>NW_024884878.1:7340903-7675141 GCF_019232065.1 Centrocercus urophasianus
AAACAATTTTAAAAAAAAAACAAACAAAAAAAAAATTGTCCAAATTCTGGCAAACTTTCACACAGGACCAGATTTGCCAGAAGAGTGTTTTCGACCAAAAAGCAGGACAAAAGGACTCACACATCTCCAGAGATCAGTCTCCAAAAAGGGACTGCCTAGGAGAGAATGCCCCTGCTTGCCCACCAGAACACCCTTGCATCTCCACGTATCTGTTACCTTCAGGACAGTTTCATTCAGTATCAGTGTGTAATCACCATGATCCCTTGCCCTTTCTTAAATCTGTACCAGCGTTCAGCCTAACTCTACTGGCACAGAAGACACAGCGTGTTGGCTTATGAAATGTTATTAACAGTGAGTGTTACATTAAAATCACAGTGAACTGTTGCTCCCTCTCAACAGGAATGTGGTATAAGGTGATGCCAACCTTGTTTCAGCCCAACTGCAATGACACATTCATCTTGGAAAATGATTTAAATTTTATCATCTTACACAGATTTCATCCTTATTGCTCCTGTTCATACATCAGTGTTTTCTCTTTCAGCACAACGCGACTACTAAATTAGAGAACAAGAAACTGAAAAAGTAAATCCTGGAAGCCCTTTTGCAATCAACACTAGCAATTTTAGTGTGTTAAATCCTAGTATTCCTGCATATTTATTCAGCACAGTCACCAGGCTTCATTTCAGCAGCTCAGCGTACAGCAGACAATCCCAACAGATATGTCAGATACATAACACATTGCAGAAGCAAGACACATTTGAATGCAGCAAAGCAATTTGTTAATGTATTATTTGTAGTAAGTACCCACTCATTGAGGATACCATTTAAATGGCACCATTTAAAAAGGAGACTGTGATTGTATTTGGTAGCTTCCCACCATCTTGCATGTACTCTAATGCCACCTATTTGGAAGACAGATCTGATAGATGTTCTGTGTAAGATTTCAAGCTCCTGAAAAAAAAAAGAAAAAAATTGCAATAATTATCCATAAAAGCATAGTGGATTTTTTTTTTTTTTTCCATTGGTTCTATTAAAATGTAATTAGGGCCTGTGCAACTGCCAAAAAAACAGCAATTAGCATTGTTGTGTAAGAGAACACTTAATCTGGCTCATGAAAACCTCCAATGTAGCAGTGGGCTATCGGGCTGCCTACCTATCTGAGGGAACTCCATTAACACAATACACAGGCATCTTACCATCTTCAGGGCAATTATTTTTAAAACACTCTGGTGAGGTCATGGAACAAGTGCACAGATGAGGAGCTGAGGTTAGGCTATAATGTTAGACAGCATTTCATTTTCCAAATCCTTTGTAAGGAGGTATTTCCAGATGCACTACATTTTTTAATAAAACCTACAACTAGGTCAACCAAGAAAAAATAATTAACTTCTGGGTTTCATTTCCAATATTAAACCCATTTTACACATTAAAATGGTTTTCAAAAAGTACCTATTACAGTCATACAGACTAAACCAAGATTTGTTTTGGAAAGCTTGCTCCAAAAATTCCCATTTACAGCTGTATGTACAACTAATTCTCCTTCAGCTATTACAACTGCATAGACTGTCTTTTTCACACCTGAACAGATTCAATAGAAAGACAGCAATGGTGGAAAAAGAAAGCAGAAAAATTAACTGTGAGCACACCAAACCTCCAACAGTGCCACAACGATTATCTACAGGTGACTGGGAGCTCAGAAAGAAACCATGTTAAAAAAGAAAAACCAGTAAGACAGAGCATCTGTATTTGTGTGTGGTTCTGTGTAGAGGAAGAAGAGTTCACTCAAGTCATTGTTATGCCCAAAGCTGTTTTACTTTAGAAGTTGAACCACTTAATGCGTTGCAAAATAAACGAAAGACTGGTATCAACTTTTTCAGTTTCAACTGCTGACTACAGAATATTCATGACCCGGTGATACGTGGCACAGAGTCTAGACAGAAGCCAAGATAGTCATTAGCAGTCTACCCCAGGAGTCAGCGTGGTGTGTGATCCTGTTTGACATTTCCATTAACAATCCAGAAGATGGGGCAGAGTGTATCCTTTCCAAGACTGCAAATGACACTAAACCAGAAGTAGCTGACACACCAGAGGGGCTCACTGCCATCCAGAGGGACCTGGAGGGGCTGGGGTAACAGGCTTCTGAGGAAAAAGAGCCCCAGGCTCTTCCACCTGCTGATCATGGTAGCAGTTCTTGGTGCCTGTTCTTGCAGCCACTGCTTGTGTTCCATGAGGCCTGCCTGGCTCAGGCAGCTACATTCCTCCCAAGTGGCCAGACCCTTTCTCCACATTCCAGAAACCAACTTCTTCCATTTGAGTTTTCCATGAGTTCTTACCTTGTCCACGCAGGTTTCCTGACGTTTTTGGTTGGTTTCTTATTCTCAGGGGTGCACCAATCTCGAGCTTGGAGGAAATGGCACTTCAGTGTTAACCAGTACTCTTGGGCCCCCTTACCTTCTACTGCTTGAAGGACAAAGTTGGCTCTCTTGAAGTCCAGGGTTGCAATCCTACTTACAGCTTTGTTTCTTCCACTCAGGATCCTGAACTCCTCTATCTCATGGTCACTGCATCCCAGCCCCGAGCCTTCACATCCACAACAAGTCCTTTATTACTAAGTACAAGGTCCAGCAGCACAACTCTCCTTAACATGAGCCAGCAGTGCCTTAACATGAGCCAGCGGTGCGCTCTGGCAGCTCAAAAGGCAAATGGGATCCTGGGCTCCATCAGGAGAGGGGTGGTCAGCAGGGACAGGGAGGTGATTGTCCCTCTCTACTCGGCTCTTGTGAGGCCCCATCTGGAGTACTGCGTCCAGGTGTGGAGCCCTCAGTACAAGAAAGACAGGGAGCTGTTGGACAGGGTCCAGAGGAGGGCGACTAAGATGATCAGGGGGCTGGAGAACCTCCCCTGTGAGGACAGGCTGAGGGAGTTGGGCTTGTTCAGCCTGGAGATGAGAAGGCTGCGGGGTGACCTCATTGCAGCCTATCAATACCTGAAGGGAACCTACACCCAGGAGGGGAGTAAACTCTTCAAAAGGGCTGACAACAGCAGGACTAGGGGAAATGGATCCAAGTTGAAGGAGGGAAGATTTAGGTTGGATGTTAGGGGGAAGTTCTTTACAAGGAGAGTGGTTAGGCCCTGGAACGGGCTGCCCAGGGAGGTTGTGGATGCCCCGTCCTTGGACGTGTTCAAGGCCAAGCTGGATGGGGTCCTGGGCAACCTGATTAAATGTTTATGTTTGGTGGCCCTGCTAGGCAGGGGGGTTGGAACTACATGATCCTTGAGGTCCCTTCCAACCCGGGTGATTCTGTGATTCTGTGATTCTGTGATTCTGTGATTCTCCTCACTGGCTCCTCCACCACCTGCATCAGAGAGTTACCATCAACTCTATGCAGGAACTTCCTGCACTGTGTGTGCCTAGCAGTGCTGCTTTTCCAACAAATATTAGGGTGGTTGAAATGCTCAATGAGTGCCTCTGAGGCTACTTATAGCTGTGTGTTGGAAGGCTTCAACAACTTTCCCCACCTGATCAGGCAGCCTGAAGCAAATACCCAGTACTGTCACTCTCTCATTGGCCTGCTCTTTAATTCTTACCCAAAAGCTCTCTACTCATTCTTCACTCATCCTTAGATAGAGCTCAATACACTCCAGTTGTTGTCTCCCAAAAAGAGCACTTTACTGTCTTGCCTTGCTGTCCTGCCTTGTCCTGCCTTTCCTAAATTGTATTCAGCCGTCCATGACAGCGTTCCAGTCATGTGAGCTGTCCCATCACATCTCCAAGATGACAAGAAGATTGTGGCCTTGCAACTGCACACAGATAGCTATTTTTTTTTTAATTTCCCATACTGGGTATGTTGGTACACAAGCACTTCAGATAAGAAAATGGAGCAGAAGATGCAGGCTTCCCTAGAGGGATACAAGGGGAACCCCTATAACAATACACACCCTTGAGGTGTCTTGCCTTCTGTCTCTTGCCAAGGGGGGCAACTAAGGAACATTTACCACTGTTCTGGTTGGCCTGGATAATTTCCCAGTCATTTGCAATGGCATGAGCACGGCCACTGTGGACCCTGCCCTCGAGTCCTTCAGTTTAAAGCTTGTCTGGCAGCTCCTGGCACCTCGCCCTGTGGTCTCTGATTTCAGGATCTCTCTCACACATCCCCCATGGTGCCACAAAACACACCTGCGCTGGAGCTGAGCACCTCGGAATGAGAGAGAACAATATCTTTGATGGCTTTACTTAATTTAAATTCCAGTGAAAAAATATAACCAGTCTGTTTTCAGAATGTTTTCAAAGCCCTTTCTTATGAAATGTCTACAGTGTGCCCAGGTTCAACTACAATGAGGAAATAAAACATTCAATTTGAGTGTCAGAGTACCTTAAAAAGTTACCACTGATCAAAGTTAACATTGGAAAAAGACTGCAAATTTCTTCAAGCGCGAGACTAATTTTTTTAGTGGAAAGAATTTAGATTATCTTTGAGCAAGAAGATAAAATAGGATTGAGATTTAAGTATCATCTCAACAGTTCAAATCAGTTGATTTAGACCATTTAAAATTGATGTTCGTAGCTACTTTAATCGATCACAATTGAAAATAAACTGATTAGATTCCACATACTCTGAAATACCTTTAAATAATTAGCTGCATATATCTGATGCCTTTGTGATCAGAAAGCATTATGTGAGCACTGGAAGATCCTTCTACAAAAGACAGTGCAGAATGAATTATGTGAACATAGAATAATGAAAATACAATGCCAAAATCACTTCCTGGATACACAGTCAGCTTTTTGGAGATATTTTCTCCTTTGATGCATGCAGATTACGACCATGGTTCAACCGAAAACAGTTTACAGACAGACGTACTCTGTTCCACTTCCCCACAACTTGCATGGTTAATTTTAGCTAGCTGTTGATTCATTTTAGAATCATAGAATCCTTAGGGTTGTCCAGCTCTCCTACAATAAGCAGGGACACCTACAGCTAGATCAGGTGCTCAGAGCCCAATCCAGCCTCACCTGGAGTGTCTCCAGGGATGGCACATCCACCACACCTCTGGGCAACCTATGCCAGTGTGTCACTGCCCTCACTGTGAAAGTTTTACCTTACATCAAACCTAAATCTATCCTCCTTAGATCTGAAACCATTTCCCCATGTCCTATCAAAACAAACCCTGCTAAAGAGTCTGTCCCCTTCTTTCTTACTAGCTCCCCTGTAGACACTGTGGCCACTGTCAGGACTCTTAGAGCTCTCTCTTCTCTGGGATGTAGAGCCCAGCTCCTTCAGCCTGTCCTCACAGGGGAGCTGTTCCAATAGGTCTCTGTCACTCCTGAAAGAGGTTCAAAAACAATCTGGCTCTCTCCTTGTGCCTCTAACACATCGTCTCATGATACTACGTAGGACCTGACACTGTCCTGTTGGACCCTTTACTAAAGGGTTTTGCATGTTCACATATAGAGAGATGCTAAGGTCCCAGAAGCCTTTTCACTCTGTGGTCAAAGAAAAGGGACCTTATTACACGATTCTACACAAACATCTGCAATTTGACACCATCCTTGCAGACCCCTCAAACATGGCCAGGCTGGTCACAGCCTTGTCAGGCTCTCAATTTTTCATTTGTGGCCATTTTTCCATTACTCCATGCCAAGCTTTCCTTTACATATTAAAACTCTGCTTAGTTATGTGCACTGTAGCATCCTCACCTCAGATTACTCTCAACCTGCTGGCAAACCTTCTCCTTTCAGTTCAGGTGTGTGCATTTCTGCCAACTCACCTTAGCAGAGTATCATTACTTACCTGGGAGTGGAAAAAAGAGACTCGTGTTTGACTTACAAACATGAGACTTGTTACTGCAAATCAGAAGGGGCACTTAATGCCATGATGATATCATCCAGGCTTCCATGATAAAAAACATAGGATACAATTCTTAACAAGAACAAAGAAAGGAAAGGTCAAAATAACTTTCAAGCATGACCAAAACAATTTTTTTTCCCCTATGCTTATTGATCTGAACAGTATAAATCACTTAGTCTAAAATAAAGTTTGAAAAAAAATATCAGCATGATATTTTTCTGAACTGAGCAAGGAACATTTCTCTCTGAACTATTTGGCATTAACAAAAAAGTTACAACCAATCAAAGATGGCATTTCCTAATGGGAAGCACCTGGCAATCTAGTAATATATTACACTATCTCAAATGAAGACAAATTAAAAATAATTCATCAAAGCCAAGTAAATTATTTAAAATCCCATCTTACACCCTTCAGAAAGTATCCAGACATTTTGAACAGTGTTCCTTTCACATAAATATATGCTATAGCAAATCAGTCCTTCAGACATTATCTTATTTCACTAACGGAGTATGTAATGGCATGCAAAGACAAACATTTAATGTTACTTCCTTGCACTTAAATCACTAGCTTGACCTACTAGCCCTATTGCTTTTATCTTAGTGTAACATTCCTCAGAGCTTGAAGAACATTACTTCTGTCTAAAGACAGAAGAGAGGAGAAAGAAAAAATCTGCAGGAGATAACATCCCAAGTCGGCCAGGGTGTTACTCTAACCATAATTTCTCAACAGACGAAACCTAACATTTTCTAGTCAAGAAAGACAAGAAACATTAAGACAGTTCTCTCCTCTGCTGAGAGAAATACATACCTGCCATAAGACCAACTAGGCCAGGGCACCTAGCATTAATTAAATAGGAGCATCACTCTGTTTTGAAACAAAAGGAGAATGTAAGGGATGTAAACAGCTTTTGTTTCCTTTACAATATGATAACACAGGAAAAAAAGGAAAAGATCTTTTGAAATGTGGTTTTGGAAAATAATCAAATTCTCAGAAAACAACCAGAAAATGTAGACCTAAAGTATATGAAAGACACAAAACAGGGATAGGAAAGTTTTATTCCCTCAAAAGAAGGAAGAGTCTAAATTGATAAACAGATCTAATCCATTTTGTTGATGTACAAAAGAATAAGTTCATGAAGAAGAAGAGATATTCAAGAACTATCTCTGATGAATGCTGATGCCAGGAAAAAAAAAAAAAAAAAAAAGAGTATAAAAGAAAAAGATAAAACAGGAGGAAAAAAAGAAAAGATTGTTAGGTTTTATGTCAAGTTTTATAAAATAATCTTCCAATGGGAAGAGTAATTTAAAAAAAATTACAAGGGCTGCTCCAAAAATAATGCCTCCAGTTTTATTATGTCAGCCCACATCAGGTGTGGGTGCTGGTGGTATGGCAGCAGAGATTGAATCTTCAGCTGATACACCATTCCATGTTGCTGCCATGTGACAGATGGCAGCAGAGGGGTAGTCTGACAGAATGGAGTCTGACATGGAAGTGCATGCAAAACAAAGGCGTGGACTTGAATTTCTCCGTGTGGAAAATATGGCACCCACTGACACTCATGGATGCTTGGTGACTGAAATGTTGATGTGAGTGCAGCGAGGCGATGGGTGGCGCATTTCAGCAGTGACGGCGATGTGAAAGACGAGCCATGTTCCAGATGGCCATGAACAGCTGTCACATTATGAAACAAAGAGAGTCTCAATCAAGATGTAGTTCTCAGCTCATAGAGTGATGTGCGCTGTCTTTTTGGGATAGGAAAGGGGTGATCCTTTTGGATTCCCTGGCGCCACACAAACCATCAACTCTGACCACTGCATTGAGACACTGTCTAAGCTAAAGGCTCCTGCTTCCAATGTCAGAACAGAGCAGAAAAGTTTTCTCCTGCAATATCAGGCCACATACCAGTATGTAGGCCATGGGCCACATGTTGGCTCACTGTCTTACCACACCCACTGTTTAGTTGGAGTTTATTGCCCTCTGACTTCCATCTGTTTGGGATGATGCTGCTGCTGTCAAATAGCGATCACCTCCACTGGTGCAGATTTTCAGAAGTGTGGCATGCAGGCAGGTGAAAATACAGTTACTGCTGGTAATGGTATTGAAAAACAGTGCAATGCAGCTGGCAGTCTCCTTTATGAAATTGCATTATTGTGCTCTTTGTATCTGTTGTAGTTTCCATAGAAAAAAAATTGGGGACATTAATTTCAGAGCAATCTACATAGATCTACTTAAAATGGAGTTAGATAAATCTTAAGAAATACTATATGATCTGCCTGCAACCAAATGATCCTATATTCAGAGACTGTTCTTAAAAAAATATATAGAACAGCCTGGAAAGTCATGACATTTTAGATAATATGATAAACTGAGTTTATGGCTTCAACTTCATCTCACCGTTCTAACTGGAAAAAACAGTCAAGCAATGCCTTTTTTTTTTCCCTCATCCGCCTTCTTTGCTGTCAGCATCCCTCTCTTTTCTGCCTTTCATTCTTTCTACATTTTATGAGTCCTTCATTCTAGCTCAGCAGTTCAAGCATCTCACACACTTGGATGAAGAAGGAACAAAATTCACAAATAATTCTTATTCCTACTCTTTATAGGTATGGTAATTTTCACTACACATGCGCAGGAATAAATCTTGGTAAGCGAAGCAAGCACAAGCCACAAAGCCCCAAAAGCAGTCTGCAAATCAAGCTGGTAATACTGTGTCAATGTGCATTCAGACATATTTGTAGAATAACACTGCAAAACTTAATAGAACAGAACTGTTAAAGTCTTGCTGAACTTAAAGCAATGTTAGCCTTCTCATTTGGGAAGTGGACAACTCATTTTCAAAGTTTCTTTCCCAAAAATGTACAGATTGCAATTTCTTTTCCAAGAAAATGCATAACGCAATGATTCAGCAGATCACACAACTTGTCTTGCAAATACTTCCACTCAGCCTGTGACTCTCTACAGAGCTTTTACAGTGTTGTTACCCCTCAGATATGGTTCAGAAATAACTAAGATAATTTGTTCTCTTTGATGTCCTTTAAAAACAATTATTTTTTCAGAGAAATCTCTTTCTGTGGAGACAGAAGCAGAATATGCTGCCTTAAAAAAGGAATTTCTTTAGAAAAACACCTTGTGTATGTGCAGCCACTTCACCAGAGGATGTACATGCATGAACAGAGAAAATTACATATAGCACATGCTCAGCTCACAAAAGAAAATTTCTATTGAGTAGTTGAAACAGAATGCCACAATGCTCTGTGTATGTTAATTTCTCATACACATAGAGCCATAGAATTGCTTGAGTTGGAAGGCACTTCAAAGGTCATCTAGTCCAACCTCCATCCAATGAGCAGGGGCTCAGAGCCCAATTCAGGCTGACCTTGAATGTCAGAGATGGTGCATCAACCCCATCCCTGGACAACCTGTGCCAGTGCCTCACCATCCTTTAGATACTGACAGGCTGTGCTCAGGTCACCTCGCAGCCTTCTCTCCTCCATGCTGCACAGCCCCAGCTCTCTCAGCCTGTCCTCGTAGGGGAGGTGTTCCATCCCTGGGATCATTTCTGTGGCCCTCCTCTGAACATGCTCCAGCAGCTCCATGCCTCTTCTGTACTGAGGACCCCCCACGCAGTGCTCCAGGTGAGGCCTCACTAGTGCAGAGTAGAGGGGCAGCATCATCTCCCTTGCCCTGCTGGCCACATTTCTTTTAATGCAGCCCAGGATACGGTTGGCTTACTGGACCACAGTTTGGTGTCATCTGCAGGTGTGCTGAGGGTGCACTTGGTTAATAGAAATGCAATAGGGTGCACTCTGTCAAACAGGAATGTCAAATGCAACACAATAATCAGAAGCAGAAATAAAGAAAAAGGTATAGCCAAAGGGAAAGGATTTTGTTATAAATCTTCTAATCTCTACTATTACCAAAATTTTAACAAATTTTTATTTGTTTGCCTATTTGAGGGTTTTTATCCAAACTAAATATTCAAGTTCACAAAAAACACTGTTCTGTGCTTCCTAAATCTGTCTTGCATTGCAGACTCCAAAAACATCACCTTCATTGGAAGAAAACTTTAAAGGTCACACAGTAGCTACTAATCTATATTAGAGGAAAGTAAGATGCTAATAAGGTCTTGTCCTCATGCTACGTGCAAAGTATAAAACAAAGTTCTTCCAAGAACAATTACTTTATGGCATTTTGCTAGACTCTAGTTACTCTACAAAAACCAGTTAGCAAATAAGTCTATTGGAAACAGACATTTAAGACATTTGGTTACTATAAAATCCAATGGTTATTTCCATTTGATCAAGGAGTAATTTGAGTAAATTATCATTCCAGTAAAATGCTTTTCATGCCTAGGAAACCATACATAGAAGGAAAGCATATCAGATCTGTAATTCACACTGATAACAATAATGCCTTATTTTACATCAATTAAATAAATTAAGCTGAGAAGTATTGAACTACTGAAGCACTGAAGTACTGAGGTATCAAAGTGCTGAATTATTGAAGTACTTCTCCCAAGTGTGAACCTGGGAGGAGTATTTTGCCTGTAAGAACAAACTTGTTGGTAAAATTAGAATTTGGTGTTTAGAAAGTTGTCTCATCCCCAGTTTCCTACAAGCCTTGCCATTTCTACAAGGGGTAGCTATAAAAGAAATCAAAATCATTTGAGAATGGCTGTCACAAAGTACTATGATATTTACCATACCAAGAGAAGTTACTGTCAGAAGTGGTGAAAGTAGTGGTGATGAAGCAGAAGCATGCTTCATGTTTACCAAACGAACCACAAGATCTTCCAAAATATTTTTTAAAAAGGCAAAATCCATAAGTTTATTATAACTACACCTGACCTCAAAGCACAAAGTATCAAGAGGGTTGTTTATATTTTTGCTGAAGAAAGAATTTTTCCAAGGGGTTATTTATTAGCTTTTGCTGTTAGTACTCTTCACTGTCTAACACCTGTTAAGCAATCACTCTCCAGAATAATTCTTACTTTTATGCAGTTGTAGGTTTGCAGCAGACCACCAAATTATAGAGGAAATAACTTTCCACATATACTACATATTCTGTTGAAGTATTAAAAAAGTGGTATTCTTTCATATTTTTTTGTTAATTTTAAGAAACTTGAAGTAAAGATTCAAGATATTAGATGTGTGCAGCTCCTAAAAATGGTACACTGCAGCCATTCTTAAGATGCAGGTTTACCATTAGGTTTCTTATATGCAAGACTTAGAATCTGGTAATTGATATTAGTCAACAGAAGAATCCAGAAGACCTTTTAAGGCCTTTTTAGATTTTAAAGGACTGATTTTCTTGAAGATTTTGAAAGACACTTCCCTCTGCTACCCAGCATGTAAATGTAAAATTAGTACCTGTGTCTAGTTTTAATCAGTCTTGCACTACATTTCCTTGGTGAATGAAGGATTTCAGCCTTAGCAAGAGACTTGTAACCTTGCAATACTTACAGATTATTATCCTTACGAGTACTATGGTTTTACCTTCTCCTGACATAAAGAACATTCTGAACCCCTGAATCAAACACCAACTTCTCACACATACACTTAGAAACCCCCAGAATGACTGGCACTACTTAAGGACAAAAGGCTAGTGACTGAGTCAATATTAGGTGGCACAGCTCTATTAAGGTCAAATGAACTTTATTCAGTATAGACCACCTTAGGGACAGTGAAATAAAAAGTTCCTCAAGACAATCTGAAAAAAAGAGACAGTGTATGTACAGTCTGTTTTAAGTAAAAAGCTCTCACAGTGCACTTTGCATAGTTTTTTTTCTAGCTTAACCTCCTCGGCACCTAAAGTACTCTGATTTTTGCTGCACAAAGTATCCATCCATCCAGTCCTACTTTAAAGATTGCTCTGTATAATAATACAGCTTGGGATTTTTTGCATATGTAATTTTTGCTGTGGATTTTATTTTTGTTTGCTTTCCTTTGTGCAGCTGCATTGTCTCAAACACTTTTCTTTTACACTTTATTTTCCATTCCGCTAATCAAGCTAAGTTGACATCACAGCTCAGACAAATACCTTGATGGTTACACAGTATCACACCACAAAAGAATCTGCTCTTAGATTTATGATAGCTAATAAAACTAATTATTTACTGATGTATTTTCATATGATTTGAAGTGCTTGCAACCCAACCATAAAAAAAAAATAGGAAATTTGTTAATAGATGAGATCATATAAGCACTATATGAAAAATAAGTGAATCCAAATCACTTGTCAGCAGATAAAAACAAAAATTAGCAATCCCAAATTCCTCATTCTCTTGCCTCAAGATAGTCTGGTCCAATCCAGACTCCCAGTCTGGTCAAAGTACCAATTTTCTATAAGCCTTATAGGTCCACTGTACCATTTGCATTTGGATTTCAAGAAACAGAAATTACTTCATTGGCTAAGGTAAATAAATTAGTATAGTTTCCTGTGCTAAATAAAAGGTACAAGATACCAGACATCATGATCATACGCAGGACATTTCTTTATCCAAATGCCATTGCTTCAATAAAGCTCTAACTTCCCATAAAATGATTGTCCTTCAAGCAATCCAAGTCCAATAAGACTCAACTGTACCAGTGGTACAGATAGCATTACAGATAAAGCTCAGACTATAAGCTCTTGTAAACTTAGCACAGTCAAATTGCCTCTGAAACTATCAGGAAAAACACCAAGACCATGTTCTAGTTGGAAACTGAAAATCATTTATTACACAAAATATCGCCACAGTGTTTTGAGGAAGGATGTAGTGAATTTTAAATATTCTGTATGCTGAACTAGAAAGCTGAAAAACAATATTAGCTCAGACTACCATTCACTTCAAATTAGAAGTTTTTTGCTTGTAGTAACAATCTAACAATAGAGCTTTCTGTTGCTTTAGTTTATTGGAAATTGAGTCAGAAGTAGGACTAAAACCACTTTGAGGTCCTGCAGAGGACAATCTCCTACTAGCATGCAAAGGATGCATGAGGAGAACCATCATGTTAGTATGGTAAAGAGTCACCTCAAATTTTTAAGACCAACATTAGGATTTTGATATTCCTGAGCCTGTTTTCAAGAACAGACAGACAAGCATGCTCATTTTTGACAGCCCACGCATGTCACGTCCTTCCTGTAAAGAACTAACATATCATTTTGATACCTGATGACAGTGACATGGATAAAGGGCAGAAGCAACAGCAGAAACTGCAGTGATAGGAAAGAGAAAAGGGGCTAGTTAAAGAAAAGGAAGAGTTCTGTGGAAATGGAAGGACTAGTATGATGCACAGAATTTGAGAAATCAAAGCAAAAATTCACATATGCAGAAGCTGGAGAAGAGGGACAAAAATAACCTGAATGGTTCACATCATTTGAGTAATTACACTGGGTGTTCCAGGATGGTTTAATCTGGAGGTGGGGAAAAGGACATATCATAGTCTCATGTAAAGATGTGACAGATTGGTATTCTTGAAGAGCTGCAGCCCTTACTTCCTTTCACAACTACCCAATGATATATACAGCAGCCATATGTATATACATAAATATGGAATGACAGAATCATGAAAGTTCAAAAAGACCAATAAAATCATCAAGTCCAACCCTCAGCCCACCAAACCCCATTTAACCATTTATCTCAGTGCCACATCTCCTTGTTTCTTGAACACCTCCAGGGATGGTGACTCCACCACTTCCTAGGCAGCCTATTCCAGTGCTCGACCACTCCTCATCTGAAAGACACTTTTCCTAGTATCCAACCTCAATCTCCCCTGGTAAGGATTGAGGCCATTCCCTCTCATTCTATTGCTATTACCTGGGAGAAAAGGTTGATTCCCCCCCTCACTACAGCCTCCTTTCAAGTAGTTGTAGAGAGCAACAAGGTCCCCCCTGACCTCCTCTTCTCAAGACTAACCAGTCCCAGTTCTCTCAGCTGTTCTCCATAACATCTGTGCTCCAGACCCTTCATCAGTTTCACTGCCCATTTCTTGACACACTCCAGGTCCTCAAATGTCTTGTAGTGATAAGCCCTGAACACAGTACTCGAATCTCACCAATGCCAGGGATGATCACTTCCCTGGTTTTGCTATACTAGCTCTATTACCGTAGTTCTGATTACATCATTTCTGATACAATCCAGGATGCCACAGCTCAGCAGTCAGCCTACCCAGATCCCTCTGTAGGGCCTTGCTACCTTCAAGCAGATCAACACTTCCTTCCAACCTGGTGTCATCTGCAAACTTCTTGAGGGTGCACTCAATGCCCTCATTCAGATCACCAGTAAAGATAATAAACAGGGACAACTGCAGCGTCTGATGCACGGACTCAGATGCGAATGATCCAAATCGTTTATTACAAGTTTTCACATCACTTATATACCTTCACAAGTTGTCTTTTTCTAGCTTTCCCATCCACCTCTGCAACTTTCCCATCCACCTTTACATGTCAGCAGAGCATTCTGCAAAACACTCAAAACACGGCTCATCCAATCAGAGCCGTGAGATGTTCATTCTTCTTCTAGTGGTTATCATGCTGTTTACATGCTGCTCTGAACAGTTTTTCTTGTATTCCCACAGACAATCCCTATACTGACCACGGGGAGAACACCACTAGAGACCATCTGCCAACTGGGTTTAATTCCATTTACCACCATTCTCTGGGCCTGGACATAAAGGTGTTTTTTTACCCAGTGAAGAATAAATCTGTCCAAGCCATGGGCTGCTGGCTTCTCCAGGAGAATACTGTGGGAGGCAGAGTTGAAGTCTTTGTTAAAGTGTGGACAGATTTCCTTCATCCACCAGGCAGGTCACTTGGTCATAGAAGATGATCACATTGGTCTCCCGGTGCCTGCATCCATTGTATTCATACATGGACTCACTCTGCAAATTTGTTATCTATCGTTGTTTTTGAAAGCAAGTAAAATGCAGATTCAAATCACAGACAGTGATATATGAATAATCTTTTACTACTGCAATTTAAATGAAGAAACATAATATGTATATCACTTTTATATTTTCACATTAAGAAATGTTTATTAAGGAAAGCTAATGTTAACATAGCACTTTAATTCAATATATATCTGAGTATTTGACAGCAGATTTGGAGTACAGATATGAACTCACTAAAACAAGTCCAGCAAAACACTGGGAAGATGATCAAGAGACTGGTGCATCCAGCACCTGAGGCTTATTTCAATGTATATAAGCATCTTATTTCAGTGTATATGAACAGTTGATAGAAGGAAGCAAGAAGACTGACTCCTCCTCTAAATGAGAGAAGAACAGGCAACAGGCACACCTTGAAACACACTGTTTCTGTGAAGGTGAAGCAACACAGGCACAGGTTGCCCAGAGAGCTTGTAGAGTTTCCATTCGTGGCAATATTCAACAGTTAACCAAAAAAGATCCCAAGCAATCCGCTCTAGTTGTTTCTAGATTGGCTGGGATGATTTCCAGAGGTCCTCTTTCAACATCAACACTCTCCAATAAATACTGAACTGTATTATTTTAGATGGACAATTACTATTCCATTAGTATATACACTTATAAGAAATTAGGGAATTAATGCTGTGAACATATTATTTTCATCCATTTCTAACAAAACGGAAGAATCTCAATGACAAAGGATGCAAAAAAAAAAGAATTATTCTTTGTTTTTCTTATGCCACAGTAAAGAAATAAACGTACTGACTTTGATTTTTCATAATAATTGTATACAGGCAGGACAGTGAGTGACATGAATGCACACCAATCACCTGTTATTTAATGCAAGCTCAACATGCTTTATTAATGTTTTCAGTTTGGTTTTATTTCCTTTAGTTGCCTGTTTTAATACACTTTCCAATAAAGTAATTTACAAAAACAGTATAAGATTTTATTAGACATCAAAACATGACTTTAATACTTCAAGGATAATATGTCAAGCTCACTTTCTGTAGTTCACTGGAAAGGACAAACCTTCCTCCTCATTGGGAAGGCTTTGTCTCGCCATATGGGTTCTGGAACCCTGTGCAGATAGTTTCACTTTAACCAAATGATCAACTTCTGTCATTGCTCTAGGAAGTGCAAAAATTGTCTTGCTTACAACAAAAACCACTACAGTGAAAGTAAGGATGTCCTACTCTGATCCACCTTGGAGCATTCACTGAAAGATCTGTGGACACACCATGCTGAGAAGAGTATAATACCATCATTGATGAAAGACTAGGATAATTATTGCATTGCTATCAAAAAAGCTTTGAGGAGGAGAAAAAAAAAAAGAAGGCGTTTCACCATTGAACGCTTTTTCAGATTACTGAGAAAAAAAATCTGCAATGAAATCTGGAAGGGATTCAACACCAGTGCCCTCGGTCTTCATGATGCGATGTGGCACATGCTGCATGAAACAATGGATGGATGAGTTTGTTAACCTTTAAAGACATATGAACATACCATTATTTTTGCAAAAGCAGCAACCAACAGTACTGCTTCCATAATTTCTTGTCAGCACTGCAATCAGTTGTAGTATGGTAATTTCAGACTCAACAGGAATGGCTCAGCCATCCACCTGCCCCACCCCAAGCATCCAACATGTGCACAGCAGCCAGAAAGATGCTGCAGGATTTTCTCACCCCTTTCACAAGTAGCAGAAAAAAACAAAGACTCATGTAGGTACAGGGTGATGGTTCTATGGATTTGTTGTCAGTATTCCACGCTGTAACATCATGTAGAGCACTGGGAGTTAAAGAGTTGATGCTCCAGTCACACGGGCTGCTGATTTTCTGGGTACCTGGTTCTCAGAAAAGAAGAACTACATATCCCAGAGGACTTTTCACTCTTCTCTTTCCACTTTCTGTTCAGAGGGAAAGATTAAACTGCTCACAAGTCACGAGATGTTCCTCTTTCCTTTTGCTGCTTGCCTGCAGTGCGTGCTCCTAAACATCTTGCCCTCAGCATTAGAGTAAGGCCTTTGGTTTTGGACACTCTCTCTCTCATCTTAGTTGATTTATGAGCCCCAATTCCAATTATATTCTATTATATCATGTTATCTTGCATTTCTATATCTTATTTAGTAAATTAGTTTTCCTTCTCAGATTGTTGCCACTGTTTCGTTTTTAGGCCCACCTCCCTACCGATTTTTCCCCTTTTTCCCTTTCTCCCTCTCCTGGGGTGTGGGTCCAAGGGTCCCCACACCCCATTAGTCATGAAAATAAGCCAAACTGGCCTGCAAACCATTGACATACAGATAAGACAGCTGGTATTATCTTGATGTTACCTGCTGCTGCTGCAGTTTATTTGACAAGGACAGCAGCACATGTGCAAAATAGACACATTTGCTCTGTCTGTCTGACTATAATAAATCCCTTGAATATTTCAGTATGGCAGCACCCAAACATGATATGCATGAGTTACTTGTGAGGCTTCTCACCACTCACTTCACTTTCCTCCCAAAGAACAGGGCTAGCAAGAACTATAAGCCACCAACATTTTGCAGTTCTAAATGAGATGAAAACTAGAAGAGGACAGTGATGCAGTTCACAAGGATACTGTGAATTAGGCACCAAGGGAAAGAACTCTTTAAACTCAAGGACATGCGCATTTCTCTCCCACTTCCCCCATAAGGAGAATACATTTGTTGAGTACGAAGTGACTGGAAGAAGTAACTTGGCTGTAACCTCTTGACTCAGAAGTGGGAAGAGTGTTCCAGAACTTGTTCCAAAATGTGAGTAATGGGAACAGAAGTACTGTTTAATTTTCAGAGGCAAATGGCAAAAGTCTGCAAAATGTCAATGACAGTACTCAACCAAAACACTATTTTTGCATGACACTTATTAAAAAAAAAAAAAAAAAAAAAAAGTATATATGCATATATATAGCAGCAACTGATTCCTCTGAATTCTGAACTTTTAATAAAAATGAAGCCTGAAATTAAATTCTGCTTCCCCAAAATTTGTTTTCGTTCCCGCTGAAGTCAGTCTCAAAAGCCTGGCAGCAACAGACGAGACTTCCTGCCTTACTACTTTTGTTTTCCGTATCATGGTCAGTAGTGCACAGATTGGGTGAAGTTCACATTTCAGCACAAAGATACATGTTTCCACTGTGGTACTGTTTTTATTTGAAAACTGAATTTATATATGCTCTATTTAGCTCATGGTTGCACAATACCCATTACTATCAGGAGCTTAGTACTGCATAAAGGGAACGAAGTAGCTGACATGAGTGTTTAGGGAAACAAAACAGCTAGCACAAATTGACAGCATGCCCTCTGTCAAGCCTCTTGATATTAATAAGCAGTGCTCTATATTTATGCTGGTTATTCCTTTCATTGTGTTACACAATAGCTTATTGGTAGTTTTGATTACAGACACAAAGCAACTTCACCAAGTGCCAAATCATCTAGTCAGGTTCTGGCAAGCTTGAAACTCTTTTTAAGTTAGATAGTTACCTTTTAGAGCTATTAACTTTATTGGCACTGTTTACAAAATAATCTTATGTAAAAAAGACTGCGTTCCTCTATTTTGTGTAACTGCAGAAATGGTTCACAGAGCACAAGAAATGAAAGGAAAGGAAAATTGTGATTCATTTACCTGCAGTGAGTATTTATGGCCCTGTATGGACCCCTGGGCAGATCACAGCAAAGCTGTGTGCAGTGCTTTCTTTACATAATGAATCTTACTCTCTACTTACAATAAACATCCAGTTAGGATTCATGGCTGCATCGGTCACCAAAGACTGCAATGAGAAATCAGAAAAAGAGTCTGATGCTGAAAAGAAAAGTGAGGTTTGGACTAGGCAATGCCAAATGACAGAAGGTGCCTTGGTCCTGGTCTATGAACTGGACTGTAACTCTAGCTACAGACATGGAAATACTACGAGAGCTTCAGTATCACCCATGAGAAAATGCCCCATACAGAGCATGTGTCTACTGGAATGTTCCTACTTCAAAAGGTACATTTAAGAGTGCTGGCATCCAGAAGCTGTATTTAAGAAGAGCATTTTCTGGATTCCTAATAGTAGGAAGAAACATGTTTAACAACCCCTGCCTTCAGCTGCCACTACCCAGCAAAAGAAGCTGTAGCACCATGACAAACATAAACAGCTGTTTACAAGGATGGATAGTGACAGGACCAGGGGAAGTGTTTTTTAAACTGAGACAGGAGAGATTTAGGTTAGATATTAGGAGGAAGTTTTTCACACAGAGGGTGGTGAGGCACTGGCACAGGTTGCCCAAGGAGGCTGTGGATGCCCCATCCCTGGAGGTATTCAAGGCCAGGTTGGATGTGGCTCTGGGCAGCCTGGGCTGCTGGTTGGCGACCTGCACACAGCAAGGGGATTGGAACTCAATGAGCACTGTGCTCCTTTGCAACCCAGGCCATTCTGTGAGTCTATGATTCTACGACATCTGTAGAGATACCAAAGAAGAGATGAAGCAGGGATGAGCCTCAAAAGAAGGAAGTGATTGAAGTGTTGAAGAACACTGCTCTGTCTACCCCTAGGCATCTATGCAGTATGTTCCCTACCTATGGGTAACCCCACTCACTTCATGCTGCAATAGGAACCCAACACCTTTTTCGTAACACTGCCTGTTATATTTCTGCCTGTGCATCAGAGGTACTGAGATAACACTGACTGTCACTGCTCTAACCTTCTTGTAGGATACACTCTGCAGCCTTCTAGATTCCCAAAAAACATGCAACAACCTGAACTGCCTTACTGCCATTTGGATCATCAGCTAAAACTCGAAAGGAATGGAAAACACTGGTGTAACATGCTCAATATAGATGAGATGTCGTACCGCAGATCTTGCCTAAGGTGGGTATTACCAATGCCTCCAAACACCCGAAAGCATTATGACTGGCCTGATTATGGAAACAGGTCATCTACCTCTGTAACAAACTTTGTGCGTCTTTCTGGTTTTGTTTTTCATCTGTTAGTTCCATCATCATTTGGAAAACACTGTTAAGTCATGCTCAAGTTTTATATATCACATGTTTATGGCAAATAAAAGCAGCAGTAAAGTGAGGGAGGATTATTCATTCATTCCTTCAGCAAGACATTTTGGAAGGATTTAGAGCTGAGGAGGTAGCCTGAGAGAGACTGGAAATTTACTGATGCGTGTGCAATGCCTATTCGGGCTTCTGCTTCTCCTGAACCTCCATTTTGGATTATCCTAAACATTGTCAATAGCTACACAGCTGCTTCCCTTTGATAAAAGACTGGAGCACATTTAGCCACTTAAAAGCTATGCAAATGTTTCACACGTAACTTCCAGAAATTTGCTTTGCATGATGAGTTTTTACTACAATTAGAAGTATTTATCAAATTATTTAGGGAATACTTCATTGATGTAAACAAACAAGTACAAGGCTCCAGAAATGTCTAGCATTACACAGCGTGAAAGCAGCGAAGACTTAAAAATGAGGAACTCCATGCCCTGCCATCCAAGTACACAAGCACATCCCTATGCACAATGCTTCTCAACTCAGTCAAGAGAACTACCCTGAGCATTCTGCATTCTCAGACCAGCACAGTCCTCCAGTTTCCCATAGAGCTCATCACTGCATTACAGAGGTAGTTGATGGATAAATTTTACTTGCAAACACTTAGTAACAATCATCTTTCTAAGCCTACTGCAGAGAAAAAAGGTCTTTTATCCAATTCTCCGGGGAAGGTTTCACAACTTAATTTTGCAATAGCCTGGACTAAAGAAACATTCAGAGTTACTCAATCTTTTGGCACTCCTTTGGAATATTCATCAAATAATGGCTACTCAAATCTGTTTGGAACAGTAATCCCTTCCAGCACAAAGCCAGGAACACACACTCCTACCAAGAAGACACAAGTGGCTGAGCCTCTTCCTACTGCACCCCAGCACAGGCCATAGGTGAATTCACAGTCTGCACTTGGATCACCCCACCCAAAATGTCTCCCAGTCACTCCTTCTCCAATCCCAGGCCCTGTGCTTCCCTCGGACCTAAGCAGACCAAAAACAAGGAGAGAAGGAGATGTTCTGCTTCCAAGAGACGTGGAGCTCCTGGCACATGCATGTGTTAATACACATGATTTTGTCGTGTTTTTGCAGAAAATGCATAAAACGGGTTTAACAGCTCATCTTCTCCCTAATTTCTCACCAATTGCCTGCTTAAACAAAAAAGCTGTTACAGCATCCATTAAAAGAGGCTTTGGAACAAAGGACAGGCACAAAAACATTCAAGTAAGTAAACAATAGAAAGCTAAATGTACGAACATTTAGCATTTAACCTGTCTGATAAGCCTAACTGTTAAAAAACTGTCTACTTAGAAGCAAGGAAACAACAATATTTGACAATATTTTTAATATAAAACTTTACAAAGGGATGCTGAAGGATACTATGAGAAAACATCCAGTCTGCCTCAATACCTAAACTGCTGTAATAAATACCATGTAATAAATAAGTAAATTATTGGTAACTAGAAGTAACAAGTAGGTAGACACAAACAGAGAAAAAAAAAAAAAAGCTCTATAAGTGACAAATTTTTATGAGTGAACATTACCACAACTGAGCCAAAAAAAAAAAAAAAAAAAAAAAACCAAGGAAAAAAATAACCCTCGTAACCTTCCACTAATGCAGAATGTAAGTCTTTTTTATTGTAACAGTGATATAAACAGAATGTTCTCAGAATGCTTTACACCCAATGCAGGGGGAAAAAAAAGCCAAACAAACGAACAAACATAGGAACAACAGAAACGAGAGCACAAAAGCCTGAATGCAGCAAACAGGCAGCGAAGATAAAGAACAGTCATAACATTTTTGGAAAAACACAATCTGCAGTGAAACAGGAAGTGCAAACTTACATCCCACGGTTTAACTCCTGGCCTGGTCCTGCAAGAAGGAAGCACTGACCGAGGACAGATACACTTCTGAGCATAACACACCAAAACTGACCTGTTGGACCAGAGTCCTCCGTGCTTTAATGAAACACCTGCCCATGCATACTATCACCCATAAGAAAGCATGACTATTAATTTATAAGATCAGTTATCTCACTTTCACATTAAAAGGTATACACTGCAGATGCATCAAGAGGCATTGTACAGATTTTAGTCCGCACTACAAAAGGCAAAAACCTGAGGTGCTCACACGGCAAACTTCTGTCAACTTTTCAAAATGAATGCTGTGCAAAGCATATTTAACACAATTATAATGTTGTAAAAAAGCAGGTAACTGCATATCAACCCTCACTTGTCAGAGTATCAGAGATATCATCTTTATGAGATATTTAAAGAAAAACGTTACTCGGGAGCTCATGTGTGATTATGAACAAGAGTTCACTACCCTTTTAAAATATATCTGTATGTGTTTGCTCTCAAAAAAAAAAAAAGGATTTGCAATCCTATCACCTTTCAATGCACACACTACGGTGCATAAGTGAAGTTACAGGACCATTTTCCTACAGCTTCCTTTTTACATTTGACTTCTGTTTGGAAAAAGAAGTTCTACACAAGCCATTTCCCCACTAAGCAGAGGTAAATCCCATTCTCTTTCACAAATGCAGTCACACAGAATAGACCCGTTTGCTTAGATAAAACACGCCACAGTAAATAAGGACACATGACCTCCACCAACAGAGATCTTGTTTGCTCACTGGAGGAAAGCTGGGAGTATGCTGTGCAGAGAATGATTTACATTCACAGGACATCCTTTCCAGGTCCTGAAAAATGTGCTTCTGCACCAACAGGAGACAGTTTGCTCTATCAGTCTGTGAACGTTTGCAGAACAGTCCTACAGACAGTGTTTGCTTCTACTTTAAAATATCCAAACCAAAGCTAAAGAAGCACAGACAGTTGCATTTTAAGGAAGAGAGAAATTGTGTTTTCTTAAAATCTGGAGTTGTGAGTGAGATGCCCAGCAGCTATGAGCAGTGTGTTGATGCACACATCAGCCTCATACAAAGCACTGGGTGAATTTCAGACCGCCTATGATGGCCAAAGCCCGTTGTATAAAACTTGTTGACAATGTTATTAAAATAGAAAACTAATATTTGATAGCAAAAGACACAGCCTCTTAAAAATGTCAAATCCAGGATTATAAAGCAATGCATTGAGATCCTGGATTTGAACTCGGAGCATAATCCAACCATCTGTCGCCCAGTTGTGTTGCAAAATCAAGATAACAAACAGGAGTTTTTCTTCAGCTACAGCATTTCCCAGCTCCCGCAGTCACCGCGCTCCGCCTGCAGATTAACGGAACAGAGGTGACACCCGCCACCGGCAATAGGAAGACAGCGAGGGCAATCCTGCCTGGCCTCGGAGCAGCCTGGAGAGGCAGGTAGGCAGGTTCCCGTCCGTCGCGCCGCTGCGCCAAGCCGAGAAGGGACGCGCATCCGGACTGCGGGACCACCGACCCTCACCAGCACCGGAGGGGGCGAGAGGCGAGGAACCCCGACAGAGCCGCCCGGCCGCTGAACCGCAGGGCGAACCCCTCGGCGCCGCCGCGCTCCATCCGCGCCGCCAGTCCCGGAGCGCTGCGCGCTGCAGGCAGACGCAGTCCCCCCCGCCTCGGGGCACGGCCCCGCGCGCAGCCCGGCCACCAGTTGCTGGGACCACCGCGCCGAAGTGGTGGAAGAACGGAGGCGGCAGCGGAGCCCCGATGGGAGCGGGACACCCGGCCCACGGGCGGGGATGCTCGACCCCGGGGGGACAGACCGGGGACCGGCCACGAAGCTGTCCGCTCCCTGCGCTTCTCACCTCCTTAAGTTCCTTGGCCACGTCTTTCAGGTCCCCCAGGACTAATTCCAAATCCTCCACGATTATCTTGATCTGCTCCTTCACCTTCGTTTTAGAGGCTGCCGGCGGTCCCTCGGACGGCGACGAGGAAGAGGATGCGGTCCCCTTAGACTGGGCGGACATCCTTCGGGACAGCCCGGCACAGCCAGGATGGGGGGGGACGCAGGGCAGGGGTGCCGCCCGGCCGCGTCCCTTCGCTTCCCAGAGCTGCCGCAGCCGCCGCCGCCGCCGCCGCCCGCCCGCCAGCGCATCGCGCTCCGCCGAGGGCGCCGCGTTGCGCCGCGCTCCGCCGGGCGGCCGCGCTGTGCAGCTGCCATCGGCTCTCGGGATCGGCGCGGGGCTCAGCTGCAACCCGCCGCGCCTGCGCCTCGCCCCTCCCACGCCGCCTCCCGGCCCCGGGCCCGCTCGCTCCGCTCCGAGTCCGGAGAGGGAGCGGGGGAGGAGCGCCCGCCGCCGCGTCACCCCCGCCGCGTCTCCCCCGCCGCGCTCCCGGAGCGGGAGAGGCTGCCGGCTGCTCCGGAAGCGGCGCTCCTTCCCCCGTCGCTGCCCGAAGTGCGCGTGGCTGCATCAGCTGGCGGACGCGGGGCGCGGGGCGCGCGCTCCGGTACCGCTGGAGAGAAGCGCCAGTCCGGAGCAGCGCTCCGCGGGGAAGCGCTTCTCACGGCATCGTTCCAGTCCGAGGGGGCGGCGGTAGTGCCGAGTTTTTGTGCGGAAAGTCAGCGCTTGGCGCTACCGGCCACGCTACGATGCCGTGGGAGGAGGCCGCGCTGGCTCCTGCTCGGTTGGACGGTGCTGCCTGGAGGACCCTATAAGAAGAGTGTTCGTACATGCCACCAATTGGTAAAAGTTTCTCACAAGTCTGTTCCCACCGCTGCTTGCTGCCCAGCAAACACACGGGAGGCTAAATCGAGAAGTAAAGGTTCTTCATTTGATTTGATTGACGTAAAAAAATGCACGTGCACCAGAAGTGTTTGGTGGGATGCTGCCCAACTCTGCCTGGCCTCTGAAGTGAGAGCCCGTGCTGAGTACGAGCACGCACTCCTTCCAGCAACATGCTGAGATGAATCTGTGGGGCACGAGAAAACAGCTGCCAGAAATCCCTCACCCCGGTGGCTTTTCTTGTGACTGTGAACAGGTGGCACATTTGGGTGGTAGGACCTGTGCTGGGTACCTCTAACTCCCACTGGCTGCGAGCTGCACGGGGAGGGCACACAGCCAAATCCAGCTCCAGGACCGCCTGCCTGGCTGCAACTGACTGGTGCTGTGAATGCTCTGAGGGTTTTGGCAACCTATGATGTTTCAGGATAAAGCAGGGCAGGGGAAGCAGAAACCTCGCCCAGAGCCGTGTTTCTGTGTGTGGTATAAAGTCTCATACGGTGGCAAACAGCTTGCCTCTGGAGCGGGTGTGGGACTGGGATACGAATAGACAGGCTGACAGCATGCTTCTTGTTGTCTTGATTTACATGTAGTTATCTATGCACTTTTTACCTCTACAAAACGTGCAGTGTTCGGCTGAAATCATTTGCTAGTGTGCATATACATATATTTTTCTTTGTCATCTCTCAGAACTTTCAAACAATTTCAAGGAAGCCATTTTCCAAAAGATCCTGTGTCCTTCCTCTTGACTTTCCTCACATCTCTTGACATGTTATTTTCATCTCGCTAAAGCAGAAGCTCTCCTAACAATGATGTTTAAAAGCATCCCTGCTGGTGATTTTTGCTTAGCAGTTTCTGTATGAGCAACAGCATCATATGATTTTTGAAGATGGCAAAGTAATGCAGTCTGAATCCCCAGGCGAGTCACCACCAAACCAGGAAGAAAGAAGTGCACAAGTTGTTGAATAAGTTTAAAGTTAATAGTGTGTTCAGCTGCTGTTCATCAATGACATTATTTGAGCAGCTATAAATAAAATAGGTGAATAAATAGTTATAATAAGCTATTAGTGAAATCATTCATGTAGAACCCAGCATGTACCCAATTTATGACTACTGAAAGCAGTCTATTTTCTGACAGAAATGAAGGATACTGCGTAACAGAATGCTGCATACAACTTGACATGGCATAGCTCAAATACTTTTGGGATGATCTCTGAT
Organism: Centrocercus urophasianus; assembly: GCF_019232065.1. Taxonomy (NCBI): domain Eukaryota; kingdom Metazoa; phylum Chordata; class Aves; order Galliformes; family Phasianidae; genus Centrocercus; species Centrocercus urophasianus. Next base: position 7,366,571 of record NW_024884878.1, read on the forward strand.
ATACTTCTGTAGAAACCACCAACATTGTCGCAAAATTACTGCTAGATTTCCTACAAGCCCTCTAACTATTTTCTAATCTAGTCGTGGTTAGTCAGTCATGATTAGCCCTGCTTTTCTAATGGTGACCTACTGGTTATCTTCTGGGTGTAAAGTCCCGGCACCTCCTACTGCTAAGTACTTTCATGAGAAAAAATTGATTCAACTAATGAGATGTCATTAATTGAAGTCATGACAAGGCTTTACCCATATGCCCTAGTTTCAGCTGGGATGGAATCATGTACTCTAATGCCATCAAGTTATAAAGGGCCAAAAGCCATTTGTATTTCTGCAGTGATGGAGATCCAAAGATTTAAGAGCTTTGGAGGCTGAAGTGAGCCTAACCAGAACTAAGTGAGAAAAGCACTGCATTGCAAACGGCCTTGAGACCCTGTGCATCCTCAGTGTAGATTATCTCTGGACAGGGTACTTCAAGGACCCAAAAGGATATTGATGGGCTTGTCTGGTCTCTCACAGGACCCTTCTGTTGTGGGATTTCAAAGAACAAAAGGACAGCAGAGGCCAACTGCTATTACAGTGGTGCACCAGCAGCAGTATCACACCATCCAGGACTCCCTAATTCCCATTCGCCAGCAGATTCACCAGCTGGAATACCATGGAGTAGTCAGCAAGACTTACCCTTCAATAGTGCTGTTTGATGAGCAAAAAAGTCCAGTGGAGAGTAGGGGACAATGGTGAGCTACTGTGGCCTGAATAAAGTCACACCACTGCTAAGCACTGCTGTGCCAGACGTGCTAGAACTTCAATAGGAACTGGAGTCAGAGGCAGCCAAGTGATGTGCCGCAACACCAATGCATTTTTCTCAGTCCTTCTGGCAGCAGAGTGCAGGGCACAGTTTGCTTTTACTTGGAGGGGCATCCAGTACACCTGGAATCGACTGCCTCAGGGGTGGAAACACAGCCCTGCCATTTGTCATGGGCTGATCCAGGGTGAGCTGCAACAGCGGGGAGCTCCTGAACACCTGCAGTACATGGATGGCATCATCATGTGGGCAACACAGCAGAAGAACTTTCTGAGAAAGGCAGGATTGCCTTTTAGTGGCATCCCACTAAAAACCCGTTTTGCTTTAAACCAAAGCAAGGTCAGTGGATTTTCACAGGAGATCCAGTTCTTAGAAATAAAGTGGCAACTTGGATGCCATCAGATTCCCATGGATGTGATCAATACAATAACTGCTATTCTCAACCAACTATCAGAAAGGAAACATGAGCTTTTTTAGGCATTATGGGTTTCTGGAGATATTTGGACTACAGTCTGATTGTAAATCTTCTCTGTCAAGTCGCCTCAAAGAAGAATGATTTCACATCTCACAGGTAAGAATTTCCTCTTGATATCTAGAGTGTAGATTTAGATCAGCTATTAGGAAGAAATTCTTTACTGTGAGGGTGTTGAGACACTGGAACAGCTTGCTCATCAAGGTTGTGGATGCCTCCAACCGTGTCGGGGTTGTTACAGCAATGGAAGCCAAGGCAATTTGCAACAAAGAGCCCAAAAAGCTGGGAGAGGAAAGAATTAGAACAGCTGACTTAAACTTGCCAAAGGGATATTCCACATCATTTGAATCACAAGGAAGGAGTTTTAAAGGAGTGCATCTCTCTCTTCTGCCACTTAAGGGACAGGTGGGCTATTGGTAGGGTAGTGAGCAATTGTTTGTGCATCGACTGTTGTATAAATTTTTTTTGCTCCGTTTATCAGAGCAAGAGGGGAGATTTTTTTATATACCTGAAGTGAGACTGAGACGCAAGCAAGGTCAAATGTCATTTGAGCACCTCATGACTCAAAGTTTGCTTAAAATGATGCATTGGTGATCAATGGTAGTGAGAAAAAAATTATATATAAGCAAAGAATGGGGAGGGGGATATCAAATGTTCTATACAATCATTACAGAAGATTTCTTGGGCTTGGTCACTAATGTTGCCCTGATCTGTTGTGATTCCCTAACAGTGGAAGAGGTTACAGAATTCGTAAAAGATACCATGCCTTGAATAAACGGATTGAAACATAGTATGGGCATAAGTAGCACAAAGTAGATAAAAATATAACACATTTTACCCATGGGCCACCTGGAAGCCAAGAAAAGAAATGACAGTCTATGTTTTTCCAAGTTTGGATAGGAACATGGGCTATTTTCTGTATACCTTTAGCTATTTGCAAAATAACATTACCATTGTTGTCAATCTCTAGACAACAATTAGAATCATTCAGTTTGCCACAGACACCTCCTCCTTCAGCCAGTGAGTAGCTGAGAGTCCTGCGATGCTGAAGTACTGCTGCTTGTGGCTTGCTCTGCAAGGAGATCAAAGACATAAGATGTTTCAGATTGTAATCTGATCATGCAGTTCAGGTTATAAAAGGGTTCTCAAGCATCCATTCATTGGAGTTGCGTGTAGCCAGCCCGTAGCTTTTGATTATGTGCTGCAGTGGCCAGTTGTCTTTACTTTAGTGGCTAAGTTTGGCTATTACCACTTGTTATGGAGATGTCAATGAACCACTGTTGTTGTATGAGATCTTTATATACTTTGACACCCAATTCATCAGCACCTTTCCCCAGGAGCAAAAAGAACATTGGGTGGATTGTTCCCACATAGCATACACCAGTCCAGTTTGCAGGTAGTTGCTTGCATTCACAGTGGCCAAAAACTCGGAAATGTCCCTTTAGTGCTACTGACCCATTTTCAAAAGGTCCATTCCATTTTGCAACAGGTTAATTTACATGTTCCTTAGCATGTATGTATGTGGTGCTGAGGGATCCAAAAGGATGTCCTGCTACATTACAGTTCCAGCCTTTACCAGTATCACTTTTTACTCTGCACCACCTACATCTCCAAGCCCCAGCATGGAGCTCCCAGCAGTACGTACCTCCAGCTTCAGGGAACAGAGTGCTGTTTGTGTAGGAACAGAAATTAGGAAATCCTTCCCCTATATAAAGTAATATTATTAGTTCATAAAAAGTGTGGTTTCCTGTCTCATAGCTCATTTTATGATAAACCCAAGTGCAATTGCTAGTCCCAACATGGATACCACTTGGATGAGTTTGATTCAGGCAGTACATTTTCTACTGGGATATTGGTTTAGCCATGGAGATATATTCTTATCTTCCCAGTGGGTGCTGCAATCAATTCTGCTGTAGTTACTTGCCAGCCACTTGGGAGCAACCAGGGCCAAGTTTTAATCCCATGGGTCCTCCACAGACCCTGTAGTTTCTGAGGTTATAAATGCTTGTTACTTGCTCAGCAAGTTGGATAAAAGAGTTCTTTATCCCACTCCCTTCATCCCCAAATTCTTGAAGGGGATAACTGATAGTTCCAGGGACTGTGATCCGTATGTTACACCAAAACAACAAAATTGACATTTTACTCTACAAACCCAGCCTAAATTTTTGAATGTTACAAAGATAATAACCGAAACATAAATGATTAAAATCAATTGTCTGCCTTTCTGCATTCAGTCAGTGTTTCACAGAGGTCTTCTGTGAAATAAAAGCAGGCACTTAGTTGCCCTCTTTGGGCTTCGTCTGTGTGGGTTAAAACAAAGCATCAATCCAGCAAGTGTTGACCATTTTTGAAGGTCAGATTTGGATGGTGGTGATATGGCAGCAGAGGTTGAACCTTCACACCATTATTCTGTTCCACAGCAGAGGGGCAGTCTGACTGAATGGTGCCTGACAGAGAAGTGTGTATGTAGTGCATAGTAGTGTAGAACTAAATTCCCTGAGAAAAAATGGCGCCCGTTGACATTCATCACTGCTTACTGAACATGGTGCTGGGGCCTGTCCTCTTCAGTATCTTTATTGATGACCTGGATGAGGGCATTGAGTGCTCCCTCAGAAAGTTTGCGGATGACACCAAGTTGGCTGGAAGTGTGGATCTGCCTGGGGGTAGCGAGGCCATACAGAGAGATCTGGGCAGGCTGGAGAGCTGGGCTGAAGCCAATGGGATGAGTTTCAACAAGGCCAAATGCCGGGTCCTGCACTTCGGCCACAACAACCCCAGGCGACGCTACAGGCTTGGGGCGGTGTGGCTGGAGGACGGCGTAGAGGAAAAGGACCTGGGGGTATTGATTGATGCTCGGCTGAACATGAGCCGACAGTGTGCCCAGGTGGCCAAGAAGCAATGGCATCCTGGCTTGCATCAGAAAGTGTTGCCAGCAGGAACAGGGAAGTGATTGTCCCCCTGTACACAGCATTGGTGAGGCTGCACCTCGAGTACTGTGTCCAGTTTTGGGCCCCTCTCTGCAAGAAAGACATTGAGGCCCTGGAGCGGGTTCAAAGAAGGGCAACAAAGCTGGTGGGGGGTCTGGAGCACAAATCTTAAGAGGAGTGGCTAAGGGAGCTGGGATTGTTCAGTCTGGAGAAGAGGAGGCTGTCTAAAGCTTATTGCTTTCTATAACTACCTGAAGGGAGGTTGTAGTGGAAATGCTACTTTTCTGAAAGAGTGGTCAGGCACTGAATGGGCTGCCCAGGGAGGTGGTGCAGTCACTGACCCTGAAGGTGTTGAAGGAACGTTTAGATTTTGTGTTGAGGGATGTGGTTTAGTGAGAAATATTAGTGATAGTTTGATGGTTGGACTGGATGATCTTCTAGGTCTTTTCCAACCTTGGTGTTCCTGTGATTCTGATTCCTTTTACCTATTGAAGGTATTTGTTTTGTGTTTTCTTCCAGCTGTCAAATGTAGAAATAGAAAAAACTGTCAAGCAAACATATATTCTGATTTATTCAAAACATTTTCACATTTTCCAAGCAAAATTAGAGGGCTTAGCAGACATAAAGCTACCTTGCAGAATTAATGACCTTTGAAAACAATTAAATGAAACCTTGATTTATTTTATATCCTCCTTCTGATTTTGTCTGTAAAGGAAATATTCCATCTAAATGACAAGAGAGCACTGAAATATTAAACCTGTATTTTTTTTCCTAAATGGAATCATGAAAGAAAGCTTCAATTGCCACAAGCTATCATTCTGGACAGGTACTAACTAAAATATTCATTGGAAAATTCTGAATTAGTCATGCATTAGTGTGACAGGTCATACTACCCTATAGTAAAAAGCTGCAATACAAAGCCACTGTCTGCCACTCCAAGCCCTTGTTAACCATAGTTTCTGATCTGTTATCTTTTCTGTCCTAGAAGAGCAGTGAGCTAGAAGGCTAATCTTTCCCCAAAATGGGTAAATTGTGCCCTATTTAATTTTATGCCTCCTATTTGTTTGTTTTCTTACACAGTCCTTTCGCTATTACGCTGAAGAGTGGCAGTTTCACATTCCAGATCATAACAGTTCATCCGAGTAGAGGCTGAAAGGCTGCCTTCAGTTAAAGAGTAAAAATTAAATATGCTTTCCTCAAATAGAAAATTGGGATTAAAAAAAAAAAAAAAAAGGTGCACAGTTATGAGTTAAACTGGATTGCTTACAGATAATAAATAGCAAACATAATGGAAATCAGGATAAAAGTAGAGGCTCTGCACCACTTTCTTGTTGTCCTGTGCTTTTAGTCAAGTGCTCAACCCACATATATTTCAAATTATGGATTTCCATATTTTTAAAAATGTTATAGCTCTGATTATTTATAGCACAGAACTGTAAGATGGAGCTGAATGCTTAGGAAGCAAAATGGACATCTTAGAGTATGTGCTTTTCATCTCAAGGCAAATGGCATACAAATTTATGTCGTTTGCAGTGGGCATGGGTGGCAACACAAGTTAATTTCTTATCTGGGAAGTCCGCTGTTGAGTGATGTGGTGGCAAAAACAGCAGAATATTTTGGACCAGCATAAGGAATTATATGCAAGAGCTTCTCTATTAAATCTGAACAAAATGTCTCCCATGCATGACTCATGTTTGGTTCCATCAATTTGCTCAGGGTGGAGTGTCACATTACTTAACAAAATCCAAAGAGAAACCTGTATAAATATCTCTGGACCGGAATATCAGCTCCCAAAATTTATTACCTCTTTGCGAGGAAGTAAGAAATATTACCCTGCTGGAAGATAAACTTCCTGAAACCGGCGCTCTTTGAGGTGATAGTGTTCCATCAGATCTCCTGAAAAGCTGTAAAACGACAGCAAGTGAACTATCCTCTGTCTGGAACATTCCCCAGTACTACATTGCACTGGGCTTTGTTCAGCCAAACTTCAGCTATTGATGTTTCTCTGAAAATGTGAAAAATTATGAAAAGTTTGCCAAGGAAGAGTTATAAATAGCTTGGTTCCTGAAAATTTGTCTTTCTGTACCTAGATGTGGATGATCTTATTTTAAAAATATGAATCAGCTATATCTTTGAGTTCTTTTAATTCAACAAAGATCCATTTTCTCGAAGTAAAACTCATACAATTAATTTATATGGAGTTTGTAAAACATAATAATAAACCCAAATTCAGTTGGATTGCGGTACCTAGAGGTGATGTGACAGTATGAGCTTGGTTTGACAATAACCCAGCTGGTAGGCAGAGACAAAATAAAAATACTGTTAGTTTAATCTGGGGGAATAAGGCAAATGAATTGTATGCCAGCGTGTCTTTGAAGAATGCAGAAATGCATTTTTGTTCCCACAATAAATGTTTGGTTCAGTGTCCACTTTTGTGGTGGAGAGAATTATCAAAAATGTCTGACTTAATGTGAGTCAGTACAGTGTTAAATGTGACAAAATATGAATACAAAATGGGTCAGGAAAAGGAAATCATGATTATACTATCTTTCTTGCACATATACACCCCGGTGTTTTTAGAGTATAAGACAAATGGAAGGTGATTTTTTTTCCTTTGTTGAACACGTTCTGTACAACTTTTTGGAAAGTGTCGAATTTTCTTTTTTTTCTCTATTAAAAACAGAAACTCAGCTTGTAAGACTAAAAGTAGAACTGTGGCTGAATATGTCTCAGCAACAATCCTAGAGCAATATTTTATGTTAGTCATTTATTGTACTTGTTCTTCGAAATCAGTTTCTGGAAGTTTTGTCCTTAATCTGATTTTACCAAGATGTTTTTGTTTGTGTTTGTTTGTTTCTTCTTGCTTGCTAACTGTCAGTTGACAAATCTGTACCTTCTTCTCCCCTAGAGACACACTGCTTGGTGTCAGATGCAAAGTATTTCCTGTTCAAGCAGTGTCCCTTTATTGCTGGCATTCAGCTCAGTAGTATGTTATTGCAAACATCTGGAGCGTGCAAAAAAACACTGTCTGGCTTCTTTCCTAAAGCGCCTCCATCAGAATAGTCCAAGCAAGACAAATGGCAGATTAAATGAATAACTCAAACACAGAAAAGCAAGTAGCAAGAATACTAAAGAAAAAATTGAAATTCTTCACTTGGCAAGCCAACAGAGGATATACACCATCTCTGTCTCAAAGGCAACTCCAGCTACTGCGATTAAAAAACTATTATATTTTTTATTTCACATGCAGTAAAGCAAACATTCAGGCTTTCCTTTTAGATCGATCTTTTGGCTGGCAATGAATCTACATCAATTCCTCCCCTACTCTCCAGATTCAAATTATATTAAAAAACATAGTACAAAGGGGACATTTGTACACTATACATACTAGGGGATACATATACATGTATTCCCTGTACACTATACATACTAGGGGAGGGAAGCCAGCAATGTAAATGGTAAGGCTCCATTACTGTGGTGAGCATAAGACTGGATTATGTGAATGCCACGTTGTCCCTGGAGGTAGTGATGCGCTGTTCCTGCCTGTGCCTGACTGAACAGGCCCATAACATGACAAATTCACACACCAAGGGGCACAACCCAAAATTTTTCATGCAATTGAGAGATATTCCTGCATTCTACTTCTCAGTTCAGACAGTTACAAATGAAGAGATGTCACGTTTGCGTTATTTATTCTCTAATTATTACATAATGTTATCGTTATCTGTTGTTAATGTGTCCATTGATGCTTTTCCACTATGCTTTTTTGTTTTTTTTTTCATTTTAAACAATACTTTCCATAAAACAATTGCCTTGCACAGTCCCACAGTCAGTTTCTCTGGAATCAGTCAGATCATTACTAGCAGTCTGTTGGGTCCTATGGCCTGTCTTTAAAATATAAATTACAGGCTGATGCATCCTAGTATATATAATTTCCCAAATATTTCTTTACAAAGACCAGTTATTTTGAAGGAAGCAATGTTTACAACAGTTATCCAAAAGTCTCATTCACTAGTCATTCAAAGCGGCCATACTTGCCAACTTTGCAAATCTTTGTGGCTGTGTTAGGACGACTCAGAAACCCCTTTGCCCTTGGTATATGCTGTTCCTAGGATAAACTTTTAGAGTCAAGTCGCATGAGTGCATTATGATACAACTGTCACTACCACTGGTCCATTTTTAGCTACAGGTTCCCAAAAATAAAGATTCTACAGCCTATGTGCCCTTATTTCAAATCCCAGCTGAAAGACACAGGAACAACACAGCTTTAACTTTTTCATAACCGAGAATCTTCTTTTTAGCAAGAAACGGGAGAAATGGGAAATGAAACAGCAGAAAGCATTTCTTCATTACACACATAAGTATGTATATATGTATATTTATGTACGTATGTATGTTTGTGTATATTTGTCTTTGTGAGTTTGTATTTGTGAACATTTCCGTACCATCAATAACTATACCTGAATGTCTCTCACTGCAGATGTCAAGTCAGTTGCTATATATTTTTTCACTGAAAAATGCAAAGTTTGATTAGTATTGATTTCTTGCTCTGAAAGATCGTACACATAATAAATCTACTAAGAAAAAGCTTTCAAAAGTGTACGTGAAAAAAATTAGAAGAAATTGCCTCATATCATTTACAGTGTAAGAGATAGAAAACATGTTACAGTTTTATTAAAAAGTGTATTATTTGTGTATAGAAACAGCAAACCTGGGCTGTTCTGGTATCTAAAGATTAGTGAAAGAAGGCACTCTGGTCATAGGTCTAGTATTTAAAATCCAAAGATACCTAGTTTATGTTATCAGCATAATTTCTAAGTTTCTTACACTAATTCAGACTTCACCTAGACATAAAATGATATAGATTAGAAGACTTGATGGAAACATGTTCATCTATGCCTGATGATTTCTCTTCTTTATTCTTCGCTTTAAATTATTGCATCAGTAGTCAGCCTGATGCAATAAACCCCATTTAGCATAAATTACTTTGTTTTTTTTTTTGAATTTGACAAGCTTATAAATATTTCAGTTGAAAAAGGAATGTAAAAGCAGAACAACAAAACAGAACTACAGAGGACGCCAGGAACAGCTTATTAAAATTCTGCTCAGTTTTGCTGTTTAGGTTGAAAGGTTGATTAAAATTTGCATAAATATCTCAGAGAGATGACCTTCTATTTTGCTTTAACAGTCCTAAACCTGGGTCATCTGATAAAATAACGTTTCAATGAAACACTTCAGCAAGTTTATATCTAGCTTTCCTGGCTTAGCCTACTGCTGAATGCATCTCTTCTTTCTCTTTGACTTTCAAATGAGATTTAATTAGAATCTAAAATCCAGTTCTTAAATTTTGTGGGATCATGCCTTTCCTAAATTCACAGGTAGACTGACTTCTTGTACATGCAACTTGGGGATCCAAACTTGCAGTGGTTTCTTAGCAGTTCGCTACTGTACAAAGCAAATAATCCAGGTACAAAAGAGAGATTCTTTTGAAAATATGCTTTCTTTCAGGATCCAAAGTATTATCAGAGCTCCCAAGGTTCAAGAATCATACACAGAATCACAGAATGGCCCAGGTTGGAAGGGATGTCAAGGATCATGACTCTCCAATTCCCCACCACTGGCAGGGCCACCAACCTCCACGTTTAGTACTAGACCCAGATGTGTGGATGGAGCATACTCAAATACTGCTTTGTTCTCACCAGGCACCCTCACCCGAAGACAGAAATATTTCTACTGTTGCCCAAGTTGCACAATGGGCTTAATCCAAATAATTTTGGGCTGTAGAGCGAGAAACAGAGATTTGTGATGCTTGCATTGCTTAACGTTTTTGACATTGACTTCTTGCCATGGGAAAGGTGTAATTATTGAGTATGATCACTCAAGAACTGGGGGAAAACGTATGCCCATTTCCAGAGCTCTATCCAATGATCATTTATTCTGGAATGTTGAAATTTTTATCAAACTTCTTCTTTTATGTGATGCCTTTTGAAGTTGGTAGATTTTCTGACTACTTAAGGTCTGGTGTTGCTACACAGTGGTTTATTGTATTTGAAATGCTTTTTGCATGTCAGAGATTCTAATTCATTGCGCTCTCTTAGCTAGGAAGTAGATGAGTATAAGCTATACTTAGACTATATACTAATGCTAATATGTACTGTATATTTCTATATATACTATATATCATACTTAGCTATATACCCAATATCAGAGGTGAATACAAAAACAAAAACCCTGCTTTATCTTTCCTTATGCAATACATTAGATACGAGAAGATACCACGTCAGGAATCTCAAGAAATGGCACAAAAAGGATCTATGCAGAATTCATTTCTATGTCCTTTTTGTGCATCCTTTGGGGTGAGTCAGCTTTGTTTTCCCACCGCACTCTGTGGGGTTGGCAGTTCAGTGCCAGCTTACTTTTTTACTGTAGAGCAGACACATGTTAAGCCATGTGATTCACACTTTTAAGTTCTTGTATTTACTGCTGCTTTTACTTAGTAGTTGCTAAAAACACTATCACGACTGTGTTTTAAACATTGTTTTCCTCCCTGTTCCTATGACACTCATACACCAGAAAAGAGATTGATACCCGTCCGTAAATTCAATTCAGGTCTTTCAGCAATTAGTTCAAATGCCTCAGCAGAAAAATTCCCTTGGGAATTTTTTTTTTTCCCCTCCCAGATAAATCTGTTATCTGGAGCCTAAAAAGCAGATGCTCAACATTCTCAGTTCAGAGTAGGAGGTAAATGGTACCCTGCTCGGACTGACTATATGAACCATAAGAGGGTAGAAGTGCCAATTAAAAACTTAGTCAGCAGCCCAATTTTGCGTAAGTAAATTTCTAATCCTGTGTGGGACCTGGTTTATGTAACGTGCAACCTTTTGCCTGGACACAACCACCAAAGTCTCCCTAACCAGAACCCCAAGATCAGAGCCCAGATTTTGCCCCCATTAAGAAGCCCTGAGTTACAGATCAAACCCACACAAGCTCTCAGTGATGATTTTGCTGATAATGGCAAACTGCAATTTGATACTTCCAGTTTCAAGAGTGCTCGAATACTTCCCCAACCCAACCTGCCCTCAAGGTACTGAAGATAACCCTAGTTAACGTGCCTTATCATGCAGGCAAATGCCACACAGTAATAAATCCAGTGAGACAGAAATGAGGATCAACTCTAGCACTCTTGCTGTTTTTTAAAACCAACAGTGAAAAGAAAGGGTACTCCTTTATTGGTAAGTGTATTATGATATACACATACAATCTGTTGGTTTTTTTTGTCATTTGTCAAGACTTTCAGATGCTGTTTTCACACTGATAAGTTTGAAAGATGAGTGAAATAGTCCCTAACATGAGAAAAAAGTCTGTCAACCCAATCAGTATTCTGAAAAATTTGGATGACACTCTTAATAATAAGTAATAGGAATCATGTGAGAACTTAAACAAATACACATCACTCATTACCTTTTGGCAAAGACCAGACTCGTTTCCCTTCTGATACTTCTGTTTCTTTACAGAATGGTGGCTTTTGGGGAAAAATTGTTGGCTCAGCTGTGTGACACGATGGGGTGCTTGGAGCTTTACGTATCCTGGCAGGTAACTCTTTCAAAGGTGTTGAAAGTACTTATGTACATTCAACTAATGAAACTTAACTCCTGCCACAGTCAAGACCTAAGAAGGTTTACTCGGTAAGCATACAAAGTTTTCCTGCATCACACACAAGCATGTGTTTTTTAGCTTTTACATGAGCGGCTCCCAGTCTTTTTTTATTAATCCATTTTTGTTTGACTTGACTCTTATTAAGATGGAATTTTCTTCCGTTATGGAGTTCTATAAACCTTGAAGTTATATGTCCATGTAATAATCATTTTTGACATTTTTTGGACATTAACTTTAGTTGAAATGAGGTAATGTATGAAGAAAAAATTAAGATTGATCACAGGTATAAATTTTAATCTATGCTAGAAATTGAATTCATACACCCACAATGACAAAACTATAATCTTTAACAGCTTTATTGAATAAAATTATACACATTAAATCAAAATTACAGGCAATTTATGAAAATCCTATTTGAAATATTGAATAATATTCAGAGATAGTCTTTTGACAAAGAGAAGTAGGCCATTCCCTTGCTCTTCAAGCTATCAAATCACCTTATTACCACCTCCTTTATGAATCTTGTATCCTGTGACACTCCTTTTTTCTATGATTTTCTACGAAATACGAGGAAAAAGGTGTGTATCTGAACTTAGTGAGGAAGATTTTGGGGTCTCCAACAGGCTGAGTGAGTTCTCTGATCACTCATAGCCAAAACATGCAGTGGCTCATTATTAGAACAATTCAGTTCTAATAATCCTGTGTTGTTCTTGTGAAGTGGCACAATGGAATGACTTCTGGTCGTTCATCCATCATTTCTCCAGAAAATAGAACTCATCTTGTTGATTCTTAGACAAACCTTAGGTTACCAGGAAGAACGGGATTTAAGCCCGATCCTTATTATTTCCTTTTGATTAGCCCTAACCAGTTCTCCGGGTAGCGTGCTCTGTTCATTTGAGTGCTTTTTCTCTGTGCAACACAAGAGAGCCCTCCCCACACCTCACAGTGTCTTCTGGCCTCCCTGAAGGTCAGGTACCTTGGAGTCATCAATGCAGAGCCAAGAACATTTTTGCTCCTTAACTTCTCATTCTGTCCTGCTGGTGAGGAGGGCAGAAGGGGCTGGAAGAGGACAGCTGACCTAAAATGGACAAAGGGATATCCCTTACCACATGGCATCCATGCAGAAAGAAAGCTTACAAACAGGGGGAGTGGCCTGCCACTGTGGGGGCATTGCCATTGAGGCAAGTGGTGAGCAATTGCTTCTGCATCCCTTGTTTCATACCTTATGTATGTTTTTTTCTCCTCTTTTTCTCTATCTTAGCAAATATTCTTTTAATCTCAACCAATGAATTCTACTTTGTAATGATCTCACCTCTCAGCTTCTTCTTCTCTGGACTGGACAACCCCAGTGTCCTCAGCCTCTCTTCCTCTCCAGTGCTGCCACCAGCTTTGTCACAGTCCTCTGGACACTTCCAAGTCCTTTAATGTTCTTTCAGAATTTTGGAGCCCAGAATTGCACTAGGTATTGGAGCTGATACGCTATCCATGTTGTCTGTAATGTAGCCCTAGATGCTGCTGGGGCTCCTGGCCACCAGGGCACGTGGCTGGCTCACGCTGAGCCTGCTGCCACCAGCACTGCCAGGCCCCTTTCTGCAAGGCTGCTCCCCAGCTGCTCATCTTTAGCTGTGTCCATCACTACTTCATCCCATGTTAATTCTTAAATTACTGAGGCAAAGTCCTTTATATTTGAAAATCACCAGTTGTTTCCTTCAGTTAAAATGTTTGATGCTGTATTATGTGACATTTATTTTATTTGAAATGATCTTCAATGTACTGAATAAACGTCATTGTAAGCATCTATTACCAGTGCAAATATTTAAACAAACAAGAACTTTCTCTTCTCACAAAACAACGGGTTCCAAGAACTCCCATCTTTCCCAAATCACACTTCCAATGATTGAAACTATCTAATTTGGACAAAAGAGCAATGGAAAATTAACTTAAGAACACATTCAGTTTAACATATGTTTGCAATAAAATTTTTGTTTAAATGATTTAATCAGAACTGTTTTCCATACTTAATGGAAACTGGCACAATAGCATTATCATTGCAACCACTAAAGTCAGGAAGGGAATGGAAGGATTGGGAGTGGAAGGAGAGCAAGCATTTTAATATTCTCTAGTTTAACAGTACCAGGAGAAATAAAATCCCTGTTCTCAGCTCCAGTCACACACCTTGGTGTGATCACATATGTTTTCACAAGGGGAGACTTGCAATTATGTTTTCTGTAACTTGTTTCATTCTTACTGTGTTCCCAAAGTCTAGCTTACAGTGTCCTACATATCTCCTAGTGACAGCACACAGGGCAAAGAGAAATCAAGGGCTGTCACTGGCTTTGTTTTTCTTCCACAGGATTTTCCACTTAGCAGCTTTAGTTACTGAATGTGTTCCTCAGAAATTCTTCCAAACATCGTGGAAGGAAGGCTGATGGAGCATCATGGTGCAGCAACCACCAATGGTGACACTGAGCAGAAATTTCTAGGGTGAAAATTCATTTATTTTGATATCTTCTGATGTCACCAGGGAAGGTTTCTCCTTCTATCCCTGAGCTCTGGATCCCCGCTCCAACCTGCAAGCTCTTTGTTCACTAAGACAATGACTGTAAAAGCTTGCCAGGCATAGTTTTTTTTTACACACAAGCTTTATTCTAATGCTTCATATCATCTATTCCTGCTCCAGGTAAATTTCCATTGTATCAGCATTGATCTGGAACACCACAGAGCTCAGATTCTTCAGGCAACCCCATTTAAATTTACATTTTGCATTACAGCTCTGTCTACTCTTTTAAAGTAACTGTGGAATATGAATATTATTTGACTCAACTTGTGAAAAAGAAAAATACATTAGCCTTCTCCTTGCTTTTGGGTAGAGCAAAGGGGTACCTTTCACCAGCTTATACTACGGCAGTAGCAGCTGCCACCCTTCTAGATCATTATTAATGGCTTCTGTCAAGACTGTTCACTTCAAACGCTGTCACAAATATGGCATCCCATACTATTTTTGTAATGTTTTTTTGTCACAGTTCTTTGTGTTCCTCAGAAATCTAATACAGTGAACAGAATTTGGAAATTTAATCACTCTGCTAACAGGGAGCCAAATAAAGCATGGTACTTCCAGCTCTTCTAAATATAAGGGAAAATTCATGGTAATAACATCTACTATTGGGACTGTTTTAAAACATATCTAGGTATTTTAAAAGTATGTTCATGTCTCAAGAGATGTTCGCGTATATTGGGAAAACTAATTAACGCTGCAATAAACAAAAAGTTAGAAGAGCAAGTATCTTTTAAAATTTCAAGAAGCACTCAATGTGACTGAAAAATGGAAAATCTTCCCATTGTAAGTTTGATTAAAAAAAAAAAAAAAAAAAAAAACACAAAAACTAAAGCTTGCAAGAAAAGATAAATGGAAGCCACAAATTTCATTGTTGTTTTCCCAAACTGTCCCTTCAGTACCACAAATTAAAAGCAGATTCTATCTCCTTCTCCCTTTCCAGTTTCATTATCTTCCAAGTTCATCACCTTGTCTGAAGACCTTTGCAGTGTTTCAGCAATTATTTGGGTAGCAGATTGAGAGCTGGGAAAAATCAGACTTGCTTATCAGTAAGAACAAATCCTGCATGCTTTCCTTGCTGCTAGGTACATAGACAGAGAAAAAGGGTGAAAAATTTCTTGATAAGGCCTTGATTAAAAATGACCAAAAAATTCACATTCAAATGCAAGTTGTTTCCATTATGCATCGGTGATGGTAAATTTCATCTTTGGGGCATGATAAATCACAGAATCATAGAATCATAGAATCATAGAATCATAGAATCATAGAATCATAGAATCATAGAATGGCCTGGGTTGAGAAGGACCTTTAAGATTATCTAGTTTCAAACCTCTGCTGTGGCCAGGGTCGGCCACTAGACCAGGCTGCTCTGGTCTGAAAGCTTAAGTTTGGTTTTAAGCTTATAAAGCTTAGTTTTACCTTCTAACTTCAGGTTATGCAAGTTTTCTGTGTCATCAAAACAACTGCAATTCATAATTCAATTTGATTTTCCCTCAGAGTTTATCTTCAAGAATACACGGTAATATATGAAAGTTATAGCAATGTTTAGCCACGCATATTATTGTCATAGTGTAGTCCACATCCTTGAAATGAAGCAGAAAAAAATGCATTTGGAAGGGAAGAGCCAATATCAGCCAGCCTCAGTCTGCTGGCCCTGTCTCCGTTGTTTGTTCAATACATTAAAACATATGAAGTGCTTCTTGCACACTCCTTAGAAGAGCAATAAGTTTGAATCACAGATGGAGTGAAACAGAGAGCTCTTGTCTCTGTCTTACTTACATATGTCTTTGTTCAATCAGAAATTATGGTTACCAAGCCTGTAGTGCGGCCGGCTTTTTCATTCTCATCAGTAGTCTTTGGAGTTAAACTTTTACATGCTGTTGCACTATTCCTTTCTTTCTTTTCCTTTTTAGCCTAAATTCCATTAAAAAATCTTTCTAATGCTTTGGTTTCTACAGCCTCTAGAGAGAAGAGGAATTATACTAGAATTTAAGTGATGGAGAGCACTGACAAGATTAAATCTTTTCCAGAAGGAGGACGCTCAGGAGAAAAATGCTTACAAGGTAACAACAACAGCAGTGACAATAACAAAGCTGGTCAAATTTTCAGGATAAGTTTTGAATTATTCCAAGGGAATGCCCTTTTTTTTTTTTGTATTTATGGAATCTGTTCTGCCAAATCAATTATTTGTTTCTCTGTTTCTGCTTTGGAGCAGAAAACACAATTCACTGTTTGATGGCTGAGTGTGAAGAGGCAAACAGCAGCAGCCCCTTGCAGAGAGATGATGTCAAACTGAGCCTGAGTAATAGGGAAATTATAGAATGAGGAAGAAAAATAAACTTGTTTACCTGTCAGCAGGTTGTATAATCTGTTATCGTTATTTTTCTTAACAAATCTACTCATGTTGTTCCAAGTATCCCAAGCAATGGAACTGGTAAAACACAACGTGTTATGAAGATGCAATTTTATTCATTTCAACGTGCGTTTCAAGTTTGTGAGTCTTTGGCAAGACATTGGCTGGCAGGACACCCAGCAAATAGTCCAGCAGGATTAGTGAAAAACTGTGTCAATAAGGACTATTTGTGCAATTAGAGATTAGATGGGCTGTTCTGATCCCCATTATCATATGCCAATATTGTAATCTTTCCCAGTCTTTTATTTTTTACTTGATACTGACCTAAGAGACAGTGTATCAGCATGCTGTTTTTGCATATAAACTAGGCAAGTTTCAGCAGTACCCTATCCCCATGGAACCCTAACGCCTTCTCCATGAAACAGATGAGATTTCACTCACTGATCTGAAGGACATTGGTCCTTTCTTCTGGATTAACATGCTTTCAGACTCAGGGTTGCTAGAAAGGCAGAAGCATGATGTGATACTGACATTTCAGGTTTATGGCTAGCAGAATAATAAATATTCTACTGATGACTGAAGACTTTGTAATAGAGATTTGGTGGCAGATTAGTTAATGATTATGTATGGATAGTTTTTGTTAACTATTTAATTTTCAGAGAAGACAAGAAAAAGGAAAAGAAGGAAAGGATATATATAAATGAAGTTATTTTAGACAGATGCCACAGCTATCCAGAACAAAATGTTGTGGGGATCTTGGAGAGATGTAAATAATTTTGGAGAAGAGTTAAAATCAAAGCAGTTTTTTTCCAGGCTGCTAGATGTTATTGAGTTTTGCCCACATATTAACAGAAAGCAGATAAATAGCTGTAAAAGTAAATCAAATTTTGTTTTCCTGATAATAGAATATCAGGATGTATCAGAGATGTACTTTGCAGGCACTTTTCACATCAAGAAACACTGTTCAGGAAATGATACTTTATGCTAAGAATTAGCCAGACTTCATTACCATGAGGACTGGTGAAACTGTATTTTAACAGTGAAAAAGAATGGTAATTAAGCTGCCATCCAGTTATTTTTTTTGATGCATATAGGAAGAAGTAACCCATATTCTCCAAACTACAATGCAACTGCTATCAAGAAAATGTTGCCTCTGACTCTTTATTTAGCTTGAATCTTCTGCATTCCTGGATGGGAAATTTTAGTCTTCACTGCCCACAGAATGTGAATATGAAGTATTTCAGTTCTGCAGTGAATCATATTCAGCACCTGTCTTCATCACTGATTATATGTTTCAGTTCAGATGATTGACTTATGGTTAGCAGCACCAGCACTGTGCAGAAGTTTCTTTGAAGGATGGGATAAAACCAACCAACAACTGCAGGCTGAAGATGTTATTATAGACAATATGCTGATGAAGGTTTTGCAAATTGTAAAATACTATTAGACTATTAGACTACTAGTATCTGGCACTGTCTTTCAAATAGCATCTGAAGATCTCCTATGAAGAACATCTTTTTCTTCTGATGGAAAATGCTTGCTTTGTTGAAAACAGTATTTTTCACACCAGCAGCATAGGTATGTTTGGAACTGCATAATACTTGGAGGAAAAAAAAAAACACTGTATGTCTTTCTCCCTTACACTGTATGAAGCCACTGCTAAATGATTAATAACCGATCATGTATGGCATCAGAGTCTTGCCATCTTAGATATGATAATGTATTATTTTAGGGGTATTGAAATCAAGCATGAGGAAGAGCTAATAAAGAGAAAGGGATGGTGAAAGGTATAGTGGTAATTTCCCTCAGGTCTGACATGCAATTTGGCTTCATGTGGTGCTGAAGATATCAAGATAAAAGTAAAAATGTGATATTGGAAGTGTTACCAACCAATAATTTGAATACAGCAACACAGACATGAGTCAATTTGTCTCATTTTATCCCCAGAAGAAATCAATGGAATCCATATCATGGGAAAAACACTTTATTATCGGCTGATACATCATAAAGTCCTCTGAACAGCTGCAGTCTCACATGTTTAGCTGCATCCCTTCACGAGTTATGTTTAATCTTGCAGAAGTCCTGCAGCTGGAGGTGTACGCTGCGTGAGCACTATGATATGCATAGCTCACAGTGCTGCACAGGAACCAGAGGTGGGTATTTCCCCATTTTAAACACGTGGAGCCAGATTCTGAGTAAGCCTCGGTTCTATAAACTCTCCATAAAAAAAAAAAAAAGTATCACAGATTTTAAGTATGTTGAGATTAGACGTGAGCGCTCGTAAACATTCACTCTCATAACATAGGATTAGCCTGCCTTCCAGGCTGCAGAGCAGAAAGGAGAGCACAGTGCAGAATCTGGTCCAGGGCACAGAACTGCACTGCTATTCCATGCCCTGTGAACTGCATTCTCAAAGCCTTTTTTCCTGATGTATTTTGATGGTTATGTCTGCATTCTACTGTTAGCACAAGTTTCATTGTCTTCTAAATCGCTCTGTTAGAAGCAAAACATCATCTGTTAAGCTTGATTCTTCTGCTCTGCGTATCAGACAGTTACCACTCTAAGTGATGGAATATGGAAGATAGAAATTCCTTACAGAGGAATAACATTAGAGATTCCTTATCAATCAGCTGACTTTATTTACTAGATTTTTCTTTAAAAGGTCTAGATGGTGATAACATAAAAACAACTGGTTTTAATTGTTATTTTAAGGCAGATCATTCTGTAAATAAAGTATGATTCATGTTGCCGTACGCGCCCGTTCCGCTTCCCCAGGAGACCGCAGCTTGGCCAATTACTGAGGTGACACCAATATGATGAGCAGTAAAATGGCGTTTATTGCACGTATCAACTACCTTATATAGCCTAATTACTTCGTCTACGCCCCTAGGGGCCCACATCACACATCAATCATTAGAGCAGGGAGGGAGCTTAGCACATCGGACCCCGCGGGGGGGTCTCGCAATTTCGCAGTTGCTGACAACATCTCCCCCTCCCCAAGCTCAAGAAAGCATACTACAACTCGAGAGGACCCTAACCGCGTACACCCCGAAATCCCCGCTTTGCGCCTATACATGCCATTGTCCTCTCGGTTAAGCCTTGCCCCGTTACAACCCGAGTCGCAAAACATCCTATCCTAATAGCCTATAATCTATTAACTTAATAACAGCCTATTAACTTAATAATCCTAAAATCTTAAAATCTTAATATTTTACATTTAAAATCTTTATATCTCATATAGGTTCTATCTTAACGTTACAACCGTCTATTAGCCTTAAAATAAGTCTTACAAGAATCGATGCAATGTATCCCTATTTAATACTAAATCAAGCTGGGACACTTGCTTTAGCAAGTGCCATGTCTTTGTATATAATATAACTATAAGAACTAAGCATAATAATATTAAACCTAACATAACAACTACCGGATGCAGTAAAAAATTAAAGATTCCCGTTGCTGTGGGAGACCAACCAAAAAGAACCTCCCACCAGTGATGTTCTCCAGCCTTCATCACTCTCTCCAAGACACGATGTATCTCTTTCACGTCATGATGAATGGTGATTAAGGTCTTTTGTCCGTTATCTTTGATACGATTTAATAGTCGATGCAGATCATCATGTTGTAGAAGCTTCCTTACTAAGGCGAGGTTCATCCCAATTAGCACTGGACGCAAATCTTTGATCAGAGTGTAGTTGGACTGCAGAAGCTGATATGAAATAACAGGAACTGTATAGTTAAAATCACATCCTAAAATATTAATAAAATTACAAACACAAAGATTTGAATGATTGGTAGTATCCACAATCATATCCCCTATTTGTATGGAGTTGCAATGAGTTCTAATGCAAGCACATCCTTTTCCAATATATACAAGCATTGATTTGAACATCCTACCAGGTTGGACCTCAAAGTGGCAGATATTTTGTTCAGTGTCAAGACAGATATCTTGAGTCTCAAATGTATTACTTTCACAAATAAATCCTCGTTGTTCTTGCATGGCACATGAACTAACGTCCACAGTTCGCCATTTCTCATTCTTTTGAAGAGCCCATATCCGATGTTCAATTGGATACAGAGTAGTCTCATCATGATTTAATCCTAGAGCTACGATTGGATAAATCGTGTATACTGAAGCATTACTTATCGTCAAAACAAGAGCCATGGCATAATTGGTGACAGGGTCATAGGTGAAGTTAACTAAATGCCACCATGATTGAAACTTCCTTTCAAATCTATTTGCATTGTCCCAAATTACTTTTCTAATTTCAGTGGGTATAGTGCCATCCTCACCTTCTCTCACGATTGTTGCTGCTATAAATTGCATCCACATCTGGGCCTGGATGCAACTGAGGGCTAAAGAGGTGTTACCTTGGACTGCTGAAAGCGCATCCATAATCAGCTGATGATCTTTTCTATTTATCCTTTCCCATTGCGGTAATACATCTGATAAAAGCCATTGACTTGTTCCTAAAGTCAATAGGGACGACTGTAGAGGATGTTGTAGTTTATGTATATTACTTGTAATGGTATTCAATTTACTCATGAGTATTTCAGTATCTATACTATTTAAGACTCCTAAACCTGTTCCCAGAATACCAGAAACATCTCTTCTTATTCTTCTAGCTGTATCAAATGCCTGTCGATGAAGCCATGCTGACCATCCAGCATATGACATGCCTAAAAACAATGCACAATCTGGTTTGATAGTTGAAACATTAGTCTGCAATAATAACATCACTCGTTTAAGGGACCATGTTGGATTAAAGATTACCTGTTGCTGACCTGTATTCTTTATAGCGTACGGTCCAATTTGGTAAATTTGTGGAGAGATAACACCCTCCAGTCTCCTAGTGGGAGTTATATATGGGACATCAGTTGTATGTTGATTAAAGAGATCCACCTTAAATTTAAAAGATCGTCCTAAGGTGTCTTGTGTCCAGAGGCACGTTATCAATGCTGCGAGCCGGGTACGGAGGTGGGTCCTCCTCTTTATGGTATGACCGCTCCTGCTTCACTTCGTTCTTCTTTATCTCCAGGGTTGTTGTTTCTGGTGGGGCCGAAGGAGTCAGCGCCATCTTGCCCTCCGGCGAATCTGTAGGGGAGACAAGACCCCCCCCGGCCCTAACCCCAGCAGCTCCTTAGCACGGTCACCTGCAATCTTCTCCTCCTTTGCTTTCTTAAGAGCTATTAAAATCAATCCCCACACCTTAAACTCTGCTAATTTCTGAGTAAGCATGGCCCTCTGTGAGAGCGCGGCAGTAAACGAATCCCATTTATCAGAATCATATAAGTCAGAAGGGGATGATAATAGCCCCTCTTTGTCCAGCAACGAAAGTGTCGCCGAAATCTCCTTCTTAGAAGGAACATTTTTCCCGCAATAAATTTTGCATGCATGAAAAATCACCTTTATGACAGCTTCCATAACGCCTCCGGCTGAACTTACACCTGGCCTCTTCTGGCGTCTCCCCCCTAGAGTCCTAGGGGAATCCTGGCTCCTTTTCCCGAGCCTCCCGCCTGACGAGGAGTAATGCGCACTCCTCCCGGTCCCCGGGATTCCACTACTCCGCGGATTTGAATTTACCGCTACCGCAGTGGATTCCTGCTTCTGGCAGACAGCTGACTCACTCCCAGGTATCACGTCAGGGTCACCACTTGTTGCCGTACGCGCCCGTTCCGCTTCCCCAGGAGACCGCAGCTTGGCCAATTACTGAGGTGACACCAATATGATGAGCAGTAAAATGGCGTTTATTGCACGTATCAACTACCTTATATAGCCTAATTACTTCGTCTACGCCCCTAGGGGCCCACATCACACATCAATCATTAGAGCAGGGAGGGAGCTTAGCACATCGGACCCCGCGGGGGGATCTCGCAATTTCGCAGTTGCTGACAACAGATTCAGTCTAATAAACTAAATGGAATTAGTTATTTACATTTTGAATTAGGTGGTTAGTGTAGACTATAGACTTAATTTCAAAGTCTCTCCTATGGGTTATATGAAGTATTGCATGGTATAGTAGACTTAGACAAGGCATGGTTGTAAGGGTTCTTTGGGAAACCTCCAAGTACTTTTGAAAGGGATCAAAAAGGCATCAAAGAGGATATTTACAGAAAGAAAGGAAAAAAGAGAGAGAGAGAGGAAGGATTTCAGCTGTCAGACTAAAAGAAGGGAATATGAGAATATGAAATAACAATTTATATTTAGTAATATTAAAAAAAAAAGTTAGACTTGGAAGGATTTATGTTCTGCATAGATTTAGAAATGGCTTTTGATGGCCATCTTTGTTCTTTTATAATACAAAATTCAGTCAGCTGCAGTGAAGGTAAATGAAGCAGGCAAATGCACTCCTATTTGTTTTCCACAAAATTGTATAAAGCTTAATGCATTATCTCAGATGCATGCCATGAGAAGGGTATGTGTGAAAGGTATTAGAGTCAGTCAGGTATCGGTCATCAGAGTCATTAAATAAACAAATGACAAAATCAGCTTCCAGTTTCTAGGATCTACCAGCGAACCACTTATGAATAAACAATTATTTCTATCAATGTTTGAGCATTAAGAAATTTCAGGGGTACTCACTTTCATAAAACCTTGAAAACTGAAAGTGGAAGGAAGGGTTAACCTGGAATACACATTCGTTGAATGACTTCACATGCCTCAATTTCCAGGGTTTGCAGGAGCAGCCAAACATCTTGCTCCGTACATGGAAAGGTTCACAGAGTCATAGAATCATTTGAGCTGGAAGAGACCCTAAAAGGTCATCCTGTCCAACTCCCCTACAATGAGCAGAGCCACCTACAGCTCCAGCAGGGGCTCACGGCCTGGACCAGACGACCTTCAATGCCTTCAGGTACTGGGAATCATCTTTGTCTCTGGGCAGCCTGTTCCACGGCTTCTCCACTCTTATTGGAAAAACCTTCTTCCTTATATCCAACATAAATCTCCTCTCCTTTAATTTAATACCATTTCCTCTTGTCCTGTCACCACAGACCCTGCTAAAGCGTCTTCCTTCTTATTGCCCGCTGTAGATACTGAAAGGCTGCTCTCAGGTCACCTCACAGCCTTCTCTTTGCCAGACTGCACAAGCTCAGCTCTCAGCCTGTCATCTTAGGGGAGATGTTCCATCCCTCCAATCACTTTTGTGGCCCTCCTCTGGATGCACTCCGGCAGCTCCATGTCCCTCCTGTCTGAGGACTCCCCATGCAGTGCTCCAGGTGAGCTCTCACCAGCACAGAGCAGAGGGGTAGGATCACTTCCCTTGCCCTGCTGGCCACACTTCTTTTGATGCAGCCCAGGGTACAGTTGGCTTTCTGGACTGCAAGGGCACAACTCTGCTGAAAAGGAGCAGGAGGTACTGGTGGATGTCAGGCTGGACATGAGTCAGCTTCCCACAGGGAGGCTGCATGCTTCCCTGTAGGTAGGGTCTGGCTGACACGTGGAGCTCTGCTCTCCTTTCAGAAGGGAGTAACCCACAGTGATCCTCAAGTAAAAGGTAGTTTGACAGGAACTGTCTACAGTTCACTGGTACAATCCTCAGAGACAGACAGTATCAGTACATCTGCCAAGAAGAACTCTGCTCATATGTATTTCATAATGATAAGGATCCTATTCCTTAAGTTTTAATGTTGTAAAATGTTTTCCTTAGCATCTCTATTCATCAGCTGTGCTGATCAGGCATTGATTTTAAATGTTGGCTTCATCCTGTCCTTTGTGAAACAAAACAATCTTAACAAATCTGTCAGTTCTTCAGCTATTCTGTTTTTCCATAGTTATTAGCTATTCTGGTAGTCATAGAATCACAGAATCACAGAATCACAGAAACACCAAGGTTGGAAAAGATCATCCAGTCCAACTATCCACCTATCACCAACAGTTCTCACTAAACCATGTCCCTCAACACAAAATCCAAACGTTCCTTGAACACCTCCAGGCTCAGTGACTACACCACGTCCCTGGGCAGCCCCTTCCAGTGGCTGACCACTCTTTCAGAGATGTAATATTTCCTAACATCCAACCTAAATCTCCCTGGTGCAGCTTGAAGCCATTCCCTATAGTCACAGTCTTTTTTTTTTTTTTTTTTCCTGCCTATTTTTCTTCTACTCACACACAATGCGCTTTAATCAAAGAAATCTTTATCAGTTGTATCTCCTGTAATTCTGTTGTATCTCCTGTAATTCTGTACTCATCCTATACTCTATTTGGTGTTCTATCTTTTAACTATCTTATGACTCACAGTGTTTTCCCTGCCTTGATTGCATTACTTAAAGGCCTTCCACTTATTGCTTATACTAAATTTTTTATATCCTCCTGACCACACTGGCTTCTGTTTTCCCTTTCCCTTTTAAGTTTGAAAGCAATCAGTTTCCACTGTTGCCTGTCCAGTTTTTTTTTCCGTGTTTTCCCAGTGGTCTGATGAGTGCTGAACAAACAGTAAAAGACTCATGCTCTTGTTGTGAAAAATCTAATAATTCAAATGGAATTCACCTGGTGAATTTATCACCTTCATGGTAAAGCATCCTGAGTATCTTGTACATAAAGTGGATTTCACTTCAGTTCAGATGCCAAAGAGAGGACATTTTCACTAGACTCCTCTGTCTTGCTGCTGTGGTTTAACTCAGCAGACAGCTACAGACCACACACCTGCTTACTCCTGAGTGGGAGAAAATATAAACGAAAAGTGGTCTGAGAGCAAGGAGTAAACAAAGCAACAGACACACAGTGCAAATACTCAAGCAACAGAAGCCCACTGCTATGGGCCAATATCCCCAGCCTTACTGTATAGCTTGACAGCACATGGCATGGGTCATCCCTATGGCTAGTTTATGTCAGGAGTCCTGCCTCTGCCCCCTCCCAGCAGCTTGTGGCCCCTCAGTCCCCTTGAACACAGTGTGAGAAGGTGAAAAACTGGAATGTCCTTGGTTTGGTGCAGCACTGTTCAGCAACAGCTAAAACATCAGTGTGTTGTCAACACTGTTCATCTCCTAAAGCCAAAAGACAGCACCATAACAGATACTATGGAGTAAAAATTCAGCTGTCTCAGCTGAAACCAGGACATCAAGGAGTCAGTGTTGGAGAGTGAAAATCATCTAATAATGGTGAAACCCTATATCTTCAGAGGGAAAATCATCTTGAGATCTCTGCATGTAATTCTGTAAATTCACTACAAATAATAATATGCTGCTTTGTATTTTGAGAACACCATTTCAACAGGTTGGGATAATGTCAATATTAGCAAAGCTGGGGCTTTAGACCCTACTTTTTGTCTTATAGATTTAATATTCTGCTGTGGAATAAATGGCAAAGCCCCTTCCTTCCTTTTTCTCCTCCTTGTCAACACCTGGTTGGAACATCTTCTGAACATCCTTTCTCTGGTAGTGTTGGCATGTACCGATGAGGAAAAAAGGGGAAAAAAGTCACGTGCTTAAAAAGGAATCCTCTCTGTCACTGTCTAAAGAGTTGGTAATTTGAAGATGGGGAGAACTGTATTTCCCAGAGGATGAATCTCACACATCACAAAAAAAGTTGAGAGGCTAAATAGAAGATTTTAGTTAAGAGCAGCTTCCTTATTGATCAAAACCATCTCCCTGTCTCATTAAACCTGTTGGACTTGAAGAGCTCAGCAGTCCTCTGTGTTACAAGTAGCATCTGATTTTTTTTGTTAAAAGAGCTGTCAGAAACAACCACAATCCTTAATTTGCAAAAATGTGTTCATTCACACAGATTTCTATTTTTAAACCCTGGGGTAAAAATTACATGAGTATACTCTTAATATCTGGATGAAAACAGAAAACAAGGCAAGAACTCCCAATTTATTGAAAGCTGTGTGTATCTTTTTCTTTCCTGCAAATAAGATATCACAAGCCAAAGAAAAAGAATCTACATCAGTTTTTATGTAAATCTGGCAGTTAACAGAGCTGAATAGGATAAAAATATTTGTAAGGCATACATACTAAAGAGGCATTTCTTGGTATAAGAATGATTATTTACAAAATATAGTTTTCTTGAAGAAAACAACAATATTCTCATCACATCTCTGCTCTCCCTCTGCTCTGCCCCCGTGAGGCCCCATCCACAGCATTGCATCCGGGCTTGGGATCCCCAGCACAGGAAGGATGCAGAGCTGTTGGTGTGGCCCCAAATAGGGTCACGAGGATGATCAGCATGCTGAAGCACCTCTCCTGTGGAGAAAGGCTGAGGGAGCTGGGCTTGTTCAGCCTGGAGAAGGGCAGGCTCCCAGGAAAATTCATTGCAGCCTTCCAGGACTCATAGGGAGAAAGCCACACATTCTTCAGTACTACTCACAACAGTTATGGTGTCATTCTTATCCAGTACTGAGAATCTGGGAGGAAGAAGATAAAAGAAACCTAATTCTAATGCGTATTTGTACTACGTATATCAAAGGCTAGGCTTCTGTAGCTGTGAGAGTGAATTACCTATTGAATATCACCTGTAAATCTATTTGCTATAGTAATTCACATGTATTTTCAAAACTCTTGAGCACTTACACCATTTGGAGCTTAGAGAACTCTGGAGACATTTCAAGCATCAGACATGTGATCCCATTCAGGTCTTTTTCCTCTTTCTTCATCTGTCTCCAAAAAAGACAGATAATAATGCTTCCAGACTTATAAACTTAATGCCAGTATAAAATTTTCTTTTGTATAATCTCTAGCGTCTAACCCAAATCTCAGTAGACATATAATATCAGGCCTAAAAAATAAATTCTACATCAAGGACAGTGTTACAAATGTCAATCAGGTACCAAAGTCAGAAGAGCTCAATCTAAGGATTCGTTCAGCGTGTCTCATTCCAAGATGTAGGGAAACAAAAAAAGGTTCAGTGTGCAGTGATGGATTTCATTGAACTGCCATAGCTAGATATGATGAAATACTAGTGATCAGAACAGCCACAATCAAGAGGAGGCTGGATCAGGCCCTGGGCAACCTGATTTAGCTGTGCATGTCCCTGTTTGTTGCAGGCGAGTTGGAGTTGATGACCTTTAAACTTCCACTCCAACTTTAAGGATTCTATGATTCTGTATGATAAATGTATAATGTTACGACTCCATGATCTGATACAGCATCTCCCCATTTCTATTTCAGAATGGATTTCCAGTAGAGCCAAATTCAACAACTGACAGGGTATTGAATTAGACAAACTAGATAATTCGCTTTCCCATCCACTTGGCAAGACCCTTAAATCAAATGTTAATTCAAAGCTATTTTACTAATTCTTATCTAATTCAAAATTCTGATTTTTAAGCTCCTTGCTGATTAAGTATTCTTCAGAAAAGAAAAGTAAGAGCTGGAATACTTTCACAGTCTTGAGGAGCCTTCCCAAAGATTTTATCTCCACATTATTTTATAAGATATTATTCTTTAGATAATTGGCTAACTTCCAATATTATCTCAAGAACCTCATGAGGTTCAGTAAAAATGAGCCCTTGCAGTCCAGAAAGCCAACTGTACCCTGGGCTGCATCAAAAGAAGTGTGGCCAGCAGGGCAAGGGAAGTGATCCTACCCCTCTGCTCTGTGCTGGTGAGAGCTCACCTGGAGCACTGCATGGGGAGTCCTCAGACAGGAGGGACATGGAGCTGCCGGAGTGCATCCAGAGGAGGGCCACAAAAGTGATTGGAGGGATGGAACATCTCCCCTAAGATGACAGGCTGAGAGCTGAGCTTGTGCAGTCTGGCAAAGAGAAGGCTGTGAGGTGACCTGAGAGCAGCCTTTCAGTATCTACAGCGGGCAATAAGAAGGAAGACGCTTTAGCAGGGTCTGTGGTGACAGGACAAGAGGAAATGGTATTAAATTAAAGGAGAGGAGATTTATGTTGGATATAAGGAAGAAGGTTTTTCCAATAAGAGTGGAGAAGCCGTGGAACAGGCTGCCCAGAGACAAAGATGATTCCCAGTACCTGAAGGCATTGAAGGTCGTCTGGTCCAGGCCGTGAGCCCCTGCTGGAGCTGTAGGTGGCTCTGCTCATTGTAGGGGAGTTGGACAGGATGACCTTTTAGGGTCTCTTCCAGCTCAAATGATTCTATGGTTCTAAAAGTCTGAAACATATATGAGACTTCTTTTTTTTGTTATTTTTGTGTACCAAACAAAAGGCTTGTGGATAGAAAAATCTAGAAACTGAACTTCAAATCTAAACTGGATCAAATTAGCAGTGCGGTAATGCAGAGGATAACAAGTCTTAAAAATGAAAAAGAAGAAAGAGAAAAAGATGAATTGTTTACATTCAGGAGACTACGGATAGCAATGATGCTATGGTACACAATAATGGCAGCTGCCAATAACGTATTGATGTATTTTATGGGATCATGAAAGGGAGCTTTCAGGAAAAAGGGAAGGTCTCTGACCAGCTCACTCATACTTTGCAAGGGTTCCACAGACTCTTCATGATTGTTTAGCAGAAAGCTAGATAGGAATATTGCTTAATGTCATTTTCTCAGTGGAGACATGCATCTCCAGCGACAAGCAGACACCTTACCAGCAGATCCCTGTAGAGTCAACATTGATCCTAAAGCCAACATTCTTAATTACCTATGTATAACCAACCTATCTGATTGGCAATGTGTACGTATAAAAGAAGAATACACTGACAAATACTTCAAAATTTCTCATTTTGGACTTGCACTTAAACTGCACTGTCTTTACAAATACAGTTAGATACTTTGAGCTACAGAATAGAGCCAGAGTGATCTAATTAAATACAATCTTCCACTTGCAAATGCTTCAAAGTCAAGTCAGAAATATCAGTAATGTAATGTTCTTGGAACTGAATAGTGAGTGAAAAGCCAAACAACGTACCATATTATGAAGGCTGATATTTTGGATTCATAAATATTCAGATGTTCTCACAGTTATTTTTTTCCTTAGCTATATCACTGTAACCTGTTAATTTGAAGTGGGACTTAATGTGTGTAGTGAAACAGGAGTGGCTCATTTACATAAAAAACAGTCAGCTAGGGAGAGAGAATGCATTTTATCTCAAAACAGGTAAGTATTGGAAAAAAAATTGCATGAAAAAATACTAATGCTCACAAAAGTGGTCTTCATAATATTTAAACAATATTGTTATGCATGCTATTTTATACGATGGTAATACTGCAGAGGTTTCAAACATGATTCTGTGAGTATCACAAAATTTTTACTTGTTATTTTGAGAGTACAAAGCACAATTTTAGGCAGGGCTAATTGGACGGCTTTTTTTTTTCTCTTTTTCACTAAGCATGATTCCAAAGGGTATATTTAAGAGAAGAAGAGAAGAAGAGAGATATGCCAGAAGAAGGGATGAAAAGATCTGATATTATTAGCTAAGTGGAATAAAGACCTGATGAAACTGATAGTTGATGAAAAGGGAAATAGATAATGGGAATAGAAAGTGGGAATTACAGATACTGGAGCTCAGAAATGAAGGCAAGTAGATTACAGAGGTTGAATAGGTACGACAGATATTACAGGGTGAAAATGAAAGGCTAAGAAACTGCTTCTTGTAGGAGAATTCTGAGTCATATGAGCAAAGCTGCCAAAAAGGGTGCTGCAGCAACTGAAATATAATATGATAAAAGCCTGGAGGAGAAAGATTTAGCCATATGGCTTCTCAGGAGAGTAATAACCATCACACCCACATCATAAGGTATTATATTCACAAAAGCAACAGGATTTTAGATGTATTTAGGAACAGGAAATTTAGAAATTGAAGAGGAATATCACAACCACATTAAAGATTTGAGTGATAGGCTGGATGGCAGTACTGTTAATATCAATCAAGAAATACAGAGAGAAAGGGAGATAGGCAAACAGAGGTTTTAGATTAGATAAGAGAGGAAGAGCAATGCTGATCTGCAAGTTGTTGTCATAGAGATCAGGCTTATGATTGAGATCAAATTTAGAGAGAAAAATTAAGAGAGTTGCCTAAAGAGCCATTAAAATTACCTTCTGATACTGCACATGTAGAAGGAAAAGCTACAGAGATTGAAGAAGGATCAGCAGGTGACAGAGTAGTGTTAAGATAATAAAATACAAATCATATTAGAAAGACTGTAAGTGATTTTCAATGAAGATTAGCAAACGTTTTGAAACATGAAAAAAAGAGATGTGTTAATGAGAACCACGCCAGGGGATCTCAAAAAACACTGGGAGATAAATAGAAGTTCTATAATGAAGATGAGAATCTTGAAAAATATACCAGAGAGAGTTTAAAATTATTTGGCAGGTAATATCAAATATATGGAGAAAAAGATGGAGAACAGTGCTTACCCCTAAAGAAGACCTCGCTGCACCAACATTTTAACTACTGTTCTGATTTCTAATTCTCAAGAAAGATATTGGTGATTGAGAAAATAAGAGAGAGAGAAGCAAAATGATCAC
This sequence comes from Centrocercus urophasianus, assembly GCF_019232065.1. Classification (NCBI taxonomy): domain Eukaryota; kingdom Metazoa; phylum Chordata; class Aves; order Galliformes; family Phasianidae; genus Centrocercus; species Centrocercus urophasianus. Next base: position 7,397,706 of record NW_024884878.1, read on the forward strand.
AGAATAGGGCAGTCACAATTTGAAACTGAAAATCCTGGTATTCTTCATTTAAAGAGGGGAGTGAAGTGTAATGTGTTAAACATTTATGGAATCATGGAGGGGATAAATCTGTTTACGAAGGTGGAGAGTGACAGGACAAGGGGCAATGGTCTTAAACTGAGGCAGGGGAGGTTTAGGTTGGATATTAGGAGGAAGTTTTTCAGCCAGAGGTGGTGAGACACTGGCACAGGTTGCCCAAGGAGGCTGTGGATGCCCCATCCCTGCAGGCATTCAAGGCCAGGCTGGATGTGGCTCTGGGCAGCCTGGGCTGCTGGTTGGCGACCTGCACACAGCAGGGGGTTGGAACTGGATGAGCACTGTGCTCCTGTGCAACACAGGCCATTCTGTGATTCTATGAATCTATGATTATGAAAGTAGAAGAAATGAACATTCACTGAACTTTATGAAACCCGTAGTTTAACCGTTGGAATTCAAAGCAGATCATTTTAAACCAGTTAAAGAAAGTACTTTTTTAACAGAACCTAGCTACTTCCAATACTTGTTTTTAAACAAAATTGTAGAGTAAGTATCACTGAATTCAAGCACACGTTAGAGAGGCACTTGGAAAATAATCTGTAAGATATGGGCAGAGTTATGCACTATGACATCTATAATGCAATAACTGTGGATTCTGGGCAAGAGAAGAACTATGGCCCATGGAAATTAACTTAGGTTGAGAGGTCTTGCTAGAGACCATGTCCCACTGTCACGCATCCCAGAAGTATCTCCTCCAATGCTCTTATGTTTAAACAGAATTTTCTTAGAAACATTATCATTTTCTCTCGTCAAACTAAACACACACAGATGGTATCACTGAAATCTAGAAACTGACAGATTTTTCTACTGCTAGCTGAGTGTTCTGTACAACTCCAATCTCTCTTCTTTCTGACGTGGAGGAAACTAGAAGCATCCAAGCCTATTCATCTGACTTTTCTGATTAATACCAACATTAGTATAATCTGACTCCTTTTTTTTTTTTCTTTTTCCTTTCCTGAACATTGTCTTCTTCCTCTTGACTTGATTTCTCGTGGTATAATTAATGGTAGGAGTATGCAAAGTGACATTAGCAGAATAAGCCTTTGTTTAGCTGACTTTCTGTTACAAACTCATCCTGCAGCTCTTACTGCACAGAAATGTAACCATCAGCACTGCTTAGAAATTCCACACCAATTTCTGATTATTTTATTACACAGTTCTTTTAGTAAACAAGAATGGAGGCAAGCATTCCTGAAATATTTTGAATCCAAACTATTGAATATACACAAAGAATATTCTGCTCTTGCTGGGAGCAGGTCTGTTTGCTTTATTGTTTTTTCAGAACAATTATTATTATTATTATTATTATTATTCCTTCAGACCATATTTCTGTCTGGTTTAATTAGGTTTTTTATTTATCCAGCTGGAAAACAGAACATGGTTTGAATCCTTGTTAAAAAAAAATTTTCTCCTAACACCTATCTATTCTCCCTATTTCATTCCTGATCATTTTTGTCTAGAACTTAAATAAGTCAGTTTGCAGTACTTCTCTTTCCAGCAGTTTGGAAATCACAATGCACAAGCTCTATAAATGAGACCATGCATTGTACTGATTCTACATTTTAACATCCTTATATAACCATATACAAATAGCAAAAGTTTGTTTTTAAAAATTGTGCAATAAATAAAACTTTCACACTTGACATCTGTAACTGCATGCTGAAATTTTTTGTTCTGTCATTAGTGGCTCCATGCACCTTAATCTGACAGTGAAAGAGGGAATGAATTTAGCTAACAGGCCCTGATAGGATGTGCTAAAGTTCGAAAAGCTTTAAAACAAACGAATTAAAAAAAATAATCTATGTTTAAATCTTTAAATGACATTATATCGCATACAGCACTCTCTACCTGATTCTGGTGTACTTGTGACAGTTTGATGATTCTCCATAGAGATCAGAAAAAATACATAAACATGCATGGAGGGAAGATTTCTTTCTCAGTTTTAGAGCAAATGCTGCCTAGACTAATTTGTGGATCCAGCAGCAGTTTGAATTCAATAGTCAGGGGAAAGTCTGAGCGGGACTATGTTTATAAAGAAAAGAGCTATTTATTTCCCACAAATTTGCATACTTCAAGAATACTCCAGTGTTTTTTAGGAGATTCTCTTCAATGGGTTACAGCCAGTAGAGCGATACAAAACATTTTTACAGCATTTGTGTCACTGAAAGGCAAGTATATCTGTAAACAAATAGTAGATATCCATTTGGCTTTTGGTTTCAGGCACAGAGAACAATGCTCTTGGCTGTGCGAATTGCATTACGTGTTTATCACATGTGACCATACTTTGGCTCTGCTTGGATGCTGTTACAATCCCTTTAAAATATCACTTTTTACAGACTGTCCTTACTAACCATTACACCACAGCCCATATTTTCTAAACGAAGTATGAAGTCAAAGCTTCTGGATCCTGGGAAACAGCTATCCTCTTCTTATCACCATCTGCTGATTTTGGACATAGTGCAACACATAATCATGGCTTCAGTTGGAAGGGAATTTAAAACCACTCAGCTCCAACCCCCTGCCATGGACAGATCTGCCACCCACCAGCTCAGCTTTGTTTAGTGCTGAGCCTTGAGCTCCTACAGGGATGGGGCACCCACAGCTTCACTGAGCAGCATATGCCAGCACCTCACCACTCTCTGAGTAAAGAATTTCCTCTTAATATCTATCCTACATCTTCCCTCTTTCAGTTTCAAATTTTTCCCATCGCCCTATCACTATCAGATCATGTCATTCTTCCTCCTTTTCATAAGGTTCCTGGAAGATCATAAAGAGGTGTCTCTCTGGATCCTTCTCCAGGCTGAACAGGCCCAGGAGGAAGAAGCACGAGCCCTTTGATAATTTTGTCTCACATCTGCTTTATCATGTCTTCCAGGAGGGTCAGTTCCATGATCTTCCCGGGCGCAGAGGTGAGGCTCACTAGTCTGCAGTTCCCTGGGTCTTCTTATCTCTCTTCCCTAAAAATGGAGTGATGTTTCCCTTTTTCCAGCCACCAGGGACTTCACTTGACAACCATGACTTTTGGAGGATGGTGCAGAGGGGCTTGGCAACTACATCAGCCAGTTCCTACACAACCTTGGGATGTCTGATTCCATAGACTTGCATATATTCAGTCTCATCAGGTGGTCTTGAATTTGTTCTTCTCTTACAGTGGGAGGATTTTGCTCCTCCAACTCACATTTAGATGTTCAGGAATGTAAGAGATATGGGAAGCCTGACTGCAAGTTAGGACTAAGGAAAAGAGCTCATTGACTACTTCAGTCTTCTCCATGTCTGTTCAAACTACTTTTCCCTTCTCATTTGCAAAGGAAGGTACAACTCTCCTTGGCCTTTATATTCTCACTAATATACGTTTAGAAACCTCTCTTGTTCTTTTTCATGCTCCTTGAAAAGTTAAGTTTCACTTGCACAGGCTTTCACAATCCTTAACCTCCTTAATGAGTTCTTCTGCACTGATGAGCACCCTATTCAGTAATGGTTCTTTTCTAGTTGATTTGTCTAATTCACAGTGGAGTAGAATTTGTCCACCATGGACTCCAGAATTCTCCTGGATTTCTTAAGCCTTCTCTGTTGCTGTTCAAGCATACATCCAGTTGACTGAAATCTCTTATCAGGATGAGAAGCATGATGAGAAGCAAGCATGATGCCTCTTATGGTTGAAGCAAGAAGGCCATGTCAATGGGCTCCCCTTGATTTTGGGACACTGACCATTAGATGTCCTTTATCAGTTCAGTCCCTAGTTTTAACCCAGAAGTGCTCAGCCTGATCATAGCTGATTTTTAAAGGCAGCTCTTCACAATCCAATCACTTCTTGATACAGTGAGCATCTCATCTGCCTCTCCCTCCCCCCCCCCCCTTTCCTGTTGCCTATCTCTTTTAAAAAGCTTTTAGCCCTCAGTCATAATGTTCTAGTAGTGTGATTCATCCCACCACTTTTCTGTGAGAGTTTTCTTATTGCCATGTGGCTTCTAGTTTCTCCTTTTCATTTCTCATGCTGCATGCTTTGGTGTACAGGCACTTTGGGCTATCAGCCATGTTATCTTCTTCAGGAGCCCTCCCAGATATATCTGGGATAGATCTGAAGTTTTCCACTGCAGTTTCCTAAAGTGACAGTGATTTCTAGAACATTCTTGCCCCATGTAGCCAGTTGCATTCCATCCAACATCAGCAGGCCCAGTTTCTCGAAGGGCCTGTCCGAGATCACAGTACCCATAAGATTGAGCACAACACCATCCACGACCCATTGACAGAAATTCACCTCATCCGTCTTCCTCCTTCCCGAGTCCCAGCCTTCAAATGGGTGGACAGAGGAGAACCCTACCCATACTCCCAACCCATTCAACAGCCTCTCAGGGGACATAAAGCCACTTTTGATGTTTTGCAGTCTCCTTGCTGCAGCCTCATGCGATCCAGTGTGAATGGAACAGGAGTGGATACTACCAGCAAGTCACGTGTGCTTCCACTAACAATCCTGACCATACTAAATCATTCCTACACTTCTAGCAATTATCTAATGAAACATCCAAAGATACAGGTATATTTGTTGTCTCTGTTTAATATGATTATTAGTTACATTTTCTGAAAAACAAATCGGAATATTCAGATGAACAGCTTATTTTGGCATCAGTTTTGATTGTTCCTAATATGTAAAATGTTGTGATGATTGAAAGGAAAAAAAAAAAAAAAAGAAACCTAACCTCTTTTAAAGGAAAAATAGTCTGAATAATCCAGTTTCTCACTGGTTACTTCTTATGCAAAAAATGAATCTTGGCTACTTACAAATATGAATCAAAATATGTTGTTACTTTTCTTCTTTGCCAATTGGAAAAGAACATACTTAGCAGGAGTCACTAAAACTAGATCTTCATTAACAATGTAAATTGCAGCAATGCCCAGAGGAGAACTAAAAAACTTATATGCATGGATCTCACTATGATCTTGTTCTTAAGTCAGATAACAAATTCTGACCTTAACTACTGCAAAGAAATTGAAATCGGATTTCACATGTTGCAATTTCACTTACATTGTGCCATGAATAGCAGTAGCTGATCCAAAATGGAAGATTGGTAACACAATGTTTTTGAAGGTATTTGGAGATTTGCTATGTCCCTGGGCACCTAAGTATCTTTAAAAGTCTGTATTCCATCACATTTTATTGCTGTGGAACTGATTTAATTGCCTCCTCGATTCCAGTCAGTAATAAAACTTGACAAGGCTCCTAGAAAGGCTTTGACAAACTACACATTTCATTAGCCATTTCATGTGGGAATGTAAACTTTTTGTTTACTGAAAATTAAAATGAATTGCTGCAGGAGCAATTTTAGAGATTGCTTGGAGGTGAAAAGATGCACTTTAAACATGTACTCAGAAAGTAGCCATCTATTAGGTCTGCACCAAAAGTAATGCCTCCTATTTTATTATGTTGACCCACAATGTCTGATGCAGATGTTGTGCCTTCCCACCAACGTTCCATTCCTTTTGTTCCCAGGTGACAGATGGCAGCAGAGGGGCAGTCTGACAAAGTGGCATCCGATATGAAAGTGCATATGGAGCAAAGTCATATGACTGAATTCCTTAATGTGGAAAAAATTGCACTCATCGACATACATCAGTGCTTGCTGAATGTTGATGAAGACCAAACAGTGGATGTCAGCACAGTGAAGCAGTAGATGGTATGTTTCAGCAAAGGTGATGGCATTGTGGAAGATAAGCCATGTTCCAGATAGCCATGCACCACAAAATTTAGAGTATCTCAATCAGCTCATCTGTCTGAATTGGCTAATGTTGATGAACATGTTGAAAAACAGGAATCCTAGGCTTTTGAGACCAGGAGGAAAGACTGGAGTAAGAAAGACTTACTATCAGTGGTGTAGGAGTAGGTTAGGTAAAGTTTAAGTAAATTTGACATTCGATATATAATGTATACATATAATGTTTAAGTAAATTTGACCAGGACCTGGTCAACTGCACCCACAAGTGCTGGCAAAATGGTCAGTGTACTTCAGAGGCAATTCCTGAAAAACACAAAGGACAGCAAACAGCAGGGATTTATGAAAAAGAAATTTTCCTTAACCAGCCTGATAAATTATGTTTTGGAATCACTAGCTGAGTGCACGATGGAGAACAGTGGATTTTTATCTTGACTTTAGCAACTCTTTAAACACAGTTTTGTTTGTTTAGCACTCATAAACAGAGTGAGAACGGCTGCATAAGTTGGCAGTGAAGTGGACTGAAAATTAACTGAACTGCCAGACTCTAAGGATGGTGATCCGTGTCCTCTAGTTGTAGGCTAGTCCTTAATGGTGTGCTCCAGGGACTGATACTGGAGTCAAAACTGCTGAACATTCATAATGATGCTGATTATGGGACTGCATGAACCCTCAGCAAGTCTGCAGAAATATGAAGCAGAAAAGGTTGGCTGATAGTCTTTTAACTATAAAGTCTGTCATTTAGAGGGATTCCTACAGGCTGGAGGGATGAGCACAGAGGTGACTGACTAAGGACAAAAATGGCATATGAAAACATACTGGACTAAGTACAAAAAAGGATCAAAAATGTGACTATGAGCTTTGATTGTCTGGCACAGGTCAGAGAAAGAGGACTCAATTGTAACTGTTCAGCATGGAGAAGAAAAGTGTGTAGGGAATCTTAAAAATGTTAATGACTATGTAGGAGGTAGAAGTAATGATGAAGCCAGACTCTACTGAGTGCACCCAGTGAAGCAAAACAAGTGAACTGAAATACATGAAATTCTGTTTAAACATAAGAAACATACCCCCAACCCTCCACTCCCACTCCCTCTTTATTTTTTTTTTAGTATTATGAAGGTTGTAAAATACTGAATTGGCTACCCAGAGAGGATATGGAGTTTCTACCCTTGGATATATACAAAATCAGGTTACAACCCTATGTAGCTGATTCTACTTGAGGGGACTTCCATTGATTCAAATTCTGGCCCTGAGCATACCAAGTAATTATTAAAATGTTATAAAAGCACTCTCCAATTTTGTAAACAATAAAAATGAAAATAAAAAAATAGCATAATTAAATCATCAAAATAAATCAAGCCATAGGTTTGATTGATAGGATGTTATTACTAATGCAAAAAATACTTGTGCAACTTTCATTCTGCTCTTACACATCAAGGTTGTACTCTGAAGGACCTAAAAGTCTCTTAGGAAAAAGAAGGGTTATGGTCAATAAAGAAAGATCATCAACCATCATTTCTTTTGACTGGATATCCATGGAGAGGTACAAGCACAAAAAATGAAACTTCCATATTGACTACTTACAAAAGGAAACTGGAGTCAGTGGCCATTGATAACATCTTGCTGTTATTCGTGAAGCTGTACAGTGTATTTCAATCACTCATTTTCCAACATGTGCCCATCTTTGAGCATTATGGTCTTCAACAAATTTTGGTTAGGTCAGTTGTTTGGTTAGTTTCCCCAGTGTTGGATTGTATTAATGCTAAACCCACTTCCTCTACAAGAGCAGGATTTGCAGGAGGCAGCGTAAGGAAACTGCCGCCACATTACGGAAAGAAACGCAGCCATGCATCCTAAAATGAGGCATTTGACAAGAGATTCTCCTGAGAAGCCTCTTGTTGACCTGACAGGTTCATCAATAGGCTCTACACCGAGATTTATTTATAATCTCTGAACAGCTGAAATGCTAATCTATGCAACAACAGGAATTTTGCAGCTGACACACAGTAGCACTAATTCTTCCCCTACAATAAAGCAGCATTAGTTATGATATGAATAATAAAGTTCCCCTCAGACTTCTGGTGGTAATCACGGACAATGATGAACACAAAATAATAATTAAAAAATATAATTATACATTTGCAGAATGTCCTGACATTCAAAAACCAGCAATTTTTTCACTGATGAAATGTTGTTATATAGTCGCATACAGTGTGAATTCCACAGAGCTGAAAACAGGTTTTTCCATGAATTTACAAAGATACTTCACATCATGAACGGACTGAAAGTTTGTTTACTTCTAAATGCTGTTTCTACACATGTATTCTTCCTGTTCCAGTTCTAGCTTAATCCCTGAAAGCAAACATTTTCTGTTTTCAGTGGGCATTCCACTTTGAAACATTAAGTGCTCTGAATACAGCTCACAGTAATGAACAGCTCCTGTAGAACGATCAGTATACTTAACATCAATTAAGTTGGCAGTTCTTGCTTATCTTTTACTTTTGCTTTTACTTCTCCTTTTTCTTCTATTTCTATTTACAAACTGAATTCTGACTGGATCTTCTTGGTTGGATTATTTATTTACCCTTTCACCCTTTCACAGGCAAGTTTAGGTTAAAAAAGCCCTATATTTATATTATAGGTTATATTCATCCTTTGACTTTTAGTACATTTGGTAGGACAGACAAAGTGATAGAATGCATCAAGAATCAAGAATGCCAATCATCTCCCAAGACTTGGTGGATTTGAAATACTGTTCAACATAATCCTGTACCTATTCAGAAACTGCAAAGGAGTTTGTAATTTTTTCTAAGGTGTATAAAATATATCACTTTCATCACAACACTCAAGTTATCAGATGATGAGGGAATAAGTTTTAATTCTGAAATCAGACTGTCTCTTGAGGATATTGACAATGCACAAATTACTCATGGGGTGAAGACTGAATTTTTAAAGAACGCAGATAAAAACAATGAAGTAAACAAAAGAAAAAAGAAAATAAATACTACTGGTAGGAATTGAAATTTACTGTGTAATGCTGTACAGTAAATATCATGGGCCCACGTTCAATGAAATGTGTGGAAGGCCTGCAAGACAAAATAAAATCGAAAGCATGTTGCAGTTGCTTATTTGTGTGCAGTAATCATTTACTCCCTTATGCTGGAATTCCTTGTTTGAAGTGCTGTTTTTACTGTTTAAGTGTGTAGTATTTTTACACGGTGAGGTAGGAGGGCTGGCTACCTGCTGCCCTTTTGGAGATCCACACTGGAGCCTTTTTTCGTCATGTTTTCTCCCATTTTTCTTCTGTTTGAAAGAGCAGTGTGGTGATGCTTGGCTGCCAGTCAGCATGAAACCACACTGTTCCATGAAATAAACCAGATGATTTTACAGAGACAAATTAATTAGCAATTAAAACATTAGCATGAAATAATATCATCTAAAAGACTCTGATCCCTCGTCAGCAGGCCCAGCACTCTTACAGCACGGATAGTCTCAGTTCTTCACTTGATTGATTGACTCTTCAATAGAGTCTGACTCCAAGTGAGTAAGATTTCTCTATTTGACCCTGTTGCTTGGATAGAAAGAAGGCTAATAAAATACAAGATAATTCAGTATTTTAAACATAAATTTGTGGACCTAACATAGTCACTTCAATGAGAAGGTAATATAGTAATTTCAGTGAGCTAGAATTCTCAATCATTTACATTCTTTTCATCCACATTCTGGTATACAAATCCAGAAAGTTAAAATACTGGGGAAAAATCACCTTGAGCACCACTGGAAATAAATAGTTTGAAAAGACTGAAGAAACAGAAGAAAGAACTAATAAATAAGGAATAAAGTAAAGATTCTTACAGTTCTTTGTTTTCAGAGAGCACACATTGTAAGGCACATAGAAGCTAAGCTTTCAGTAGTGTGCTCCACTGTGCAAATCACCATTTGATTGTATTGACCCCTTACAGAGCATCAGACGGTGAACGTGGAGAATTCCTCAATGATATCAGCAGATATCAGTATGTTACACAACCCTAAAGAGTACCATTTTATTGTGTGAAGAACAAGACAACCGATGTCAAAGCTTCCTCCTTTACCAAATAGCAGAAACATTTTCATTCTCATGCACTTTGGGTACCTGTATGCTCTTCATTCCATCCACACAGATTCAGAACAAGCCAGCTTCCCACTATGGACTTTGGTCAATGCCAAGCAGCACTTGTATCCCATTGCTTTTTTTTTTTTTTCCTGGAAATTTATTTTCCTGGGATTTATTCTTTTCCTTCCACAGACTGGTTTGTTCTCTCTAGGAATATTTTCGAACTCATGGAGGAAGAATCACTTACTTAATTGTTAATGACAAAGTAAAGCAGTGTTTGAGGGGGGTGCAGAATGACCTTACTTTCCTTACTTTCCTGGGGCTGAACCTCCCACTCACTGCAACATCACTTTGGAGAAATACAATACCTATTTCCTTAACACAAAAACAAAGTGCAAAACTCTGACTGAGGCTTTCAGAATTGATGGGCAGCTCTGCCTGCTAGTAACATTGTTCAGTCATTAGTTAAACCTGACATGTAGGAAGCACAGATTCAATGGATCCTTGTATGAATCTGAATATGTTTTTCCAGCAAGTATGAGCTATGAATTCACCTTATATAGGCCATGATTTGTCTGTGCATTATAAAAGAAAGTGAATCTTATCTGGCATCCACAATGTGGTCATCCTCTGAGGATACTTCTTTCCACCTGCATGCCAACTACCCACTCTTAACTCGTTAATAACCACAGAAAAGATTATGTCTCCAGGAGCAGTGCAGCCAATAGCTGCATGATTGTAATCACCACAGAAACAACCAGAAGGATAAATTCTAGTAAAAATTTGAGGGCAATTGACAGTTTGGTTCTTTGTAGCAATGAGAGTAGCAGGAATACTTAGATTTCCAAGAGGGCATTTTTTAAGAGTCTGGAGCACGATGGGAAAAATGTATTTGTTGAATGCTGAAAGCACATGATGGAAGAAGTATCACACTACATATCCCCAGGTTTTAGTATTCTGAACTAAGAAGTGATTGTCAGAGACACAATACACAAATAGGCAGATTTTTGTAAGAATTGAAAGACTTCCTTCTGCTCCTAGATAGGGCAATCGTATCTTGGTATCATATTAGATATGAGGCACAGTTGAAATTTACTTTACACTGCTCAGTTTGAATGACGTGCCCAGCCAGTGGTCACCGATGTGGAACCAAATTCTAAACTGAACAAGCACGTAAGGCTGAGTGCTTTCCTGCATGCACCCTTTACAGACTGCAGTCAGCTTTGACTTTATTTTGAATGCAGCTGCTATGAGCTGTTTGCAAGAGATCACAGCCCTGGTGAAAAAAATCTCTCAGGGTCAGTTCAACAGAAAAACATGTCCAGCTTTATTTTGTATTTACATACATATTTACAGATTGTTCCTGCCCTTAAAGTGTGTATACAGTCTATATAGCTGTCTTATAAGACCCATTTTGGATGCAAAGCAGAGCAAAAGAGTAATAGTTACTTAAAGCCAAGAGTAAACGAACACACATACTATTCTCAATGCTTTGATGACTTCTATAGCCAAATTCTGTTTTCTACTACAATAACATTTGCTTGAATAATAGTCAGTTTTACTATATTTACTATATATTTATATTATGTAGGTGTTTACCCATGGAATACTGCATACTCACACGCTTGAAGGTACAGTCTTTGTCAAGGGTTTTGGGAAGGCTGGATCACTTGACTGGCCACATTCAATCAAGTGATATTCTACAAAGCTAAATGTCAGGTCCTGTGTCTGGATCATAAAAGCCCCATGCAGTGATACAGACTTGGCAAAATGTGACTGGAATGGTGTCCAGCAGAAAAGGATCTGAAGGAGCTGGTTGAAAGACAATGAACATGAGCCTGCAGTGTGGGCTCATGCCCAGGTGGCTGAGAAGGCCAATGGCACTCTTGCCTTTATCAGTAGCAGTGATGTAAAAGGACTAGGGAAGTGATTATCCCCCAGTACGTGACACTGGTAAGACTACACCTCAAATACTGTGTTCAGTTTCAGGCCCCTCACTGCAAGACAGATGTTGAGTTGCATGAGCATGCGCTGCAAAGAGCAGTGAAGCTAGTGAAGGTACAAAAAAAATTATGACAGGTAAATGGGGGAACTGGGGTTGTTTCATCTGGAGGGGGCTAATGGCTGATATTATTGCTCTCTATGATTTCCTGAAAGGAAGCTGCAGTGGAGTGGGTCTCTCTTCTCGGGTGACATTTCTCACAAGGAGAAGAGTCCTCAGGTTGCACAAGAGGAGGTTTAGATTGGATATCAAGATGGTTTTCTTTACAGAGAGAGTGCTCAAGCATTTGGAACAGGCTGCTCAAAGAACTGGTGATCTCCTCACTCCTGGAGATATTTAAGATGCCTGTGGACTTGGCACTAAAATGAACAGTTTAATGATGGCATGTGATAAATCAAGTTGACGGCTGGACATGATGACCTCAAAGGTCTTTTCCAACCTAAAGGATTCAATAATACTAAGATTCTATTAGCTCTCTTTCTCATGAGCTCTCTTTCTGAGCATCAGGCCACATCAATACTAAAAGTCACTGACACTGACCAAACAGATTAAGCAAAGATTTGTTTGAGCTTATCTAGGATGTCAGGGAAGAAAATGAAAGGTTTTAGGAGCAGTGAAGAACATTTTTGAGATTTTTTTCAGTTAGGAAAACTCCTTGTGCTATCCCCAGACACATAAAAATAATACCAATGTAAAGATAGCAGGTCAAAATAGGACTATGCATACATGCAGAAAAAATCATAAATTTCACTGTCAGTATTATCTTAAAGTGATGATGAAATTAAAATGAAAATAGTGCACATTCAAATAAAAAATATTACTCTTTAAATGATTACAAACTTCTTTTCAAGGAAATCAATAGGAGGTGATTACAGAATCATAGAAACATAGAACATACCACGGTGGAAGGGACGCATATGGATCGTCACATTCAATAAATTCTCCACTGTGCCTTACTGAATAACAAATGGAGAGAGTATACTTTGTGTACACATTTATAACTGAATGACAAACATAAATAAGCATAATAAAAATATGTTTGGGTGTGTAAGTTTTATCCTGACAGAACCTTGAGTAGGAGTGTTTACAATACAAAGTTAAAGAAAAGCACTTTATCAGCCTGCTTTTTCTGTGCAGTTGAGGAGGTTTCACACTGCCTCATAACCAATATGTTGTTGAACAAACGTGAAAGAAGAGCAAAGGACAGAATTTTATGTTCTTTTCCTGGTTGCGATAAAGATTCTAACTTTTGATGCGCTAAATCCATAATATTCAGAATTAGTATGGTTTCCCAAACCGTACTAAACACCCCTCTTTTAGTTTAAAACCATTCCCCTTGTCCTACCAAATCACACCATGTAAAAAGTAGGTCTCCGTCCTGATTATAAACTCCTTTCCTGCACAGGAAGACCACAACAAGGTCTCCCCGGAGCCTTCTCTTCTCCAAGCTAAACAAGCCCTCAACCTTTCCTCATGAGAGAAATGCTCCATGTCTCTCATCATCTTCCTGGCCCTCCTCAGGACCAGATTTAACTGAACTGCATCTTTCTATTGCTGAGGGCCCCTGGCCTGAACTCAGTACTCCAGGTGGAGCCTCACAAAGGCCGAGTAGGGAGGAACAATTACCTCCCCTGCCTTGCTGGCCACCCTTCTGTACCCTTCTGTAGTTGCAGCCCAGGATACGGCTGGCTGATGTCCAGCTTTTCTTCAACCAGGACCTCTTGCTGAACCTCTTTTAGGTTCACATTAACCAACTTCTCAAGTCTGTACAGGCCTCTTTGAATGACATTCCTTCCTTCTGTTGTGTCAACTGCACCACACAACTCAGCATGGTCAGCAAACCTTCTGAATGTGCACTCCATCCCACTGTCTATGTCACTGATAAAGATGTAGAAGAATGCCAGTCCCAAGACAGATCCCTGGGCATACCAGTTATTGCTGACCTCCACCTGAATCACAGAATCACAGAATGGCCTGAGTTGGAGGGAATCTCAAGGATCATGAAGCTCTAACCCCCCTGCCATAGGCAGGGCCACCAACCTCCACGTTTAATAACAGATCAGGCTGCCCAGGGCCCCATCCAACCTGGCCATAAACACCTCAGAGATGGGCCGCCTACAACCTCTCTGGGCAGCTGTTCCAGCACCTCAGCACTCTAAGAGTAGTTCTAAGTTCTAAGTAAAGAACTTCCCCCTGACATCCAACCTAAATCTTCCCTCCTTCAACTTAAAACCATTTCCCCTTATTCTGCTATTACCTACTCTTTCAAAGAGGGTAGATATACATAGATTTGCTTGCCACCACCCCCTGGTTGTAACCATCCAGACAATTTTTTGTTCACCACTTCTAGATAACTAAAGAATTAGGAAAGAGAGTGTCATTTATTTTTTTTCTGATGCAGCCAAGTTTATCATGAGTCATGTGAGCTGAAAGGGAAAAAAATCCTTAGATAAGCCTACCATTTTACCATTCAAGCTTTTGTTGTTGTTTTGTTTGTTTGTTTTTAATGCAGGAGAAAAATTGTCCCAAGGATGTTAAGTTTCAGAATTAATATTATGGTTCCAGTTCTGTTATAGTGAATTTTGTGAGGAATCAAAACACAAAGAAAACTTAAAAATGAACTGCAAACCCTAATTCTTACTTTTATCCTTGCAGACTTTCAAAAGCATTTTACCTACAGACTAATTTTGTCCAGTGATTACAGAAACACCACCTACCTCTGATTCTTCCTCTAGTTTTATAGGCTTTAAGAGCACAGATTTCTTTTGACTTATGTGATGGAAACTTCGCTGATATCACTTCCCTGAGAGATACTGAAAATATAATATAGTACAGAAAAAGCAGTGTGGAAGGATTAGAGTGTGTGGAAGATATCTTCCTAATGTAGCTGGTAAGTGAGTCTCCCAGGGGAAATGGCTTGCTAGACCTTCAGCTCACAGAGAGAGAGTGAAGGACTGGTAGGAGATGTGGAGGCTGGGAGCAGTCTTGGGCAGTGATTATGAAATGGTAGAGTTTCTAATTCTTGGTGAAGCTGGCAGGGGGGCAGCAAAACGGCTGCCTTGGACTTCCAGAGGGTGAACTTTGAACTGTTCAGGACCCTGCTAGAAAGAGTCCCTTGGGATTCATTCCTGAAGGATAAAAGGAAAGCTGGTCACTTCTCTAGAAGAAAGCCATAGAAGTGTAGATGCAGGCTGTCCCTCTGTACCATAAGATGAGCAGTTCGGGATGAAAACTGGCACGGGTGAAGAGGGAAATTTTTCTGATGCTCCAGGAGAAAAAGAGCATCTACATCCTGTGGAAGAAGGAATGTGCAGCTCAGGGAGAGTACAAAGAAGTTGTTTGCAAATGTAGGGAGAAAGGCAAAAGCCAACCTTGAAGTCAACACAAGGGCCTCACAAGGCCTCACAAGGGCAGAGCAGAGGGTGATAATCAGAGTAGAAGAAGACAGTGGAAGAAATGGACCCAGGGTTGTTAGGCAATGCTCGGCTGAACATGAGCCAACAGTATGCCCAGGTAGTCAAGTGGGCTAATGGCCTCCTGGCTTGTGTCAGAAATACTGTTGTCAGCAAGAGGGGAAGGAATCATTCCCCTAAGGAGGACACACCTCGAGTACTGTGTTCAGTTTTGGGCCACTTTGAGGCTCTGGAACGTGTCCAGAGGAACACAATGAAGATGGTGAGGGTTCTGGAGCACAGGTATTATAAGGAGCAGCTGAGGGAACTGAAATTGTTTAGTCTGAAGAAGAGGAGGCTCAAGAGAGACCTTCCAGACTTTTGCAAGACCCTGAAATGAAGTTGTGATGAGGTGGGGATTGGCTTCTTCAGGGTAACCAACAATAAGACTAGAAGGAATGTCCTCAAGTTGTGCCTAAGGAGATACAGTTTGGATATTATGAGAAAATACTTCTCAGAAGGAGTGATCAGGCCCTGGAACAGAATGCTCAGGGATGTGGTGGAGTCACTGTCCTTGGAGGTGTTCAAGAAACATGTAGTTGTTGTACTCAGGAACATGGTTTAGAGGGGAAATATTTGTGGTAGGTGCATAGTTGGACTGGATGATCTTGGAGTTTTTTTCCAATCTTGGTGATTCTATGATTCTATGAACAAAATATGTTACACAATAGAATTGGTCAGGCTTCACATTTAAATTAGCGTTTTCATTCATTGCTCACAAAACTTAATCCTTATTGGTTTTTGCCTTTGTTGTGTATGTAATAATTGACAGCACAGAGTCAGGGATCAGCAGAAAGCATTGCAAACTAATTAGAAAAGCTCCATGGGAATATTTTCAGCTATATTCAATGTTATCGCTATAATTACAAAGTAATAATTTTGAAGAGGAAGTTGTTTTTATAGTATGGTCTGTTAAGCTGATAATACACTGAGAATTTTTCTTGTAAGTGGCTTATTTTACGGTACAGTGATTTGATTGTTTAAGAAGGCTTAATGTTGACCCAAAATTAATCATGTTGAGACAACTGCGGGGTTACAAATCTGACATTATTAATTAAAATGAAGTATTTTGTTTACTTGCAAGCTTGCTAACATTGGCCCAAGGTCCTACCTCCTTTTCCCTGCTGGACGGCTAAAAAATATTTTCATTTGTTATCTTGTAGTCTGACTTAAGTTAGAATTCCGTAACTCTAAATAAATGGAACTTAAAGTAAAGCCGATATTTCAGTTTATTTTAAACAGTCCTCTACAAAGAAAAGCATATTTCTTTGATCCTAATAATTACAGTAATATCTGTAAGTGTTCACTGTTAATTTGAACTTTGCACAAGGAACCTTGCTGATGATAGTTTAGAAGCTGATTAATACTGGGCATTGATTGCTCCTATTCAGAGTATTAGCTCAGTGTGTTTAATCATTTTCATTTCATCCCACAAGCTCTACATTTTTTTCAGTTCTCTCCACTATCCCAGTGGGAGGAGAGGGAGAAGGCAAAAGGCTGTGTGGTGATTAGCTGTTTGCCAGGTTAAAGCACACATCCTTTATAAAAATATTTGATGCAGAAAAAGAAAAGCCATATGCTTTTGAGGTGGGAAATCTCCAGTTCTGCAGACTGTACTGCCAAGGCAAGTTTGGTGACAGTTGTTTGGCTTACTGGAATCTGGAATAGAACTAAATAGTCAAAAGCAATAAACTGGAAAAGAACAATGAGAGGAATATTTAAGTACTCATTTCTGTCATAATGATGTTATTACATACAAATAAATGCATGGAAAAGACCAGTCAATTGTTCCATGTATAAGGGATTTTTAGAACAGGATAGCTCAACTGGAAGGGATCTACAAATGCCTTCAAATCCTAGTTCTCAACCGCTTCAGGGTCAACCAAATGTTAAACCATATAAATTAAGTATTTTGCAGATGCTTCCTGAACACTAATAGACTTGGCATTAATCAGTTTGGTAGGAAGGGTTGATGATTGCCCAGTGCTCCTTGTAGCCTCTCTCACTACTGCCTTTTGTGCTCTACCATTCAGTCAGATCATCAGGTCGTATAGCATGAACCTGTCTGTTTCACACCTGGACAATTTGTCCACAACAGTGCCATGAGGGGCAGCATTAAAAGCCTTACTGAAACCTAGCAAGACCGTGTCCACTGCCTTCCGATAGGTAGATGGTTGGACTGGATGATCTTGTAGGTCTTTTCCAGCCTTGGTGTTTCTGTGATTCTGTGATTCCGTGATTCTTTTCACCCACCAGGCAGATGACATGCTAACAGCACCACCCGAAGGAGAGCTAGGCTGTCGTCCCCAGCAGAAGAGGCAACCAGTTCAGACCTCTGGCAATGTAGAGTGCACGAGACTCTCTCTGGCTCTGTGGGGTGCGGTCAGAACAGCTGTGTGAGCAGTTAGATATCTGCTCTACCTTGTGGCCAGGCTACAGGATGAAATACATCAATTAAAAAGTGTCACTGGGGACAAAAAGAAGGAGCAGGGAAACTGCAGTCCACCCATGCACAAACGGATTATTTCAAAGGAAAAAGAGCTAACCCAAGGCAGCCTGTATCACATCGAGTTGAGGAAAAGAATTGCAAGGCTGGAGGCAAGAACACAGATGGAGGCAAGTCTTTGCCTGGAGCTGCAAATGAAAAACCTCGTTGCCTGCTCCACCCTGCCCAGGTGTCTCTGTGCAGTAGGTATGAGGCCCTGGAGTAGAAGGCCCATCTGAGGTTTGTAACAGCCCACTCAGTCCTGACATGCTAACAAAACCATACCAGGAAAAGTTGTCCTCCAACACAGAGGCTATTTCATTGAAGAAGAGACGGGTATTGGTCATCAGTGATTCCTCCCTACAGGGAACAGAATGTCCACCATGCTGAGCAGACCATCTTCTTAGAGAAGTCTACTGACTTCCTGGGGCTTGGGTGAGGGACATCACCAGGAAACTAGCTAGCCTGGCATGGGCAACAGACCACAACCCCTTACTGCTTGGCCATGTAGGGAGAGATGATGCAGCTACATGCGGGTCAAGGGCATAGCTAGATTACAGAGACAAGGTGCTGGTGGGGGCCTTGAAGGACCCACTGTCTTGAGAGGTGTTGGGAAGACTGCAGCACATGCAAAACACTATGATGATGAGGCAATGACTGCTGGAGTAAAAGAAGTCAGTGGGGAAAATCAAGGGCAATACCTAAAAGGAATGAAGGAGTTATGCTTTAAGGATGTGACAAGACCAGCTGCCCAGCTGAAGTGCCTGTACACCAATGCACACAGCTTGAGAAACTATCAGGAAGATCTGGAAGCTACTGTGATGCTTGAAAATCACAATTTAATGGTCATCTCCAAAACCTGGTGGGATGATTCCCACTACAGGAATGTGGCTGTTGATGGCTACAGGCTGTTTAGAAGGGACAGGTGAGGAAGGAGGCAAGGGCAGGCTGGTAAGAACAGACAAGAAGACTGAGGTGCTTAACAACTTCTTGCATTGGTCTTCTCTGATAAATGCTCCCCACACAGCCCTCAAGTATTTGGTTTGGCAGGAGGGGACTGGAGAAGCAATGTCCCTCCCACTGTAAACAAAGATCAGGTTCATGACCACTTGAGGAACCTGAACATCCACAGATCTGTGGGTCCCAATGAGATGCATGCCAGAGTCCTAGTGGAATTGGTTGATGTAGTTGCCAGGCCTCTCTCTATGATATTTCAAAATCATACATGTCATGGCAAACAGATGAAGTGCCTGGTGACTGGAAAAAAGGAAATATTTCACCTATTTTAAAAAAAGGATAAATAGGATGACCCTGGGAACAACTGACCTGTCAGTCTCACCTCTCTGCTGGGGAAGAGCATGGAACAGATCCTGCTGGAAGCGATGCTAAGGTACATGGAAGACAGGGAGCAGATACAAGAGAACCAGCATGGCTTCACCAACAAATCCTGTTTGTTGGTGCAAACAGCAAATCCTGTTTGACCAACCTAGTGGCATTCTATGATGAGTTCACTGCATCAATGGACAAGGGAAGAGCTATTATTGATGTCATTTATCTGGACTCTGTAAGGGCTCTGACATGGTATTCCACAGCATCCTTCTCCCCAAATTGGAAAGAGATAGATTTGATGGGTAGGCTATTTGATAGAACTGGCTGCAGGATCAAGTCCAGAGGGTGATGGTCAATGGCTCTCAGTGTCTGTGTGGAGGTCAGTGATGAGTGGAGTCCGATAGGAGTTGGTGCTGGGGCTGATATTCTTTCTTATCTTCATGAGTGACATTGGCAGTGGCTTCGAGTGCAGTTTCTTGATGACACCAAGCTGTGGGGTTCGGTGACACACCAAGGGGATGGAATGCCATCCAGAGGGAACTGGACAGGCTTGAGCAGTGAGCCCAGGAGAACTTCATGAGATTCAATAAATCCAAGTGCAAGATCTTGAACCTTGGTGGTGGCAATGGCCATTACCAATACAGGCTGGGGGATGAAAGGATTGAGTGCAACCCTGCTGAAAAGGACCTGGTGGTGCTAGGGGATTGGAAGCCAGATATGAGCCAGCTCTGTGCCCCTGCAGCCCAGAAAGCCAACTGTACCCTGGGCTGCGTCAAAAGAAGCATGGCCAGCAGGGCAAGGGAGGTGATCCTGACCCTGTGCTCTGTGCTGGTGAGGTCTCACCTGGAGTCCTCAGCAAAGGAGGGACATAGAACTGTTGGAGTGCATCCAGAGAAGAGCCACAAAAAACGAAGATTTGCCAGAATGTAGTTTCACTAGTTTCAGTAAGTGTAGTTTACAGTTACAAAGTAAGTGAGTTTAATTCATGCAAGTGAGAAACAAAATGGAAGTAGTGATACCCCTACACACCTCATGTACTTCTGGGAAAAGAAAAAACTAGAAGAAAAACTCCTTCTTCTGTGTAAAGATTGCTTCTGAATACCTATGTACTGCTTTAACTGATTTGTCAGAAAAATAAAAAAAAGGACAAAGTTAATTTATTCATGAGCTGAAATTTATGTCATAAATCAAGCGTGGAGCAAAGAATTTATTATATGTTATCAATTGTCAAAATTTGAGGGGCCCTGAAAAAGAAATCCATATTACCATAACAATGGCATGAAACAGTCATCTGTGTTTTATACACTGTACATCTGGAAGTCATGGGCTGGGGTACTACTTTATCCAGCTACATTTTTCTTATAAAACATATTACTGATTACTGTTAGAAAGCAAAGCAAAATCATAGTAAGTCCAAATAATGTGGTTAAAATTGAATACCTCTTTTGGATTAATTAAAAAAAAAAAGATGTGAAAAATTTTTCAAGATTATTGATTATTATTTTTCAAGACTATTGGACTTTCTTCTTGGTCTTGTATTTTCTTTCTCCTCTTTTTATTTCTTCCCATACTACTGAGGCAGCTTAAGAAGATCTCAAATTTTATAGATATTATCAAGTATATATGTACTCTGTCCAAGAGAGGGATTGTAGAACTATAATCATAAACAAGATACGACTTATTGTAGTTTGGTAGATACTGTTTGTGTTGCTGAGGCTTCCAGAAGTGAGGAGGAGGGAGACTACACACCTCTTTTAACCATTAGCTGAGAGTTATGTCCTTCTTAGGCTTAAAAATAATTATTTTGCTCACTGTGCTCCGATGTCCTGTCCAAAAATCAGATCTCAGCAGAAATAGAAGGATGAAAATTCTTCATGTAAGCAGGATACACAACTAAACGGCAAGCTAATAATCCTCAGAAAAAGGAGTAGACTTTCACATCATTACTAGAAACTAAAAATGTTAATCAGTTCTAGCAAAAAAAAAAGATTTTAAGGGGAAGAAAAAGTGTACTATTATCTTTTCTATAATTAAAAGCTATTTGTAATAATGTCTGTGGTAGTTGGAGGCACATTTTTAGAAAGGTATTTCTTGAACATTCTAAGGAATATGTGAAACACCAAGCAAGTATTTTTCAAAAATACTATGAAAAATGAGGATGCATCTTTTGTTAGTTTAGTGTCTTCCAGAGAATAATTTGGATAGCAAAATATGACGTTAAATTTGATTTTTTTCTGATGGCATTCCAAAGGCATTCCAAAGGATATAGAATAATACCTGATTTGTAGTTTTATAAGAGATAGTTATTACATGGCATATAGTTCCCAGTGCTGTAAACGCATGGAAGTGAAGCTGAAGCCAAACTCATGTGACGGAAACACTGCATAAAGCCCTTCCTTTCCATACCAGAATTGTGAATGATCTCTTTGAAAGGTGACACACAGCTCAAGGAATTCATCTTCTGTGTTGAGTATCTCTGGATGGGGGCAAGGAGAAAAGGAGGAAGGAGCAACAGCCAGGGAGAAATTCTGTGGTAAGAAATAAACATTATTTTTAACAATAACATTATAAAATAATGTGATAATTTGCTTGTCAAAATATTAACACTAACTAAATATGCAGTAGATCCTGATGAAGTTAATTAGGCCATTCTAGTTAAAAACTCATTTTCCGGTACGGCTATGCACATCACAGCCTTGTCAACCAGATCCTGAGTCCATAATTAGAAAGTCTGTATTAAAAACGTGAAAAGTCTGTCTCCAAGTTGACAACACAGAGGACAAAAATTAGAACATTTTTACTGATACTTGGATAAACTCATCAGATAAAAATAATATAATAACAACAACTAGAATATAATGTCTAGGACATCAACTTCATGGGAAATTTCAGTATTTGAGTAAAAGGAAGATCTGCCACTGGTTTAGTGTGTCTTGAAGCTAGAGAGAAAATGAAGATAGTCTATTGTTTAATAAACACTGAGAGTATCAACCCATTAAATCAAGAATTCCTCACAAAAAAAGGCAAAAAAAGAATCACATTTACCAAAGATCCACCCAGTGACATCAAATGGTATGAATTATTTTCAACTATTGGTATGGATGGAAAGCAAGCTTTCTGTTCAACAACCAAATCCAGTCAAAGAACGAACACAGAAGGAGAAGATAGATGAGTTCAACTTAGCAAACAATGTTATTGAAAACAGAAATATTTTGAATTGTCAACTAGTCATTTGTAGTGATAAAGATCAAATTGCTGGCATAGTCTGTAAAAATTCCCTTGTCATTTTTAAAAAGATATTACCCAATGAGCTCAAGCATACTTTTTAAAAAAAGAAAATTGACATCTATTTTCTCATACAGTTTTTCAAGCAGAACGCCAACCTCCAGTTCAAATTTAGGCATTCATAAGATCACCCTTCCTTGACTAAGTCAAGAAGGCAATCAAAATGTGGAATTTTGATCTCAGAATCATCATGCTGCTCACCAATAAAACAAAGAGCTTGCTCTAGATACATTTTTCATAATGTTGAAATAAGAAGTGTTGAAATTATTGAAGGATTTTTAGGCAAATGGGACATCTTCTGTAGCAAAAACTTACAGGTGAAAATACAGTAAAAGAATGTCAGTCACTAATTATTGGCTTTAGAATTCTTTATTGTAAAGAGGCATGAAGTCATTATGAAGCTGAAAAAATCTGATGCAGTAGACAAGTTCCACACAAATGTGCGAAGGAACTTCTTTACAGTGAGGTGACGGAGCACTGGAACAGGCTGCCCAGGGAGGTGGTGGAGTCTCCTTCTCTGGAGATGTTCAAGACCTGCCTGGATGCTGAGCTGTGCGACCTGCTGTAGGGAACCTGCTTTGGCAGGGGGTTGGACTCGATGATCTCTTCCAACCCCTACAGTTCTGTCGTTCTGTGATTCTGTGATAAGCTTTCACCAGGCAAAGTTTTAACAGTGCCATTCAGAAGTTATCAAATACTTTGGTCAGCTTAGAGTTATATCAGATGACACAGGCCAGGCAGAATGCACTGCCAGATGTGGTATATCTTTGTTGTGATTAACAGGAAGAGCTGGGAAACAGCAAAGCCGAAAACATCAGGCTAAATAAAACATCTACACAGTGGCAGTAATATCCATTTTGCTATATCACTGTGAAACATTGCCTTGCTATAGATAACATATACAGCTTCTAAATGTATTTCAGTCTGCACCATCTGTGTGCCATGTTGTGCATGATGTATCCTAGTAACATTTATACCAAAAAACTTTTGGAACACACTTGTCTACAAGGGAATAAATCAACAATTGTCACTGAATAGCTACACTGTGCTGATAATTCAACTGGAGTGGAAGAAACAAAAACACTGCTGCAGTTGTTGAATGGCGAGCCATAGGAGTAACTGTGGTGGAGAAGCAACACAGATTCAGGAGCGCAGCCTGGGCAATGTGAATTTTATGTCAGTTGTTATCATTGGCTGCCAGTACACAAATCATATCAACATATGTTGGCCTGAGTGCGAGTGTCTAAGTTTGAGAAGCTCTACACACAAAAAAATTCAGTTTCCAAAGCAGGAATGTGTAGAACAAGGTGTTCCAGTGTAGGTAGGAGAGACTTCATCTCACATTCCTTCATCGAGCTTCCAGTCAAAGCACATATGCAGAAGGCACTGCTCTTAAAACCTAAGTGAAGATTACTTTACAGGGATAACGAGGTTCAATATGAACCACAACAAATTACTCCCACTTCTAATCATTTTTTGGTGGGAATTACAATCTCTAAGTACATAGTAAGTTTCAAGTCTTTAGTGATTGAAGGTCTTATTTTTTATATATTGCAAGTATACCAAAGGTAGCCATAAGCCTTTTAAAATAAGTGCTTCAACAAGATCTGATGACTGTCAGAGAGCAAGAGTAATTACTGAATGTAAATCACTTATTTCACCCTTAAAGGATATAAGATCTTTTAATAAAGTCCTACAAGTTATAGGAAGCATGCAGTCTCAAAAGGAAAGCGTCATTAAACACAGACATTTTCTAACCTTATCATACTTTTATGTGGGTTAATTTGAAAACAGATTGGCAGAGAAGCTGGAGTCTTTGACTGATTGTGATTTCCTCTCAATAAATTATTATCTCAACTGAACACTTCATTTATTACGCAGTCCTTCTGAGTGCCAGATCACTAACTCATTGTAAATCAGAAAATTTAATTTTTTACAGACCACTAGTAGTGCTGGTTGAAGTCTCACTTGAAGTAATTTGGAAAAATTGAGCCTGAAACTGCTACTGTGAGATCGCTATCTGAACAAAAATGGAATCATGGCACAGAGAGACCTCTTGCAAAATTCTTTTTGATCTGAAACTGAAGGTATCCAGCAAAATTCTACGTTCTCTGAAGGAAGGTCAAAGCATACTGTCATCAAAGACTTTACATTGCTGACTGATCCAATCTGTTTTAACAATGATCATCTGGACAAAGAAAACATGCTCTGTCAAGACTTACTAAATTAATACACAGAGGAGAGGCCTAAAATTTAGGAACCCTTTCCAAGTGATGTCTAGAAGTGTACCCTTAACCAAGGTCACAAATCCATTTGCAAGTGTATGGTGAGAATATTTATCTTCAAAATGAAGACTAATTTCAATTCTGGATTTCTTACCTAAGTATTCCTAGTGAATAACATATTTTTTCAATATCTATGAATTTTTCTAAAATCCAGGTTTTGTGGTCTGAAGTTCTTTTAGTAAAGAGGCATATATTAATGTCCTATATGTCCTGACCAAGAAGAGAAAATTATTTTCTCTGCATTAAGAAAGTAAAAGATTAGCTCTTAAAATTTGAATATTCGGTATGTTGAAAGTTTAAGTCCTTTACACAGGTTCCTGTTTGTCAAATTTCAAGTCACCATTTTAGAAAGAAAACCAAGCAATGAAAAATGCTATTATGAATTCTCCAAGCAAGCTAAATTAGTTTCCATGGCAAAAAGGAATCTAGTGATGATTGGTACAACATTGATGAGGTTATTACAGTGTAAAGTAGAACATGCTGGTTTCAAAAAGCTTTTATAATTCCCTTGATAATGCAACGTAATATGCAAATAACCACTACTCAAGCACAAGTTAATGACTGCAATGCAAAAAGTTCAGTTAGAAAATACTGGAAATCCTTGTAACTGCCTTAAAGTCATTTGTTTATCACAACTTTCAGAAGCTGTCAGCCACTGTCTCAAATGTTGATCTCTTTCCTCTCTCAGGAATTGTACCTAAAAACTATCCAGTTCAGAAAAGCCACTTGTCTTCTGCACAGTTGTTTGTTTTTTGTTTTGTTTTGTTTTTTAAAGCAGGGTCAGCTTCAATAAGAGAATTGTAACTGAAAAGACATTTTCAAAGACTAAAGAAGCTCAAGCATTTCTTACTCGTGTTTGTTTAGAAGATACATTCCTTTGTTTGTTTCTTAGCTACACTTTTTACTTTCTATTACATGGGATTTTGTTTTGAAATAGCAAGTTTGAAACTTTTCAGCACATAGGCATTATTTCAAAGGAAAATATGAAGGGCAGATGACAAGTCATCTATTGGTCCGTGTACTTTGCAGACAGTACTACTTTCATTGAATGTAACTCTAGATTGTGGGACAGCCAAAACACAAAGAATATTTTGCAGATTCATTGATAGAGTGCACTCATCTGTACAGCAAGCCTATGTTTTTTGAGATGCTGACTGCTTCTCAAGTGATCTTAATTTACTTGTTAGTAACTGCAGATAAGCCAGTTGTAACAATTTCACCCCAAACAAGGCCGATTTCAAGAACTTAAATATAAAGGCTGAAGAATTTGGAGCATAAAAGGTGAAATTTAAAACTCACTCCTCTGTAGTGCTCTAAAGAAAACACTACCAGCAGCACCATTTTTTGTTGCCTTCTAGTGTTACTCATACTTGCCACAGATGTAAAGTATGTACACAAAACATGGTAAACAAATAGTAACACATTTAAGTAGATGTTCTTTCAACAGACAACACAGTCTTGTTTCTACAGATCATTTTCCTCAATATCAGATCCTGAAGGAGTCCTGGATCCTGATGTTCTTCAGTTAAACTATGCTTCTGCCTGACCACACAGACCTTATGGGATCTGAAGACTTTTCTACTGTCCTCAGTTACTGACTGGACAAAAGACCATGGCTCATGTGGTTGATCATGAGCCAGCAGTGATGTGTGCTTGTGACCAAGAAGGCCAGTGGTATCCTGGGGTGCATGAAAAGGAGTGTGGCAGCAGGTTGAAGGAGGTGATCCTCTCCCTCTACTCTGCCCTGGTGAGGCCGCATTTAGAATACATGTCCAGTTCTCAGCTACCTCAGCTGGAATTCAGCTTGATGAGGGATGTGAAAAAATATGAGAAGGAATTTAATAGGTACATTGGTCGAAGAGACAAAGGAGATTGTTATTCCCTCTGATAAATGAGAAGGGAGAAATGGCTTCAGCAGGCATGGAGAAGGCGGATGTACTCAAGGAATTCTTTCCCTCAGTCTTCTAGATGGTCTCTAAAGTCCTTTCCAACCCATCTATGATTCTATGATTCTATGAAATGACACTTAGAGAGTTAAACTATGTCTTACTGAGAAATTTATTATCTATCTCCATTCAAGGAGATTTCTCATCTGGAAATTCTCTCAAGCATTCCAAGTCAAAGGTCTTATCTTATGTAGCAGAGCAGAGCACAATCTGGCCTTAATTACATAGCGTATTTTGCAAGCTAAATCTTAGACCACAGTTTAATGTTGCACAAGCTGTGGATTACATGGGTTTCTCCAGAAGCAGTACCTTCTATTTATTTCAATGAAAACAACATGAACAAAGAGCATAATAAAACTGTTCAATAGTGCATATTCCCAGGTTAAAAAAAAGTTTTTCAACATGCTCATTGCAATTTGCTATGTATTTTCATCACCCATGCAAGCTGGGCTTGTAAAAACAAGCAAAGGTGGTGCATTATTTCACAGATACTATGATTATCATAGTCTAAGGATAGTCATCTACTATGATTATCATTTCTAGGGAAATGTTCCCTGTGCAGACCAACTTTCGCTGTGCTAACATCAACTGTATGGTCTCCATGTAAGTTCAGCAAGAGCCAATGAGTGTCAATGGGTGCCATTTGTTGCACAGCAACAAAACATAATGAAATACTGGTGGGAAGGCTCAACCTCTATTCCCATACCACCACTACCTGCCTCATGTTGTGGGTTAATTTAGGAGGCATTGCTTTTGGAGCAGCCTTTATAAAATGCATTAATCTTAACCAGAAATCTAAACCTTATATGAACATTTGAGTTTCATTAAGCCCTTGTAACATCTCAGAAGTCTTTTATCTGGAAAGATCTAAATGTGATATTAACTCTACATTTAAACTTGGATTCACACTAGAGGGTTCCTTCTCAGATAATTTATTCTGTAATTGAATGATTCAGTGGTAGATATCCACTCGTAGATTGTAGTAGGATATAAACTAAGCAGCTAGTGTTGAAAAGCAAGTTTACACTTGGCTAGTTGTTTACATTTGATTTCTTCTTATGTTTGCCTCAGTATTCAGAATAATGAATAGGAAAAAAAAAAAAAAAAGAATGATTTTAAGTGGGTGTAACATTCCATACAGTAGAAGAAATTCTTACGTTCTTGGCTAGAAAAGACCAAGATGATTTTTTTTATGACTGTGGACAATTGCTTTGCAGAAAGCAAATATATCATTAAAAAAAACAAGGCTTTACAGCATTGAATAATTTCGGACAATTCAGAAAAAGGATGAGACGAAGCCAGGAGAATGGATGAAGCTTTAACTTTTTCTTCAAACTGTTCTTCAGCTTTGGGAAAGACAGACTTTCAAATCATCAGTACCAGAATATCAATTCTACCAGAGACCAAGAAATGATTAGGCAACACTCTCAGATATTTTGTTTCATTTTTGGTGGCCCTGTGTTGGTCCTTAAAATGGACTCAGTGTTCCCTGTGGATCCCTCCCAACTCATGATTTTCTATGATGGTTTGATTTTTAACCTCAGATACAGTAAAAATAAAAGATCTTAAAGTTATGTATTGGACTACATATTGTTTCATGAGGGAAAGCCTAGGACATGAATGACGCAGCAAAACCAAAGCAAGATGTTAGCATCCTTTCCTTCCAGGTTCACTTTCTTTGCTCAGGCTTTCCTGGCACAATGTGCTTCCCATATGTCTCTAAAATATATGGCATGCAGTATATGGTGACATGCATTAGTGGGTAGTAAGCATTAAAAGAAATTGTAATTAAAACAAGTTACAATGATTTTTCTATTTTCAGATTTCTGAGTCATACTTTAGGAAAAAAGGATCACTTTTCTGTCAATGAACACCATGTTTTCTAGTTGATTTTTAGATTAATTGCAGTTTACTAAATTTAGATCAACATATTGCCTCTGCAAAGAAATACAATTTTAAATGAAAAGTAATTTTCCTTTGTCATAAACTTAATTATGAACATGAATTTCTAAAGCCATTCAAAGCAACGGATCAGGAATATTAGCAAAATCTCCCTAAATATTATGGTGGACAGTTAAGGAGGAAAAAAGTGTTGAAATACTTAGAAGTTTTCCAGAAATCAGAACATGAGAAAATATGACTATTACAGATATCATGCAATAAAAGCTCAAAAAATGCAGCACAGCAAACCCAGAACCTGATAGCTACTTTGCTATGTCATTTCATTTATGAAATAGTGAATTTCTGTACTGCATTCAGTTTCCACTGGCATACTTCCTCCTCAGGCTTGTTTTAGCAACGTCTTTTCATTCCCACTCTGTTATACAATAGCCTTCTGATACCTGATCAACTCAAGGACAGAAGAAGCCACTCAGGATGGGGCGGAGGGAGAGAGGAAGGAAGGAGATTTTAGTTTGCTTTTAATTGCTTTTTAACTGCTCTAGTCTGTTATTAATTTGCAATAAATTGAATTAGTTTTTCTTGTGCTGAGTCTATTTTTCCCGTAGTGGTAATTAATGAATGATGTCTCCATCTTTATGTCACCTTAGGAGTTTTTAAATAATATTTTCTCCACCTGACAATCTGAGGAGGGTGAGTGAGAGAGTGGCAAAGTGGGAAACTGACTGCAGGCCAAGAGCAACGCATTGCAGATACTTGTTGCAATTTTTTTCTATATTATAGTGTTTGCTAGAAGTCATATGATATATGTGCACACTTGGCTCTTTCACACTTCTTTGAAAAAAAAAACTATGAGAGCTACACCGGAATTTTTAGTCATCCTTTTAATTTTTTTTTCTTTGAATAAGAAATAAATTAAGTTTATTTGTTTGCACCAAAGTACTCATGTGAAAAAAGCCTATATTTTTGCTAGGCTACTTGATTTAATTTAGTAAACTCAGTAGAGATGTTCAGCTTTGAGTCTGAAAATTGGACAAATGATAATGACTACTATACCAGTAAAAGTACCATTGCAAGATGTTCTTCCCAGAATAAGTAACTGATAGATGTCACTTACATTTATTCATCCTGTCCTACATTTAGAGCAATAAATGAAGAGTGGACAGTGTTAATAAAATGTTTGGGTGTACCACATAAGACTGGGCGTTTGTCTGTGCCATGTGCCTGTCTAGCATTCTAGAATGGAAAGACAGATTTATTATCTTTCCTTCTTCTTGTTATCAGTGCTTTAATGTTTGATTGAGACTTGCTCACCATTAAAAATGAAGACTACTGTATAAACTACACAACAGTATATTTTTAATGATCATTACTGTTCTGCATGTGGATGAAACAGAGAAATTAAATTCCTAGTATAACTATTCATAGAGATGCTAAAAAAATTAAAACAAAAAAGCACCAACATTAGAAAGAATAATTCCTAGGAGCATGTGCTACATAATTATTACTACACAATTAATGTTCTTTAATCCTATAATTAATTCTTATTTATAAACATAAGAAAACTTGATATTAAATTGACATGAGGGAATTAGGAGCCATTGAAGCAAAGTTGCACGATGTAGAAAGTAAAACTGTAAAGACATTGAGCCTTTATTCTCAGTTTTTGTCATAATCTTCAATATTCTCAAAGTACTTGAGTAACTTCTCTGAATATTTTCTCCCCAGAGGACTTCTTTTCATAATTAAACCACAAAGAACATCTGTATTTTTCAACAGCAAATGTAGGATTTGCTACGTCATTTTATATTATTTTTCTTGTAAACTGTGTGTTATATGTGTAGCTATAGTAATGACTGAATTTGAGAAATATAAATAAATTTTTCACTACTATATTTCTTGATTTGACACAATTCAACTTAGGATATGAAAATTACTGTTTTTCACTGACTTCAACATATTAAAATCACATTCCAATTAATTTTAAATACCCTGCTGAATTTTTACATTACTCTTTATGAAAATAAAAATTTAACTGCTTTTAAAGTTCCTGCTGCAATAAGCAAAAGGTTTCTATTGTGGTAATAGTCAGTTTCAGACTGTTGAGACTGTTGAATCAGATCAGAATGGTCCACATAGTCCACATTGGCATTCAATAAACATTTTATGAACATGAAACTTGACAAACTATGCTGATAAAAATAATCCCAAGGTAGAATTTAAGGTGGCTAAGGACCTGAAAATAGATCCAGGTTCAATAAAAAATTTTGTTAGGACTTATTTCTTTCTGCTCATTAGCAATCTCCAATAAGGTAAACTCTGAGCATGTGTGAACTGGACTGTAAGACATAGAAGCCCAAGGAGCTGTGTGTGCTCCCACCTTTTCTTTTACCTCATCCTTTTGTCCTTTCTTTCTCTCTTTCCTGTATGTTCCATTGCTCTTGTACAACCCTACAGTTATATTTACTGTTATGGTTAAAATTGAACTTTGTTCACAAGTTCTGATGCTCTGTTAAGTCTCTTTTCCTTGTGTATTCTGTTGCTCTCATATAACCTTAGAGTTACAGCTGAACTTGATTTGTATGTCCTGCCGCACCATTCATTCCACTGCAGAAAACTATGTTGAAATAATTTTTGCCAAAAATAGTTTCTGCCATTAATAAATCTTTTTAATCAATCATCTGGTGTCGTGTCCTGCCCAAAGGTGTCTTGAATATCAGTTGCCTCTAAAGCAGTCATCTCCTGTAGAGGAGGTTAGCTCCTCTACAAGTCTCCACACTTACAAAGATCATCATATCCAACGCCTGACTCCAGAAAGAGCAGCTTAAGTGTCAAATCTATTTTTGAGAGCATTGGCCAAACACTTCTTGAATTCTGGCAGGTTTGGGGCCGTGACCACTCCCTGGGGAGCCTCTTCCAGTGCCACTTCTCAGTGAAGAACTTGAAAGGATTGTTCTAAAATGTATGCAAATAAAGAGCTTCTTAGTTTTGTCCTAAAGCAATAAATGCTTTGTTTCATAAAATAATAAAGTTGGTATCTATCTGTGCAGCCTTTCTTCTTTACTACGTAATTCTTGGAAGCCTTAAAAATCAGATAATAATGTAAAACACCCTTGGCAATGTTCATTTTCTCTTTTTGTTATTAAGAAAAAGACCAAGGGTTTACAGTTGATCTTATGTGTTCATTCTTACTACTTTTTAAGAGAAGGATTATGTACAGAGCTAATCATACTTCTACATGGAATTATTGTGATGTGATACAGGAATAATTTCAAGAAAGTCTTACCAATTATTATAACACTCTGATTATAGATATATTTGTACCTTTGTGTATCTGTCACAAATCTTTTGTGCCTACATTCACACTACTCATTAAGCTCAAGATTAAGTCAAATAGGGCACGTCACATTCTGCTGAAGAGTATTCCTTCTACCTGATTTTATCTATAATAACATTATTTCAAATAAATTAATTTGAAACAAGCTGAGCTAAAGATCGGCAACTTTGTTGAAACGTGGGATAAAAGGATGAGTTAAAAGAAAAGATTGAGATCTTGTCATCACTGGCTGGGCAAATGAAGGAAGAGCAGTGGATGTTGTGTACCTTGACTTCAGTAAGGCTTTTGACACTGTCTTCCACAACGTCCTTCTAATGAAGCTTAGTAAATGTGGGACAGAATAGCAGACAGTGAGGTGGATTGAGAACTGACTGACCAGTAGAGCTAAGATGGTTGTGATCAATGGTACAGAGTCAAATTGCAGGCTGTAACAAATGGTGCTACCTAGGGGTCAGTACTGGGTCAGATCTTGTTCAAAATCATTGTCAATAACATTCATGAGAGGATGGAGTCCACCCTCAGCATGTTTGTTGATGATACAAGGCCTGGAGAAGTAACTGACACACCAGAAGGCTGTGCTGCCATTCAAGTCTTCAACAGGCTGTCAAGTCGGACAGGGAGGAACCAGATGAACTTCAACAAGAGCATGTGTGGAGTCCTGAACCTGGAGAGGAATGCACCCGTACGTATTAGGGATGTGGTGCTGGAAAGGAGCTCTGACAATAAGGACGTGGGTGCCCTGGTGGATAACAGGCTATCCATGAGCCAGTAGTGTGCCCTTCTGGCCAAGAGAGCCTATGGTGTCCTGGTGTGTGTCAAGAAGAGCGTGGCCAGCAGGTCAAGGGATTTTCTTTTTTTTTTACTCTTCTACAGTGAGAAGGATTTTGCTCTTACTGGCCTATTTCTTCACATCAGTGTATCTAAAGAATCCTTTTTTCTTATTCTTTGCATCCATTGCCAAATTATGTCTTGAACTGTCTGTGTGTTGGCTTTCCTTATCCCATCTCGACACATCCAGATGGCCACACGTCCCTGTTTCAACTGTCTGTGCATTTCTTTCCTACATGCCAGCATAACCAGCAGGTCCTTGCTCATCCATGACTGTATCCTGCCTGCTGTGCTTGATTTCTTACAAATGGGAATGGAGAGCTCTTATGTTCTCGGAAGGGTGTGCTTAAGAATTGCAACCTCTGCTTTATTCCTTTATCCCTAACAACAGTTTTCCTTTAATGAGCTCATCTGTATGAGCTAGCTCCACGTCCAATAAGAGTTTTCTTCTGATTGCTTTGTCTAAATCCTGGACCAGGAAGTTGCCTTCATTACTTTCTGCCTTTCTTCTTCTTTTTTTTTTAATTTATTAATTTATTTCCCCTGTCAATTCTAATATATTTGACCCTGTTTCACAGTACCTTTTAATTTTTCAACAGTACAGGTTTTGTTTCATCCCACTTGTGATTTACTTTTCCACATAAATAATCTGCAAAAATTCAAATAATGCTGCACATGGTATTACATTTCTTTGGAAAGAATTCAGTAGATCATATTCTGAAATATTTCAAGGACACTTCCACAATTAATTATCTCAGAGTTCATACTGGGGAATTTATTTTTCTTTGTCTGTGTATGCCAACTAAACATATTTTCCATTACAGTTTGAGCTTTTACTTCACGCTAGGTAGGAAGAACAGATGTTAATGCATATTAGGTATTAATTAATGTATGTGAATTAAATCTATTTGGGAATTTTACAGTTAGATTCTGTTTCTAAGTTGCAGTATTTCTGTGAAGGAAAATTGCATTTCAGATTGCTTCAAATGGAATTGGTGAGAGAAAACAATGAAATTTAGTTACTCTTCCAAGACAACATCCTTGACATGAAGTTACCAAAGAAAATGTGCAGGCATTGGATGAGATGCAAAGAATTGATACGGATCAAAAACTAAGCTAGAGACAGGAATCTAACATGACCTATTTCCACTGAAAAATATTAGGGATGATCAATAAGGTAACAAAAATTTCATGTGACACATTTATTACTTCGGCCATG
Source organism: Centrocercus urophasianus (assembly GCF_019232065.1). Taxonomy (NCBI): domain Eukaryota; kingdom Metazoa; phylum Chordata; class Aves; order Galliformes; family Phasianidae; genus Centrocercus; species Centrocercus urophasianus. Next base: position 7,431,649 of record NW_024884878.1, read on the forward strand.
TCCAGAGAGCAATGTAGAAAAATGCTGTGAACTTTATTCAAAATTAAATGTGTTGATAAACTGATTTTAAGTAACACTAAAAGTTGATAAAAGCAGTTGAATTATCAACGAAGAAGAGAGTACATCCTCTGTGGTTTTTAAATCAACTGTACCACTGAAAGAAAGCATTTTAAAAGTCACAGTTCAACAAAGGCCTCAATTTCATAACCTACTTACAGTGAAAAACTAATCACCATATTAAAGGCAGTGCATGGAATGACATAAAGGGTATAGAAAATATTCATATGTACATAATAACGCATAAAATTATCAGCATAGATTTTTTATTTAAAAGAGACTACTAGATTTAAATTGACTATTGGAAAATCTCAAAAGAAAAAATATTGAAAAGATTAATGTTGATTTTATCAATGAATTATGCTTGATATTCAGAAGGTAAATGAAGACATTCTGGTCCAACGCAAAGTGGAAGTCAATTTTAAGTTCATATTCAAATCTAATTTCAAATTTAAATGTTTTGTTCAATAAGCCATGAAAGTCATTGTTCAAGTATGTCATGAAGTTTAAGAATACAACAAACTCCAAAAAGAGAGTTTTTACACACACACACCCAAAAATTAACTGAAGTACAGTGCTTTAGACAATATCAAGATTTGTAGAATATATCGATTTCTGTTTGTAATTAATTTTAATTACAACCTCATTGTAAACAATTAGAGAAAGACTGAATCACAGGAAGGATTATCCTTGAATACTTCACTAAATTAACTTTATATTGTGTCCAGAATGGCAAATCCCATTTTACCAGCATTCTAGATCTAATTGTGACTGAAGAAATTTTACCCATATAAAATAGAGCAACAAATTTCATTAACTGCCACTTAAGAAGTAAAAATCTTCCACAGCATGCTGGGAGCTGGATTCAGGTTTCTCAGATAAGCATTCTGAGATAAACACATATCTGTGGGGGAAAAGAAATGACCACTTCCAATCATTTCAATTCCAAACGTTTTTCACTGGACAATTAAAAGAGGGAGGCAGTAAAATTCTTAATAAGCAGACAAATGATAGAACAGCTCAGAATGAACTGTTAAAATGTGACATAGAAGCAGAATAGTGAGAGGAATCTGCTCAGTCCAGAAGAATGTGTCATAGGGAAGGAAGTAGAAGACAAAGATTACATCATTATATCTAAACAGATTAAATCTTTTTCTAATGAGAGGAAACTAATAATTTTCCTTTCCTTCAAAAGAGAGGATAAGGAGGGAGGCTAACTACTTTGGACAGTGGAAATACTGATACAAAAAAGTACTCCAGGTGAGGCCTCACCAGCAGAGCAGAAGGGCAGGATCACCTCCTTCATCCTGCTGGTCACAAATCTTTTGATGCAGCCCAGGACGCAGTTGGCTTTCCGGGCTGTAGCTGGCTCATGTCCATCCATCCACAAGGAAACCCATGTCCTTTCCAGTAGGGCTGTGCTTTGTTAGTTCATCCAAAAGTTTATATTGGTAGTGAGAATTGCTGTAACTCGAGTATAAGATCTTGGCTTTGTTGAATGTTGTGGAGTTTTCCTGGGCCCACTGTTCAAGCCTGTGTAGGTCTCCCTAGATGGCATCCCATCCTTATGCATGTCAACTGCACCACACAACTTTCTGTCATCCATAGACTTGCTGAGGGTGCACAAATCATCATCGAAGGTCACAAGGATGGTCAGGCAAAACCTATCTTTGGTGAAGTCATGCTGGTTGTATCATGTGGTTGTCTTCCTGTCTTCATTATATTTCATGGGAGGATCTGGTCTATGATCTTTCCTAGCACAGAGGTGAGGCTGTTAGCTTGGTAGTTCCCTGGGTCACCTTTTTAAGGATAGCTACCTTAGAAATAGGTGTGGCATCACCTTTTTCCAGTCATCAGGGTCTTCACCTGAATACAATGACTTTTCAAATATCACTGAGAATGTCAAGAACTTCCAGAAGAACTTCCAGAAGTTTTTGTTTGGATAATAAACTTATATTTGGTAATTTGATGTTCAAAGTACAGAAGTAATAAAAGGGAAAAAAAAATGATTGCACATGGCAGTAAAGAATTCCAGATTATCCATTTACATTGAAGAAATAGAGGTTTAGGATTCTGGATAGACCTCTGAATGCTATTACAACACTGCTGTCAGAAGGTTTAAAGTGGTAAAACTGTAGCATAAATGTTATCATAAAAAAGCTGTTAGGAAAAGAATAGAAACACCATTGTTCAAAACTAACATGACCAGGCACACACTCAGCAAAGCCCAATTTTGGTAGAATTGTATTTCCTGCTTTCGCTGGTGTTTTATGGTTTCTCTCAATTGAGGGAACTCTTTCCACCTCACTCTCACAGGAAGCATAAGCAAACTTTAGAGATAGTCAACCACAGATTTTGTATCCCCTTAAGTCCTATCCACTGCAACCAGACTTATGATATTTTTCATTTCATAAAGCATTAAACTCTTTCATGTGTACAGATCATCTTCCTGAAGTGAAAATAGTAGAACTGAATGGATTTCTGATCTCCATAAGCCAGATGGAGTTAGAGCAAGAACGTGCTGAATCACTTAAAAATACATGCCTAAAAATAGGGCAGAATGTACCACTTAAAGTATGATGTGGTTTCTTTAGCAATGTCTTGCTTGTCTCAAGCAGCCCTCCCAGAATCTTGTATTTGTTCATTTCTTCTTTGGCTTGGTATTCTTGTTAAAAAGTGTAATAATTATGGTTGTACATTTAAGTGTCAGTGGTTCTTTCTTGTTAAACTGTTCCTTTAAGACTTTTACACAAAAGAAGCAAAAATAAAAGCAGATATGATAAATATTTTCTGACTTTCATGTGACTATCCTACTGGTTAGCAAATAGGCATTTTATAAATATTCTGAAATCAGATTCTGAATCTGCAGTAATGCAATGGACAAGCAAAGAAATCTCTTTTCAAAGCCTATTCCTTCCCATGTCACCATGAACGTATTTTAAATCATCCATATATATTCTGAGAATATATATGTTCTGCTCCATATTAGAAACACTGCAAATTTTGGTTATCTTAAATAAATCATATGAGGCTTCCACAAATAACTAGGAAGTGATACAATCTAGGAAGCCTGACATTTCAGCCCTTATTTAAATTGCAGCATATTTTTCAGCTTCTACCTCTGTACTTGTGTAAATTCTCATATTTATTGGTGAACAGCTTACTTGAAAACACTCTGATTGCTTTCCTTCTTGCAGGGTGGATGTTATATTGTTGTTGCTAATGCAATACTGTATAAATTGATGAAAAATAAAGGAAATATCCAGTTGGTTTCTTAGATGTTTCTGCATTTTTACGAATAATTTTAGGTACTCTTGTCATCTAGATTTTACATATGTACAGATAGCTTCTAGATCACCATTAATTAGTGCTTGATTCTTCTACAAAGTTTTCCAATATTTCTTAACCCATTGACAGGCAAAGGAGTCTGATAATTGAGAAAGGAGAACTGGCTTCATTGGACGTGTAGAAAGTTGAGATACTTATTAAATTTTTTACCCCGATCTTCAAGTCAAGCTTCACATGCATGTCATGTCCCTGAACCTCTGGGTGGAGACTGGGGGGAGTGAAATCCCTCACACTGTAAGAGTGGGGGACTGGTGCTCTTCAACATCTTTATCAATGAACTAGACATTGGGTTCAAGTACATCCTCAGCACGTTTGCTGATGACACCAAGCTGAGTGGTGCAGTTGACACAATAAAAGGAAGGGATCACAGAATCACAGAACTGTAGGGGCTGGAGGGAATCTCTAGAGTTGCTAGCCAGAGGGACAGTGAAGAGGCTTAAAAAGAGGGCCATGAGAATCTAAATAAGTCAGCCAAGCCAAATGCAAGACTGGAGAAGAAAGCCTTGAAAGCAGCTCTGCAGAGATGGACTTGGAGATCCTGATGGATGAGAGGCTTGGCATGAGTCAGACATGCATCCTGGGTTACATCAAAAGTGAGGTGGCAAGCAGGGTGAAGGAGGGGATCGTTGCTCTCTAATCTGCCTTCATGAGGCCCCATGTGAAGTACTGCAGTCAGGTCTATGGCCCTCAGAATGGAAAGAATGCAGGTGTAAATTACAATGCTGTCATGAATATACTCTTGATATTTGGATGAGAACAAAAGAGAAAATAAGAATTCCTAGTTTATTAAAAGTTATATATATTTTTTTCTCTCCTGAATACAATGATATTGCAAGCCAAAGACAAAGAATCAGAAATCATAATTCGCAGTAAATCTGATGGTTAACAGAGATGAATAGGATAAAAATGTTAGTGAGGTGCAAAGATTAGTGATGTTCCTTTGTTCAAGAATAATTACTTATAAAATATATTTTCTTTAAGGAAAACATAAGATTCTCTTCATATGTCTGCTCCCACCCTGCTCTACCTTTGTGGTGCCTCATTTGGAGTACAGCAGCCAAATCTGGGGTCCCCCAGCACAAGAAAGATGTGGAACTATTGAAGCAGATCCAGAGGAGGGCTGTGAAGATGATCAGAGGGCTGAAGGAGATAGGCTTGTTCAGGCTAGAGAAGAGAAAGGTCTGGGTAAACATCATTGTGGTATTCTAGTACTCACAGAGAGCTTATAAGCAGGAGGTTGACCACCTTTTTATATGGTCTCATAGTGATAGGGCAAGGGAGAATGGTTTTAAACTAAAAGTGAAAATTTAGAGTACGTATTAGGAGGAAATTCTTTTCTCAGAGGACGCAAGTGACTCAGAGAAGCTGTGAATGCTCCATACGTGGTAACATTCAAGGTCAGGTTGGATGAGGCCCTGGGCAGCCGGATCTAGTGGTTGCCAATCCTGCCTTTGGCAGGAGGATTGGATCTGGATGATTTCTAAGGCCCTTTCCAACTGAAGCCATTCTATTATTCTGTGATAGGATGACATAATGTTGATGGATATTAGGTCATTGAATAACTGCATGGTAACAATATTTTTTTATATACAGGGAGAAAAAGGATTGCTGTTTCATTACTTTTAGTCTTTTTTTTTTTTTTTTTTTTTTTTAAATCTCACTAGAGTTCAACTTATTATGTAGTTTTTCCTTATTTCTCTTTTCCAGTTTATTTTACATAATGTGGTTGTACAGAAAAAATTCTATTCAAGCTATTTGGATAGCTTGTTCAAATGTTCAAGAGGGTAGTAATCATAGTATATGAAATCATTAAAACCACTCAGGAAATGAAAAATAACTGATTTGCATCTGGGAGTATTCTACATAGGCAACATCATCCACAATCTTTTTTAGAATTTTTGAGAAAATCAGCTTGGAAATTCAAAAACAATATATTTGTGAATCTTTCTGTAAGATATAATTCAAGCTAATTGTTACTGGATAACTTGATTTTTTGTGCATATTTTATGTAGGCTAGAGACTTGAAGAATAAACAAGTTTTGTGCTGGGCAACTTATTCTGTGACACTAGGTCTAGAACTGTATACAGTAAAGGTCACAAATGACAGAGAAAAGAAGTGAAGATGCCAATCCAGTTACAGCATATCAAGACTTGCACTCAGGAACTTTGATAGATATTGCACTGTATGGGAGCACATGTTAATTTACAGGGACAGATCTCTGCCAAAGTGAAATGTTACAGTTCTACCCTCTGGTTCTCTGAGTCTACTTCAAACATCAGCATCCAGAAATTCAAGAACAGTACACACAGAAGATCACTTAGGATTTTTTTTATTAGCTATAATGATGGTAGCAAGACATTTATCTATGAATCTTTTATTTACTTAATAAAGAAATAATCTTTAGCTCCACTTATAACTTAATAAACATACTAGCAAGTATTCATTAATATTCTTTAAGACTTTCACCATCTCACTGCAATTATTCTATTAATGAAAGATAAAGATTTTGAGGAAGATGTTATACATAGAAAAAAATAATACAAATTTCTCTGTGCTGTTTCTTTATGCCAGTATGTTCTTACATACAACCTTTTCACTCATTAAAAAAATTATGTCATGCACATGGTCAAGTTCTCTACAAAAGCCACTATTCATTCTAGTATGGTATCTATGACATGTTTATCCTGGGATTTGATAATCCTGACATGGAAATGATTTGGATACTGCTGATGTCTGCTTCCAGGATGCATAAGCTCTTAGCAGAAATAAACGATCATCATAAAATCAGTTTACTATCTAATGTCTTGTGCAAGGAAGAAGAACATAATTCTTCCAGTTCTTATGGCTTAGGGTAGTGTTAAGCATCTTTGTTAAGCTTAGAAAGCAAAAGACAATTATAACTGATGTTATAACTGAACTGGGAATTCATATTAGAAGGAATAGAAGATAGCCCCCCAAAAGATTAATTAATTTATAATTAAAATTATATCTAGTTATTGCTTACCTCTTCCCAAAAGATGAAAGGAGAATCAGTGAGGAAAAAGGACTTTCATACTCTAGGACAAGGAATTCAGCAATTTGATTTTCACTGTATGTCTCTATGCTATATTATTACATGTTTTTTGGAGACAATACTTCTACAGAATTTGAGTGCAAAAGTATTTACCCTATAAAACTACTACTTTCCTGATGCCTTTGATAAAGTCTGAACCTGTATTCTTGCTGTTGAAATAATCACTGTCCTTACAAGAAGCCAAGGTTCACTTGATTGCAAAGAGAGAGTGTATATTTTTCATGTTGAGAACACGCTGACCAGAAAGTATTTTCTACCCAACATATAATTGGTATTTGAGGATAATTGGTATAGTTGACACGAAAAAGTCCCTGACTTAGTGTTTAGAACTTGAAAATACTTTGTCCATCAAGGTATGCTCTTCACTTACTGAAACAGCTGTATGCAGGCTACCTTCATAAAGTCCACAACAAGACTCATATTTTGGGATAATTTGTAGCATGTCCTTTGCGTGTTGGGTTTCACCAGAAAAATCTTCTTACTCTTCTTCTCTACACATTCCTTTCTCTTTTATTTACTTATGTACTTTATTTATCTGAAAAGCAAAACTTTCTGGTTGTTTTAATTGTTATGGTTTCTTTTTCTCCACTGAAGAAGTTCTTCTATGAAATTGTTTTTTATGGAATTTCAAATCACCACTTTCTTTTTTCATAGAAACATAAAATGGCTCAGCTAGAAAGGGACGTTAAAATCCATCTAATTGCAATCCCCCTGCAGTGGGCAAGGTTACCAGCCACCAGATCAGGCTGCTCAGAGTACCATCCAATGCTGCAATGGATTCCTCCAGGGATGGCACATTCACAGCTTGTCTGGACAACCTGTTCCAGTGCCTCACCATCCACTAAGTAGAGAAATGGTAAAATATGTGATTTCTATGACCAAGAGAGAGTACAGTGTTTCAAACACATGATGTGCAATAGTAAAGAGACATCTTATTAGACTTGTGTGATAAATCAGTCTCAGTGCACCTCTATTGATGCAAAAATTATCTTTACAACACACATTGCAAATTAAGTCTTCAGAACCTTTACCATCAAAGGCAAATGGGATCCTGGGCTCCATCAGGAGAGGGGTGGTCAGCAGGGACAGGGAGGTGATTGTCCCTCTCTACTCGGCTCTTGTGAGGCCCCATCTGGAGTACTGCGTCCAGGTGTGGAGCCCTCAGTACAAGAAAGACATTGAGATTTTGGAAAGGGTCCAGAGGAGGGCGACTAAGATGATCAGGGGGCTGGAGCAGCTCCCCTGTGAGGACAGGCTGAGGGAGTTGGGCTTGTTCAGCCTGGAGAAGAGAAGGCTGCGGGGTGACCTCATTGCAGCCTATCAATACCTGAAGGGAACCTACACCCACGAGGGGAGTAAACTCTTCAAAAGGGCTGACAACAGCAGGACTAGGGGAAATGGATCCAAGTTGAAGGGGGAAGATTTAGGTTGGATGTTAGGGGGAAGTTCTATACAAGGAGAGCGGTTAGGCCCTGGAATGGGCTGCCCAGGGAGGTTGTGGATGCCCCGTCCTTGGATGTGTTTAAGGCCAGGTTTGATGGGGTTCTGCGCAACCTGATCTGAATGTGTGTGTTTGGTGGCCCTGCTAGGCAGGGGGGTTGAAACTACATGATCCTTGAGGTCCCTTCCAACCCGGGTGATTCTGTGATTCTGTGATTCTGTGATATGTGGGTGCATCATTTTAATATCCCAAGACTCATCTGCTGTTCTTTCCATTTCCTAGATCATGTTCATTGCACAGTTTGAAGTCTCAAGGGAGACATATCAAAATTCCAACAAAATTCCGAAAAAGCATAAGGAAACTGAATCACTCAAAGGTCTGGATGTAATGCATCAGAATTGCACATACATCTGAGCAGCACATAAGCTAAGACTGTGCTGAGATTAGCACTTAATAAGGGGGACAAAGGCCTCTTTTTCTAAACTTCGAAGTTTGAACTCAAGATCAAAATATTCTCTAAACCAGCAGCAAATCTCTTCACAACATTGTTGTCTCCTATGACTTTTTTTTTTTTAGAAAGTTCATAAGATTTTGTGCTTCTTTCTTTCATAAGATTTTGTACTTCTTCAACATCCTTGAAAACTGGTATTCCTGAACCTTAAATAATCACAGCCCTACACAACTCCAAGAATATGTCTTAGTTGGAGTATCTACTGTAACTGTGAGACATTTTTCTCATTAAATTCATAATTATTCACATTTTTCTCACTGCTTTAACAAATTGATAGACATGGAATAATCAGATCTATAATATTTCTCCCTTCTGCATCTAAGCATAACAATTCTGTAGTAGAAGCACAAAGTCCACTACCTCACTCCAGTCACTCGTACTTGTTCTCTTTTCCTTTTTGGGACATTTTCCCAATTCCTGTATTTGTCAAATGAGAGTGCAGGGGTAGCAAAATACAAAGGAAATTAAAATTTGCATTGACAGGATTGCAGAGCGTTAAGAAGAGAAAGCTGCTTGTCCTATGATTCATCAGGAAGGAGTACTGACTTAGCAGATATAAATAATCCCAGCTCTCAGGGCCACAGCTCTTGTGATTAGCAGATAGTAGGGTGAGAATCCTTCAGTGTCAAGGACACAGTGGAAACAGAAATGAAAGATGGTCCATGAAATGAGCATAAATCGGGCCTATTCTTTTTTTAACACACTGCACAACTCAGAGGCTGATTATGGGAAAAAAGGCAGGAAATTCATAGATATGATGAATTAACCAACAATGAGAAGAACAAACATTTATCCTTTCTCAAAACAAGAATTTTCATCTTCTAGTTCAATAATCTCAAGTGAGAATGACTAATTTTTACTTGCAGTGATTTTTTCTAAGACTCTCATCTATCCCAACTCCTGTATTTCTCAAGAAAATGTTGGTGCCTTCATTACAGGTGAGCAAACAAGCATATCGGTTTGTATGAAAAAGTATGAAATGTTTATAGAAAACATTATATATGAGAAGAATCAAAACAACAATCATGGAGAAAAATGATGTTTTTATTTATCTCTGAATTGTGCAAGGTAACAGGCAGTATTGGTAAATTCCACTTATGTCTAAATGGCAGGAGTTTGGTGATCAGTAATCAGCACCTCAAGTTCATTCACACATAGCAATGTGAACTTCACACAATTCAGAACGAGTGGAAATAAACTTTCTAAATGTGATTCAAAAAGATCAAAATTCAGAAAAGATTCTCCTCAAAAAAAATAAAGAAAGCATCAAAGAATGTAACATATATAATTCTGAGCCACAGCTTCATGAGCATTTCAAAATCATATGTTAATTCTGTTGTTACACATCATTTTATCAATTATCACCCCATATGTTGATAAAATAAGCCTTCAAACGTCAAAGCTGTAAACTCTTGTTATCCCTCTACATTCTACTTCAGATTGGAACAAAATTTGTTGCTGCATTTCTGGAGGAAGCGTTGCTAAATTGTTTTTCGTGTGAAGAATAAAGGAATTCATAAGTGTGCTGGTGCACAGAATAGAATCGAATAACCATGGGAGTAAAAGAAATAGAAATGAAAGAGAACTGTAAAATCCATTTCCTGTATAGCCTCAATCTTATCAGCTCAAAAGGATGATTTTTATTTTTTTCAATTTGAAGAAAGGCTTGGGCCAAAATTGTAAGCTCACTACTGTGTTATCTCCAGTTTGTAACCCCAAATCTCCCTAACCTATACCGTCATGAAATAAGGCAGTTCTTGACAGTGGAAATTATTTTCATCAGCAATACTGTAAAAACAAAACAAAACAAGGAGAAAAAAATAATAATAAAAAAAACAACTAAAGGAAATCTATTTCCGTTATTGGGAAGATTCTTGTATTATTTAAGCACTTATTATTTAAACAGCATTACAAGTCTTTTTATTGTTTATGTTGCTGTCTCACTACACTGAGAAAAAGAGTCATAGTTCAACCTGTGTTTGTTAAAGCTAAGAACAGGTAATTTCAGTCAAACATTTGCTTTATTGTCTACTCAATTAAAAATAACAGCAACAAAAGCAAAAAGCACATCAGCTAACCTTGCTTAGATGTATCAATTTCATTATATGCAGATTAAAAACAACAAAAAGCATGTTTTGTTGTATTAGCTACATTACCACATATAAAGGAGTATATCTGTCTCAGAAGTATACAAAATTTTGTTCAGTACAGACAGCAAGAACTAGAGTGAAGTATAAATTTATTTAATTATTTCATGTTTTTCTGACTTCACCAGATTTCTGTCACGCTTAGATTAAAGTTATGAAGGTAAAAATAAGGTACGAATCTTTCTGTGATGTTCCACAGCAATTAGAAAGAGGTGTCCCCTGTCACAATCATTAAAGAGAATGGAAAATTACATGTTAATTTACACAGATAGATCTTGAGTTGTTGCTCTAATTATTCTGAAAATGAAATTAGTGTTATTTTAAAGCTATGCTTATTTATGTAGAAAAATAGAAATCAGACGTGTCAAATCTGTATGGATCTGACAGGCATGGAGAGATGTTGTAAAAGAGTATCCTGTAGTGTGCCAGTCTTGCAACTTATTTAGAGTTATTGGGGTGGTTCTTGTCTCTTCTCTTTCCCATTTGCTTCCCTGCTGTGTCACTGGCATACACTGAGAAATCTTTGATCACTTGGAAAAACGAAATGAGCCAAATGGATCAACCAAACTCATTTTAGGAAGTGTAAATATAATTCATTAATGATGTGGAGAAATACTGGAATTGATAAATCAAGAAATAAAATTGATAAATCAAGAAGTATTGTTAAGAAGTACACAGAGTAGTTTGGAAAAGAATGGGAATTGTCACCAACCCACTCCCATGTTCTTGTTCAGTTGCATTGCAGTAATCACACTGGCCAACAGATCCACAGCCAAAAGACACTGCAACACACTGGGGCAGGAAAAACTATCTAAGAGCTTCCTTCATGATCTGCCATTTTTTTTTTTTTGTTCTTTCTGCTCAAGGTTTAAACTATGAAAAATAGACACATTTTCCCTGTTTCTGCAATCCGTGTTTCTGGATTATAGTCCCAAATCCTCACCAGTTTAATCTAGTTTTATGGTTTTGTTTGCCAGTGTTATGATAAAGTATTGAAGTTGTTAGTTGAAGATGTTAAACTTTTCTGTGCTGTCATGTAGGCTCTTCATTAGTTTGCCTTGCTGCAGTTCACGTTCATATCTTCAGCATGAAATACTTGTAACCCACATTTTTTAGAAGGAAAACACTGTCAGGAGAAAACTTTACCCACTCATCCATAACAAATAATACTCTATGCAATTTAAAGGTAGACAAACTAAGCTTCAAGAATCTCATTTTCTGACAAGTATTTTTTACATCTTTATATTTCTCTTAAATTTTTGCTGACTTAAAAAAATGTTTCCTCTTGAAAAGATAGATAAAATTGTCATTGAAGACAGAATCTATTTCTGGTCATTCTGGAAGTGGAAGGCACTCATTTCACAGAGCATTGATTTTTGCTTGCGAGCCTTGCAAGCAGAAAGATATTTGTATGTCTTGTCAGCATGACTCCACTTTCCTATTAATCAGGATGATTTTTTACTAAACATCATCAGACATGCATACCAAATCCATTCATTTTGTGTGTGTTTTGAGAGTTAATTACTGCATTTTATACCTCTCACTTGATATCAGCTGCCTTTTTTTTTTTTTCTTTGAATGATTCTGAGCACTTCTTATAGGTGGCAATTTTGGTTTCCCAAATGCTTTTTGACATCCAATCACTCAGAACCTGACTCCAGGCATATTTCTAATTTTCATTGTAGATCAGTGCCCCAAAATATAATCTGTAATCTGGTTAGATGTAACCAAAGTCGAAGTCTTGGAGATAGAGCTCTGATGGCTTTTTTCAGGCTTTTTTTTTTTTTCTTTCAGCGAAGGATCTAGTCAATATAATTGACTTTTCAAAACATAAAATAAAGCTTCGTGAGAAGCGTTGCCTGGTAGTCACAGCTAGAACAATGTGCTACAATTTATCTTCCAAGTAAATTACCTCATGCCAGTAATTCTTCTTCACCTTCTAATGGAAGTCTGTCTATTTAAAAATACCCACATTTTGAAAGATGTCAATTCAATAATCATCAATTAATTTGCATCGTATTGCATTACATTAACTATATTATAATAACATCAAGGGACTGCCAAGGGATTTTTCATGGTTCAAAATAACAGCCTGAGCTGTTGCACACAGATCACAAAACCAACATATCCTACTACTTCTACAAAAGGTAGGAAGAGATACGCTGAGGTAAGCTGGTGAATTCAGTTTGAATAACAGATGTAACTCAGTAGAATGTTAAAAGGGTGACATGAGCTCTTAAAATTGTTTACATTTGGTAAAATTTGGAAAGGAAAACACGTCTGGATTTCAATCTATCTGCTGTCTCTTTTTATCTCCACTTTGGTTGCCGGTGTAACATTCAAACAGAAAAAAAGAAAAGCCAGGTAAACAAAACAGAGATAGATAGAGCAACAGAACTTCTAAGAGAAGCACTTAGGAGGTATCTCTAGAGAGTCTTGCATTGACCCCACTGCATCTTTTCCCAGAGAGACACAAAGCATTTTAGAGAGAAATTTGTGGACCCAGGTTAGGATGGAGGATAGACACTTTTCCAGCTCTGTAAACCAGTGCTTAAGTTTCTTAAATGAAACTATGGAAAATATTGTACCAAAATTTGTTATGGATTAATATTTTGGCATGCGGAATTGACCCACAGAAGAGGTAGCAAGTTACAGACTACATGTGGGAAGATGGTTGTTTGGGAACAAAAGTACTTTCATCAGAAGGTTCTGCAGGAGAGATAAGAAATAATTTCTGATCAGGTGATGATAAAAACTAAACAGTTTTTTTTTCAAAATTGATTTTCTTAAAAAAAAAAAATCAGATGTAAGAAAATGCTAGGAGATTCATGTAGTTAGTATCTTTTTCTTATATGCTTTTTCTCAGAAAATGTAATAAATTACATACACTGTCATGATGCTTTGCAATGTATTGATGCCTTTAAAAACTGATTTTTCAAATTGATTCTGCCTAATACTCTAGTTCTATTTTGTGCTAGCACCAGAAACTAGAATACACTCTGACAAAAGCAGACACAGTCCATCTGAAAAGACTGAGCACATCTCTTTTTGAGGAAAATGATTGCCCTGAGCTAATATAATAGTTGATATAAAATGAATTAGAACATCTCAAGTAAATTAGACATTCAAGGAAAGAGAACAACAAGAAGAAGGAATTTATTCAGATCCATATCTGTAGTGAGTAATGGGGCTACATTTGCATGATTCTTACTCCCTTTGTCTTATGAACATACATATGTTCTGTTTAGCATTTATGCTCTGATGACTTCATGCTTCTATTAATTACTGTTCTTTATGATTTCTTCCACATGATTAACTCAACATTTGTCACTGTTCTTAGCCAATAAGTTCTTGAGAATGAAACAGTTATGGGCCTCAGCTTCATTCTGATCACGCAACAGAAGGGGCAGTTGTTGATGTAATGGCTCTGGGCATGCACCACTGCCAGGTATTTGGCTAGCAGGTCTGGTCTTAATTTGCCAGCTCATCTTTCAATCTTGACCATGGCCCAATTCCATTGTGACTGCAATGGGGCTGGGAAGGGACTGCCCTTTCTGCTTGCCCACAGCTGCAGGCAGTGGGGCAGATGCTGGATGGCAAAACTCTACCCTGTCAGTCCTGGTATCCCAGACTGTGTCCTACACTCTGACTGACCCTGGCTGCAGCCTGACAGCCAGACCACCAGTAGCCTTTATGTGTCAGCATACTAGGGCCTGAAATAAACACATTTATGTTTAGCCTATACTTATTCACCTCCAGCAGTATTTCTGACATGCCCCTGCAACACTTCCAAAAACTAAGAGCTAAGATTATATTATTATAATAATACATTATAATAATACATTATAATAATACATTGTTATAATATATTTGCATATATTAAAAGTGGGAGTGGGAGTGGGAGTGAAATAAGGAAAATAAGAACAGTTTCTATTTACAATGGCCAGCATATACATGTGGGTAGTAGAATTGTCCCCACAGATCCACCTTAAAAAGTAGTTGCATTCTTGCTTGCTACACTTACTAACATTGTCCCCCTACTCCACCCTCCGCCCCCCAAAAAATTAAAACTATCCTCTTGAACTTATCTCAATTTACATTGTCTCTTAAATTTTTTTTCCCTAAAATGATTATTTACAATATTATTGTGTTGTTGGCACTCCAAGAGCTCAGAATTCAAATCTGTAAATTTGCTGGAGGGTGAAGCGATTTCAAAACTGTTTACAGTTGCTTCTTTCATACCTGGAGATGTTTTTTTTTTCTGTCAGGAACATCTTTTATAGATGCATCTAATATGTTTCATTCTAATCCAATCAACATCCAAACATAGGCAATCTACATTTAATGGTCAATGAAATTACTTCTGTTTACTTCTACTGTGGTTATGTCAGGCTTCAATTCTGATACCTGTTGGATCCACAACATGGATCCAGTGCTTAAAATTATATGCATGTTTATAGATATTCTTAACTTGAAGACTTGGAGATACGTAAGATATTCTGACATATGCAGTTAGAAATACAGGATAATTTTTCACTGGTTAAAAATAGCAAAGAATAAAATTTTCTGTGAAATGTGTATTAAAATAATCTTTTAGAACTCTCTTCGTTTTTATTGGAATTCCAAATCAGTGAAACTATTTTCATTGTAGAAAAGGATTGGCAAGTAGAACATACCGATTAGCAATTGTAATGTTAGTATCTCCCTAAAATGATAACTTCCTATTGATCACTTGGCTGTTTGGTTGTTTACTGGACTCTTTCAATCAGAATAATCAATTTGATATTAGTGCAATTAGAAATTCCCAGGTAACAATCATAAATATTTACATACTTGAAATCTAGAAGGAGCTCATCAGCTTCTAATGTTCCTTGGCTTAATTAACAGATGTTTTATCCTCAGAGAAATGTGAAAATATATACTGCTGAACTGTCTGGTAGTTCAATAAATACGATAGTATAACTGTGCTATGTCCAGCATTTTTCATAAGTCTGCAAGGTGTGCAGAACATTTGTTATTAAATTATGGAATATCTGCATTAAAAGAGAGATATTAACACAAACTTTGAACACTAGTTCTAAGAGAAGCTCTGAGAAGGACCTGGGGGTTCCAGTGCAAGAGAAGCTGGACATAAGTCTGCAGTGTGCACTTGCAGCCTGAAAGACCAACTGTATGTTAGGCTACTTCAAAAGAGTAGTGAAAATCAGGGCAATAAAGGCGATTGTCCCCACTTCCTTTGCCCTCTTAAGGTCCTGTCTGCTGTAATGCACCCAGTTGTGAGGCCCCAAAGACAAGAAAAATGTGGAGCTGTTGGAGTGGATCCAGAGGAGGGCCAGTAAGTTGATCAGAGGGCTGAAGCACTTCTCCTATGAAGAAAGGTAGAGGGAGCTATGCTTGTTCATCCTGGAGAAGACTCAGGGGATATTCACTGTGGCCTTCCAGTACTTCAGTGGAGTTTATAAGCAGGAGGGAAAACATATTTTTACATCTGATATTGATAGGACACGAGAAAGTGACTTTAAACTGAAAGAGTGGAGAATTAGTCTTGATGCTAAGTGGAAAATTTTTACTGGACTGGAACATAAAGTTCTCAGAGAAGTTGTGGAAGTCCCATCCCTGGAGATGTTCAGGCTCAGGTTGGATGGGGACAAACAAGCCTGCCTACAGCAGAAGCACTGGAACTAAATGACCTTTAAGATCACTTCCAAACTAATCCATTCTCTGATTGCTTCCATGATTCTAAGATTCTGTGGTTCTGTGAGTCTGTGATTTCATGATTCTCTGATTGTATAGTTCTATGATATAATACAGAAATAAGTTCCTATGTTACATGGATCAAATTCATTTTAAAATAAGAAGGAAAAATTATGGATGAATGACGGAACTCCTGCCATTTTTAGGATCTCCAATGCTGCTGAGAAGTGGAACTTTTTATTTCTGAAGAGCAGTGCAGGTGACAAACATTTCTTTTATTGCCAAGATAGATATTTCAGCAGGAAGAAGGTGACCTAAAATGAAATATTCCAGGAAAAGTATTTTAACCCAAAGCAATTGCTATATCAAAATAATGTAAAAATAAACATATCAACAGATATTGATACTTATTTTGGAGACAGCAATGTATTACTGCTACTTCAGTCAACTATAACTGCTTCTACAATCTTCATGATTTTTTTTCCTTCAAAAATTACAGAGGCAAAATGAAGTTGGAGAGTTTTCATACTTTCATTTGAAATGAGTGTTCTTTCCTCAATGAGAACACATCACTTTCACTAATGCAAGTAGGAATCAGTCACAGAATTGTGAAACAGAAGTTCTTCAGGCTACACAGATACAAATGTAGATATGGAGGACAACAGCTGACAGTGGCCTGTTTTATTTCATTCTTGAATTTGACTCATACCTGTTAATGCTCCCATACTGGACTAATTTTATACTCAGAGTAAATTATTATTAAATATCTATCAGTCTTTACTGCACATGAAAAATGTCTTAGAAAATGCAAGAAACTATTCACTTCAATGAAGTATGCCAAAACTGTATTTCTTAGAATCATTAAGTTTGGAAAAGATCTCTAAGATCATCTACTCAAAGGGTCAACACTTGACCAGTGTTGCCCATTAAACCATGTACCTACACATTTCTTAAGCACCTCTTGGGATGGTGATGCTGCCACAATCCTGGGCAGCTCATTCCAATACCTCACCACTCTTTCAGAGAAAAACTTTTTCGTAATATCCAACCTGAATATTCCCTGGCACAACTTGAGGCCATTTCCTCTCCTCCTATTGCTACTTACCTGGAAAAGAGGCCAACACCCACTTCCTTACAGCCTCCCTTCAGGTAGTTTTACATAGCAATAAAGTCTCCCCTGAGTCTCCTCTTCTCCAGACTAGACATTCTTAGTTTCCTCAATCTATATAAGACTTGTTCTTCAGACTCTTCACCAGCTTCATTACCCTTATTTGGGCCAAAACTTCAGTATTTTTTTCTAGTGAAGAGCCCAAAATTGAACACATTACTTGAGTTGTGGTCTCACCAATGCCAAGTGCAGAGGGACAATCAGCTCCCTAGTCATGCTGAGTGCACTATTTCTTCATACAAGCCATTATGCACTGGCCTTCTTGGTCACTTGTATCACTCCCAGATCCTTCTTCCCTGTGCAGATTTCCAACCACTCAGCTCCAACCCCATAACATTGCCTGGGGTTGTTGTGACCAAAGCACAGGACCTGACTCATGGTCTTGTTGAACTTCATCCCACTGACCTCAGCCCAGTGATCCAGATCATCTAGGTCCCTCTGTAGGACCTCTTACTCTCAGGCAGATTGACACTTTGTCTGTACTTGGTGTCATTTGCAAACTTACTAGGGGTGCACTTAATTTCCTCATCTGAATGATCAATGAAGATGATATTCAAGCCCAGAATAGGCTTCCCTGCAGACCTCTGAGTAGCACCACTAGTGATGAGTTACCAGTTTTATTTACCTCAATTTTATCACTCTTTGGACCCAGATGCACAGCCAGTTTTTTACCCACCAAAGAGTACATAAGCCCAAACTCTTGTTTAATGACCCTTGGAATTTTAAATTGTAATAGCAATTTAAGAGCGCTGGAATAATTGTATAAGAAAATAGGCATGTTTAAGATTAGGAATGTAAGGGGAAGTACTATTGGTTTTAAGAAGGAGAAAAAGTATCTTTTCTTCTTTACAGAGTTTCTCTTTTTGTTTTTTTTTTCAGTTTTTCTAACTCATGGTGTGCATGTTCATAGAGCCTAATGAAGAATAACAGAATTAATTATACAGTGGGGGAAATAAAGATTTTTAAAGTCGATAGAATCACAGAACGGTTTGAATTGGAAGGGACCTTAAACATAATATAGTTCCAATCCCACTGCTACAGCCTGGGACATCTCCCTCTAGACCAGGTTTCTCACAGCTCCATCCAGCCTGGCCTCCACTACCTCACTGGGCAGCCTCTCCCAATGTCTCACCACCCTCACAGTAAACTATTTCTTCCTATTGTCTAGTCTGAATCTATTGTCTTTTACTTCAAAGCCATTTCCCCTCATTCTGTTGCTACATGCCCTCTTAAAAAGTCCCTCCTCAAGTTGCTGGATAAGAGTCTGAATCTGCTGTAGTGTAAATGAGTTTTGTTTCTCTTACTGATAAGAGACATAAGATGAAATTCAAGCTGCTTGTGCACTGAGAAGACATTTGTGACCTGTGTTTTAAATTTGTCTCAGCACTAGTTCCTTGCTTTGCCCAAATGTCCTTCAATCCCAGATTAGCTCCCTAGAGTAAAAGGAACAAAGAAAGTTTGTTCTCTTCTCCTATGACCTAACTTTGACAAATCACTAGTATACACTTCACCTGGGGAGAAAATATCTCCGTTTGAATTCTTTATTTTCAGCCCAATTAGAACATTCTGTTTGGAAAGTTGCTGTTCTTGTACACTTTTACAACTGTAATTCCTTTAATTTTTTTTTTTTTTTTTTTAGTGTTAATACTAAGATTATCTGTGCCAAAATATTGGGATGGCTAAACTTTCATAGTTGATTATTCTCACAGCCACTTTGTTAAGGAGGAAATTAGCCACTTGGGAAGAAACACTGTCATGATTTTGGATGGGACAGAATTAATTAGGTTTGGTTTCTTCTCACTGGTGACAGGTGACAGGACTAGGGGAAATGGCCTCAAGTTGTGCCAGAGTGAGTTTAGGTTGGATATCAGGAAACACTTCTTTACAGAAAGGCTTGCTAAGCACTGCAGTAGGCTCCCCAGGGAGGTGGTTGAATCATCATCCCTGGGTGTGTTTAAAAACCATTTGGATGTGGTGCTCAGGGACGTGATTTAGTGAAGGGTTGTTAGAGTTAGGGTTGTATAATTAGGCTGTGGTTGGACTCGATGATCTTTAAGGTCTTTTTCAACCTGGGCGATTCTGTGATTCTATTATTCTATGATTCTAATTGTCTTTGATGAAAATAATCTTAATAACACACTGATGTTTCAACATTGCCTATCCAGAGCAAGAAGGCTTTAGGTGCACAAGATGCTGGAAGGGAACACAGTTGGGACAGAAGACTCAAACTCACTGAGGAATATCCCATCCCATATAGTATGATGCTTAGCAATAAAATCTGGGATAAAAGAGGAGGAAGAAGAGAACGTTTGAAATGATGGTGTTTATCTTTCCAAGAAACAGCTAAGCAAGATGAGCCCTGCTATTGTGTAAGTCACTGAACATCAGTCTACTGATGGAAGTAGCAAAAAATCCCTTGTTTTACTCTGTACATGAATATAGCTTTTACTTTTCTTAGTAAATTGTACCTTAATGCATGATTGCTTACATTTTTACCTTTACAATACTTTCTCCCATCCCACCTATGGAGAGTGAGCGAGAGAAAAGTATGATAAAGAGAAGGCGCCATTAAAATAAGTTGGAGAGTGAACTTTTTTTCTTGGAAAGGAAATGCGTAAAAAGAGATCTTATCTGAATTTAATGAGTGGCTGATTTCAGAACGTTTCAAGATTTCAGCATGTAGAATTAATCTGACAACTAGTGGTGCCTTGCAGTTAATGCCTTTATTTTTCTGGCATCCAGAAAATGTTACTAATGTTTTCCCAGGCTTTTTCAAGTCTCATCCTTGTTACTTGCAGTCAGCTGAGATAAAAATGAGGTTGGTATTTTACTTTATGGAGCTGTAGTTTTTATATCCTTGCTAAAGGACAACATCTGATCACGTAGTCAGTATGTTAGATAGGATAGAAAACACAGGTATAGATTTTCTTAGTGAAAGCATCAAGGAATTCCATATATACTCATTCTGAATGAGGGCTCAAGGCATAACATTTATTATTTATAAATAGAACTAGGCCCAAACCAGAATACATTTGCTGTTTTTAGTGAGACAGAAAAGAAATTACAAAATACATCAGTAAAAATAGTTATTCAGGAGCTTGAGGCAAAGAGGAGAGAAATGAAAAATCTGGAATAAGAAGTGACACAGGGAGAGATTCATAGCACTCAGATAACAAATAAACAAGGATTTAGTGACGATCTACTATTTAACGGGAACCCTGAACAGTAGTTGATATCAGCAACTTTCTGACAGCGCTCATCACATTTTTTTCAGTGTAGCAATGTGATTTTTGTTGTATGTAAATGCAGCTTTTCTGCATAGAAAAAAAAAGAGAGGATATTACAGTCATCTTTATTATCATATTTATTCTGATAAATGGTCTTTATCTTTAGCTGTATCCCAAATCATGCATTTCAAGTTCTATTAGGAGAGTAATATCAAATCCTCCTGAGCATGCTAGGAGCTTTGCGATGTCTAACTGAATGATACCACAGCTAGCCCACAGTCTCCAAAGAAACATATGTACTGTTCATATTATATGCATGTGTGAAATAAATGTAGTTAAGTTACTTATAGCTCCTTTTTCAGACGGGGTGCATAAAATTAATGCATCTTTTGGAAGTAGAAAATACATCCCAACACTGATAAGAAGTAATTCTGGAGGGAACAAAACATGACTTGCAACAGCTGCATGTTTTCAATACTTAAAAGAAACCTCAGTATATTTTTCATCCAAATTTTTTTCATATTCAAAAAGTAAAAGCAGCAAGGAAAGAGACTATGCATGAGGAAGTTTTGGTATTGAATTGATTGTTTCCACAGGGAAAAAAGAAAATGAAGTAACAATCCCTACACATCCAAAAAGAAAATCATATCTTGCTGCCATAGATGGACCTGTCAATAAACTTTAAGTGATCAAAGAAAGCATTGTTTGCCTTCTATCTTACCTCATAATCTTAACAACTACTATTTAAAAGTGACAGCTGACCCAAGCGAATCTGTGCAAGGAGTGCTAATGGTGTGGCTCATGTTTCTGTATATTTTGATTTTTAAAAACTTTACTTTTTCAGTGCCAATTGATATGACACAAATTTATTGAAGCTCAGAGTATATGTTATCATTAACAGAATATATTTTAAAGTTGTAGATCCATAATTATTGAAAAAAACCTTCAAATACTTCTACATATACTGTTTAAGTCACATTGTACAATACAAATACAAATATTAAATCATAGACTTAGGGTCAAATTCCACTGTAAGCTAACCTGTAACAGATTCTGCAAGAATATTCCCAGATAGTCTTCATAATCGTAGATTACAAATTCATCAAAGCCATAAAAAGAGTCAACCTTTGGATCACAGAGTGGCTTACTAATTCAATTTATAACATTCCCTTCCATTTCCATGAGCGGCAAATATTAGGTGATTATGACAGATATTAAATTGCTCTGAAAACTTAATGCTGATTGGACTGCTGGGATTCACCCTGTATTGATGTATACTTTGCAACTTAAAATTGACAAGAAGCTGAAATATAAACAAGATGAGAAAATATGTCAAAATAGCCTAGTTCTTTTTAATATGAGAAGTTTGTCATGATACCATGAAGACTCGTGGAGTCAGGTGAGGAGGGTGAGGAGTTCGCAAAGTGTTGAAGGAATAAATACAAGAAAACACAACATCATACATTACAAAAAAGAAGGCAATTCCTCAGATCATGAAAACTTACCTGACAGAGATACATGCAGGCTTATAGGGAAGATATCCAACTTCCACATGGAGGGCTTTAAAACAGACGCATTCAAGTACACTGTCTTCAATGTTTTACTTGCATTTGATTTCACTCTTACTGTTGAGAAAAACTTCATTTCACAAATTCAGCGTTAGCTAGTAGTAACTTCCAAATTTCCAAATTTCCAAAGAAGAGCTCTCATATGCTGATCTCAGTTCAGCATGCTTGGTACCATACCTCACAAAGTAAATGACTGAGCAGGTAGCAGCAGTGAAGGTATTCCTCTGAAGGACTTGGAGAACTCAACAGGAAAATTCATATGCAAAGGTAAGAGACAAACATTAAGTCTATTTGATTAAGTATTTAGATCATAAGAGATGTCTACGGCTTCAGACAGGAATTCTAATCCATCAGGCCACAGGATATTTGAAAGTCAGACTGCTGCTATCTGGTATATTTTTGTACATGAAATATTTAATTACTGGGACACAGACTCCATTGGTGGCAGCTGGGCCTACCTTTTTTCTAGTCCTGATTAAATGTCTGTATGTTGGTACAGAACAGAAACACATTAGCAGAACAGATGCAATAGAGGTGTAAACACTATCAAATTGTTTAATTTACTCTTTCACTTTGAGGCCCAGTTTCACAATTGATTTCACTGTGGATCCAGTCACCTATTTCATCCCTTTTATTTGATTGTGGAGCACGGGGTATTTCATTAGGTACATATAATTCACAGTATACTGATTACTCCACACAATATAGTCAAGAGACTGCATTTCAGCAGTTCATAAAAAAAAAAAAAAAAAAAAAAAAAAAGACAAATATTTTGTAAAATACAAGACCTATGATAAATTAGTGCATGAATTAGAACAAAAAAAAAAAAAAATAGGAATGGTTCCAGATTTCTTCTAACAAAGCATAGTTGAATTCTTTATGTCCTTCTTGCTTACTTCAAGACAATACTAGTTCTTTATATTAAGTGGAGATTTAGACAATTCAAATTGTTTTTCTACATATACGTACTTGACAACACTAGAAGAAATTTGGAAGTGGAAATATTTTGTCTGGAGGAGACTCAAGGGAGATCACATTGCTCTCTACAGCTACCTGAATGGAGGTTGTGGTGAGGCAGGTGTTGTCCTCTTCTCCTGGGTAACAGCAATAGCATGAGAGGGAGTGACCTTGAGTTGTACCAGGGGAAGTTCACATTAGATATTAGGAAAAAAAATCTTCTCTGAAAGAGTGGTGAAATATTGGAACAGGCTGCCCAGAAATGATGGCATCACTATCCCAGGAGGTGTTTAAGAAATATGTCACTGAGGAACATGGTTTAATGGCCAATAATAATGGCAGGTGGATGGTTGTTCTAGATGGTCTTGAGGTCTTTTCCAACCTTAATGATTCTATGAATGCACTATATTAAAAATAATATTTAATTCTTTGTATCAGATTTATTGCAGGAAATACTTCCTCACCAGCATCTCCCCCAAAATATTTTATAACAAGTCCTGAATATTTATCCTGAAGAAAAGACATCATCTGTTTTTGATGCTGCTCTATCAATCACACAAACTCAGCTGATAGTGTCAAAGGTGGCTTTGACTTACTGATTAGTTATGGTACTTTTTAGGACTTAATTGTTAAATAATTTAAAACTAACTTATATGTCCTTAGTCTCCAGCTGCTTGCAACTCTAAAAAATTACTGGAACTGCCTGGAAGATAATGGTTCATTTACACTTGAATTTTTAAGAATGCAATGCTTTCATTCCTCACAGGAGCAACAGCAGTAGGAAATCTTTCGAACACACATAACACAGTTTTTTTAAAATAAAACTGCTTAAAAATCAAGCCATCAATTTTTAGCTCATGTCTTGGGAGGGTCAGACCACCCACTGGTTTACGGAACTTAAAAATATTTCTGAGTGTACAACAACTTGTTCCCACTTGACACAAGTTCTTTCAGTGATCCCTCTTAGCTTAGGATCTAAAGCTCAGAGTTTATCTATTCCAGCTCACAGCAAGACATTGTAAACCAAACTCACTGTTGCATTTTCCATATATATGTGATTCCTGTGTCAGCTATCATGTGCTTGGCTTTTAGCAAGAACACACTAAGCTGATACAAAGATGGCATTTACCTAGAGAACAGCATGTGGTAATACCTAACAAAAAACAAACACACCTTTTCTCACTATAGCCTAGTAAGGCACTGTCCTGGTAAGAGACTTTAATATATGCCCTATTTCTGTCTGATTTTAATTTTTCCCCATTGGAAAATTCTGACCTGGTTCCAGACTTAAAACACAGTTTCTTTACATGGCCTAGTCTTTAGATTCTGGATGCATTTTACATACTGACATCAAGGTAGACTCTTGACTTTACCTGTACTTCAGTAATGAGTCTGTAGTGATGTAATTTTCTTCTTCCTTTGTTAAAGAAACTCTGTAGAATTGGTGTCAACAATTTTCAGGCTCTCTACTCATTCTGCAGAGGAAACGGTCAGCTGAGATCTATCAGGAAACATGCCCAGATTATTAGCTTGCACATTGAGCTGTGCAGCATCTGGACTGGCATGGCTCACATCCATCAATCCTAAGGACAGTTTAATCAGCATCTAGCTGTGGATGTGGATATTTATGGAAATATGGAGAAGTTGGTGAATACAAATATGGTTAATATTCATTATATTAGCAGTTTATAGTTCTAATCCAATCTTTCAGGCAGACCTGATAACCACCAGCAATGTTACTGGGCGTGTTCCAGGCTGAGAACCTAAACTTTTGATCAAAAATCAAAGACAAAAATAACTTCAGAGGAGAGAATAAGAATGGGTAAGGGTACATTTATTGGCTGAAGGTAAGCAGCGACGTCAAATTTTTTGCTTCAGGCCTAGTTCAGGTGACTGTCCTTCATCAAACAAAAGCCAATCTGTGCTATTTCTGGCCAACAAAGAGCTTAGTGGAGAAGTGGCCTCTTCAAACTGTGGACAAGCACGTGTTTTACCTATGCTGCTGGCTCACTTTATAGTCTTCCAACCTGCAGAATCCCAGCCTAGCAATGTCAAACACTTCCACATTTCTCAAAATGTGAAAACATGATTTGATATGGGATTTTGTATCATCTTTGTGTGTCTTATAGAACTTACTGCTTCACCAATTCAAGAACAACTCTTAACAGTGAATCCTTTATTCACACAAGGCAACTTAGTACTCCAAAGCAGAGAGCAATAATTGGATAAAAATTTCAGCTAAAAGTCACTCAGATAAAAATGAAAGCTCTTAGAGGAGAACATCTGCTAATACAAAGAAATGATGCTTATTGTTTTTCATCCAGGGACCCTGACAAATGCTATTGGAGAACGAAAGTACTGAAATGAAAGATTAATGGGTCTGATGAGGAGCTGGTGATCCGTCTTACAAACACTATTGTTCATTGTGCAAGAAAATAAATGCACCAATAAAACCCCACACACTAATATTTACTGCCTCCCATTTAAATAAATAAATAATGGAAGGAACTTATTGTGTCCCCCTTGGAGGCCAGCATAAAGGAAAATGCAAAGATTTACTGCAAGGCAGCTTGCAATTTAACTATCTATAGCATTCTAAGTTTTTGAAAGTATTTTTATACATTGGGCAGCACACGCTGTAGCTTATATAAGTGAACTAGCTTAAATTGCTGTCTATCAGAGCACTACAAAACCAGCACACAAAGATGGATGGGTGAGTGCTGTCAGTAATGATATCTTCCTTTACCAAAATCAGCATAATTTTGTTGATCACACATTGACACTTATTTTCAGTAAGATGTTGCCAAAACAATATCCATATTTTCTGATATTGATTTAAAAAGAAATAATTTTACAGATAACTTTCTATAGACATAAAGCCAGATGCCATCAAAATTATATCCTTATTTTCTGACTAACTGAGGTAAAAACAGACTTTGTAGAAAATCTTCCGTGGATATAAAGTAATCTGATAGGCATTAAGAGAGTCTTTCCATTCAATGAACCTGAGTAGAACAAATCCAGAATGAATTAGAAAATTCACAGCATACTATAGTGAACTGATGAGAAATAATGATATTTGTCTCCTAGCAATTATTTGCTGGAAGCAGAAAGGGTGTGGAAAACAAAAAACAAAGTTTGAACCTTACACTGATCATGCTGCTGCATACCACAATTGACCGTCTGAAGTTCAGATCACTATAAAATTTAACTAATTATCCTAGGAGCATGCAGTGATTATCCTTAGCTTATATTTTATGTGTATTCATGTCTACTTGCCATCAGCACCAGAGAAAATACGTGGGAAATTGGCAGTGCTGACATTTCAGGCAATTTGGAATGAAGGAGAAATGACATTTGAGAGCAAGCAGGAGCGAACACATTAATGGCTGCTCATACAGAAGCAATAGTGATAGAATCAACAGAATGTTTCCAGCTGCAGGTTGGAAATAAGTCCTGCATATATACAATTTAGTATTGTTTGGTCAAGAGCCTTGTTACAATCAGGTCCTGTTTTGTTTGCAAAGATCAGATCCTGTCAGTTACAATAGCAATATCTTTCCAGTTAGTTGTAAGGAATTTTTTACATACAAGAATTATTCATAGCCTTATTACACTTTGGCAACACAGAATACAAGGAGAAATTCATGTCTCCAAATAACTCTAATCAAACAGCAGGACCTGAAGCAATGTTCAAAGGCAGTAATGAACAGAAACAATAATAACAGAATGTTTTGCTTTTAAGCTCTGAGTTGGAGAGTTCTTGTTTCCTCATGCTCGACAGACTACTGTTGCAATTTAGAATTCCTGTAGACTGCTGCCAGATTTAAAAAACACAGGAGATGCAGAAAACACTTTGAAACTAGATTTATTGATCCAGAAAATCTTCATCCAAAATTTCCTAACTGTACCCAGCCTGCAAGCCTGAAATGAAGTGCAGAAGGAATAATAATTGATAGAAACTAAATTTAGGAGCCTTGAAAGAAGATGTTTGTTTATACCTAATGGCCACTGATAAAGTATGCCAGCTGGTGGCTGTGGCTTCCTTGCTTAGGAGTTCTGCAGTGCAATGAACCGTACACTGAAATGACTCACTGCCCACAGGCAGGGCCTGGTGTTAAAGAAGTAGAGCTAACAAGAACAGTGGGGCTTTGACAAGGCAAACAGAACTGGCAATGCCCTGTGGATAGAGCTGGAACATAGCAGTAGAACTCTTGTGTGCAAACAAAGTGACACAATCAGCGTAGAATGTGCTCTCTTTTCCATTTGCTGCTTGTGTATTATTATTTACTGTGTGTACAGGCATATGGAAATTATTTGCCACCTATTATAGTCTTAAGCATTGTTCTCTCTGTTGTGCTTTTGAGTATATTTGTGTTTTTAATTACCATTCTGCCACTTAGAACTGCATTCTTGTTGACAAAAATTACTGAACTTTCCTTTCAGATGGATCACACTCACATTTATTCACTTATTCATTTGACAGTCAAAACAGAAATACTCTGTACACCAGAGTTCCCCATACTCTATCCTACTGCAAATATTCGGCAAGGAATTTAAAAACTAACAAGGGATTCTGTGGGTATACTGGCCAGAAGAGAGAGACAATGGAGAGTTTGCCTCTGATAAATGAGATGGGAAAGTGGCAGACATGGAGAAGACTGAGGTACTTAATGAGTTCTTTGCCTTGATCTTCCCTGGCAGTCAGGATTCCTGCATCTCTCACATCTTCAGGAGTTTGGGAAGAAAAATCCCTGATTCTGTAAGAGCAAGGCAAGTCTACAGTTGTCTCATGACGCTGAATGTTTACAAGTCTATGAAGCCCAAAAGCATGCATCACAGGATCCTGAAGGAAGTAGATGATGTGGTTGCCAAGTCACTATCCAACATATTTGAAAAGTCATGGAAGTCCGTGGTGACTGGAGAAAGGGAAGTATCACTCCCATTTTTAAGAAAGGGAGAAAAGAAGACCCAGGGAACTACAGGCGAGTGAGCCTCATGTTTACGTCTGAGAAGATCATGAACAGATTCTTCTGGAAGTTATGTTAAAGCACAAGTGAGATGAGGAGGTGATCAGAGTTCAGCAAGTGATCTGTTTTCAGCAAGTGCAGATCATCCTGATCAATCCAGTGATCTTCTGTGATGGAATGATAATAGCAGTAGAAAAAGGGACTCTTCCCACAGAGCTCAAGATCTAGTTATAGTAGCTCTTGAGAATTTTGAATATCTGTGGGATCTTCAAACCAGTGTGCTCCTATTGCTGTGTCGTGAACATTTTGGGTTATGTTTAGGATTAAACAAGCATTTAAGAATATCATCCTGAGATCTGCCTCCGGGTGGGATAGTTTTGATTGTCAGGGAGTGTGGGATAGTGGACAGGTGCCTAGAGCAGTGGGCACCCCCAGTGGTTTGGAACCTCACCTCTGAACAATTGCAAAATCCTAAACACCTAGTAGAATATTTGGAAAAGGTCTACTGTTGCCCTGTCAGTCCTAAAGAAGCACAAATCACTGCTACAAGCTGGGGCATGACGTATGCCTACCAAGCTCTGTTCAACACTATTCAGCATTCTCAAGAAGAAGAGAACACTTCTTGAACTGACGACAATGCACCAGACCTTTCAACTCTTGTGATATGCCCTGCCAGCAGCTCCAGTTTCTGAACAGGTCCTGTAGTTGCTGGGAGCATTATGACAGACCCAGCTGTCACTCCAGCCCTCACAATGAGCCCCATGGTTGCTTTTGCTATGAGTCCTGAGGCTGTTCCAAGTACTGTGACATGAAAAAGAATAAAATTCTTTTCAAAGGAGTGCACTGTGTCCAGAGGCATAGCCCTGTGCTTGTTCCAACTCCTGTGATGAGTCCTGTGGTCATTGCAACTCTCATGAGGGACCCTACAGCTGCTCCAACCCTCACAATGGCTCCTGTGGCTTCTTCAGCTCCTGCAATGGGACTTACAGTTGTTCTGACAATTTTCACAGACATGGTTACTGTAAAACTTCTTATGGGCCATGCAGGTGCCACGTCTAATGCCATCATGTTATAGAGAAGCAAAACCCATTTTTTCTTTCTAGAATGACGTGGAGATCCAAACATTTCAGTGTATTGGAGGCTGAAGTGAGCCCAACCAGAACTGAGCGACAAAAACACTCCATTGTGACCAGCCCAGATGCTCTGTGCATCCTTGGTGTAGATTATCTCTGGAGAGGGTTCTTCAAGCACTCGAAAGGGGATCTTTCAATAGGCTTTCAATATAGCTGAGCTGGAGATGGAGGAAATTAAGCAGCTCTCTACCTTGCCTGGTCTCTCTCAGGACCCTTCTGCTGTGGGACTGCAAAGAGAAGAACAACAGAAGCCAACTGCTTCTACAACAGTGCACCAGCAGCAATATCACACCACCTAGGACTCCCTAATTCCCATTCGCCAGCTGATTCACCAACTGGAAAACCATGGAGTAATCAGCAAGACTTACCCTTCAATAGTGCTGCTTGATGAGCAAAAAAGTCCAGTGGAGAGTAGGGGACAACGGTGAGCTACTGTGGCCTGAATAAAGTCACACCGCTGCTAAGCACTGCTGTGCCAGACGTGCTAGAACTTCAATAGGAACTGGAGTCAGAGGCAGCCAAGTGATGTGCCGCAACACCAATGCATTTTTCTCAGTCCCTCTGGCAGCAGAGTGCAGGGCACAGTTTGCTTTTACTTGGAGGGGCATCCAGTACACCTGGAATCGACTGCCTCAGGGGTGGAAACACAGCCCTGCCATTTGTCATGGGCTGATCCAGGGTGAGCTGCAACAGCGGGGAGCTCCTGAACACCTGCAGTACATGGATGGCATCATCATGTGGGCAACACAGCAGAAGAAGTTTCTGAGAAAGGCAAGAAAGTAATTCAAATCCCACTAAAAATCCATTTTGCCATTATTGTGGGAGGTGGAAGGTTGTGGTCTGGAGTCCTACATGAGGAACTGCAAAATCTACAGAAGGAAAGGGGGAATTGAGCCAATTTGCAGAAGTGAAGGACATCCAGCTGGTTTTATACATTGCTGCACAAGAGAGGTGGCCAGTAATCTACGTCTACACTGACTGCTGGATGGTGACAAATGCCCTATGGGGTGGTTACAGCAATGCAAGCAAAAGCTGGCAGCATAGACACAAACCCAAGCCATTCTAAAGTTCTGTGAAACACAACAGCTGTGAGAATGTGTGACGAACTAATTTATCTTTCTAGTCTGACCTCATGGCTCATGCTGATTCCAGTGAGTGAGAAATAAGACTAGAGAACTCCTAAGGACTTTTCTATTCTGAATAGTTATATTAACCTGTGATCACAAGATAATTTGCTTTTTGTCACAAACAGTAGTCCTGTCACTGTTTACATCTGAGTTTATTTTATTAAATCAAGTTTAGAGTTTTTTTTTCTTTGGTAATGCTTCAATATTACTGGGCATAAATATGAATAGGCTTCCAGAGGCACATCCAAAGCCATTTAATGCCTTAATCTTGCCTGAAGGAATGCAGATCCTCTTGCAAAGGTAAATATTTAGCACAAAGGCACAGTTTAAGGTGATTTCTAAAATATTTATCTTATTTTTATCTTTATCCTTATGTAAAATAATTACTAACAAAAACTGAGAAGCATAGAAATCTTTTCAAATTTTGAAGAATGCTGTAATGGCAGACAAAATATTTTCCTCTTTTTACCTTGTTGGCTTTCCTATTAAAGATCCCAATTATATGAGTTCTTATACATGCTTTCACGTTCCTCCCATCACTGGAAAAATCTGGATATCATAATGAAGAATTATAGAATGTAGAATTATACATCTGTTTCTGGAAACGGTGTTGATACTACTGCTGTTGACAGATTTTGTCTGTATGCCCATTCCTTGGTGATTCACCAGGGCTTAACAAAGGACAAAAGAACTTTGAATTCAAGCTTTCAGATGTCTCTAAGTAACAGTGTAGTTGCTCTTTCTCTCAGTTCCTTCAGGAGGAAATTATCTCCAATATTTTCACAAAGAGCTCTACTGTGTACCTCCATGCTAGCAGAACTAAAATAAGGATTTTTTTTCCCCTGAAAATCTAAGCTCAGAGACAACATGAGGAAAATCAATTAGCTCTACTTTGCAGGTAATCTTAGCAGTTCTCTGCATACAGTAAATAAGTGGGACCATCATGCCTAGATGCCTTGCACTCTGCAGAAAACATGAATTAAATGGAGGAAAATTGAATACCATTTAGCAAAGCAATTAGATAATCCCACAAAAAGTTTATTTTCAGCATTTACCTGTGGTATGTATGATTTTGTGAAGTGAAAACGATTGATGAAATTTTGAGAGCAGAAACACGAGGGGAGATCTCATTGCTCTCCACAATTATGTGAAGTGAGGCTACAGTGAGTTGGGTGTCACTTTCTTTTCTCAGGTGAGAAATGATAAGATGTGAAGATGTGAGGAAACAGCCTCAAGCTGAGACAGAGAATGTTTAGATTACACATCAGGAAGAATTTCTGCATTAGAACAGACTGCCCAGGGAAGTGATAGAATTTCCATCTCTGTAAGTGTTTAGAAGACATTTAGATGTGGCGCTTGGTAACATGGTTCAGTAGTGGAATTGATGGTGTTTAATTTTTAGGGTCCAATCTAAATGATTCTACAGTTCCATGGTTCATGTATTATTAGTATATTATGGGATTCATGTGTTCCATGAAACTAACTTGAATGTCATTCTGCTGCTTAAATTTCATGTGTCAAATCTTCCAGACTTCAGAAGAAAGGTTTCCAGCAGTATGCGTTCGTGCAAAATTTCACTACATTTGTTTGTACAAATATGTTTTTAAAGGCATCATGTGAAATTCAGCTATCTCAACATACTTATCTACAGCAATTTTACATGCCTTAGCGTATCCTGTGTAGATACCTCATGTTACTCCACTCAGACACAGGGGATCTCACACAGACCTAGTTACATCTGCCAGCCTCTGGCATTTATGCTCACGTAAACTGTCTCAGGTATAACAAGATACCCAACCAGGTGGCTAAGTCCAGAGGCTGATAAACATCCTGGACTGAAGTTATGCTCCCATGAGGAGCATTTATCTTTCTCTGATGTACATTTTGTTAATCAATTATCTTGCCTCATCTGGGAGGCTGCAGACACCAGACTTGCTAAGAAGTTGCAACGGCCCGCAGTCTCATTCTTCTGCTCTTTGACAGAAAAAAATGTGCGCTAATCTCAAGTGAGATCTGCATTTTTTCTTCTTTTCTTAAGCCTTTTTTTCCCCTAAATTACACTGGCATAGTGAAGGCACAGGATTTGGTACTGGCTTTTGTCAAAGAAGTGTTTGCTGTCACATTTCTTGTGACTGAAAACTATTTGGAATTGAAAGGTAGAGTCTGGTAGTATACTCACACAGTAAATCATTTGCAATAGTATCCATTTCATGCCAGACAGTACACCCAGCAACCACTAAATACAACCTCTCATACATAATGTACGTAATTTAAAGACAGTTCCATAGTCATTGAGACTGAAACGTCCTCTTGCATGTCTGGATGTGCTCAGGCCACTTCCCTTTCTCTAACACTCTGTAATAGCACTCTGACTCAATTTTTGTACTCCTGGAGCAGAAAATTGCAGCCTTTTCTGTACACAGCTCAAAACCCTGCTTATTAGCCAAACATCACTTTTGAGTCTGCAAATCAGTACTTCATGTTAAAGCTTCTAGACAGACCAGTCACATACACTAACTAAAGAAAAAATTACCTCTCCAACTGTCAGCCTTTCCCAGCTTCCTGCTTTATTTTTCAGCTCTCAGACTCAATATGAGAACTTCTCTTCCTGCAGTGTATCAAATGAGTTCTAGATAACATCCACTCCAGAGGTTTGTCCCTACCTCTCTGACATCTAAGTGGCTTTCATCCAGATAAAATACATCCATCCCAGAACCTAAGTGTCTTACCTTTAGTCCTACCTTCAGCATCAGCTTCTGAAACTGGAGTCTGGTGCCAGCAAGCACTTAGCTGCTGCCACAAAGCTTGATTGATGAACACATAAGACAAGCAACCATCTCTTGTCTTCAGCTTATGTCAAGACAAACCTGGCATGTTGCTCTACTGCTGTCAGCTG
This sequence comes from Centrocercus urophasianus, assembly GCF_019232065.1. Taxonomy (NCBI): domain Eukaryota; kingdom Metazoa; phylum Chordata; class Aves; order Galliformes; family Phasianidae; genus Centrocercus; species Centrocercus urophasianus. The sequence continues at coordinate 7,464,967 of NW_024884878.1, forward strand.
CTTTAGTTTTTATACTTCCATGACGCTGTTCTTCTTCTGCTTAAGAACTCAAATGTGCATCACTCACATGAAATTTCTGTATAGCACAGGAAACGTGAAAGCGTGCAGACAAAAGTTGTGTCAAGTGAACGGGACAAAAGAAATCTCTAAATATTTCATCTGCTTGTTTGTTGTTGCTGTTTTTTAATATGTCAAAATAACTGTTGTGGAATTGTGGTTTGATATGCAATTTATGGAAGGACAATTGTCTTTTTCTTTCTTCACTTCCAGAAAAAAAATTTACCTTGATTTCCAGAAAAATTTTATCTACTCCTATATCCCAAATCACAAGTGGCAATTTTGCGAGCCTTTATATTTAGCCATCATTTGATACTGTCCCCCATTAGCCACTTCTTGGTAGGTACTATGATGCAGGTGCAACTGCTCTGAGCAGTTCCTTTCTGAAAAAAAAAAAAAGAAAAAGTTGTAGTATTCTTTGCTGGCTGCATACAGTGTCTGAAACACTACCAAAGCACTTATGTGAACAATGATTCATTCAGGTGTCCTTCCAAATTGCATTAGAGTAAGGTAACTGACTTCCATAAATTCAGAACAATGGAAATGTGTTTCTTGATTCAGACTACATTTATTTTTAAAGCCATTTGATTTCCAGTTTTGAAAAAAAGATCAACACCAAGATGAAACATATCATTATGTTATCCTGCTTAAAGTTTGGTTGCAAGTTCCCTATTTTATTTAAGATGATGATATCTTCATGTCAAGCTTCGATACAGATGTGTTCAGAAGTCAGTATTTCTGAACATTAAGCACAGAACATGTTTACAACTACAAGGTGAGTGAAGAATTTAACAAAAATCATTGTAAAATGATGATGAGATCAGAGTAGAATATTGGAAGTAAGTTAAAATCTGAAATCTCTACTTGGATAAACCAAGCATATCAAATGCTTATTACTTGAGAAAAAAGCCTTTATCATATATTCTTCTTTCTTGTTGATCCTTCGGTGATGTCCTTGCTGTTATTAATTTCAGTAGATTTGAAACTCATATTCTAGACATAATTAAATCCAGCCAGGGAAAGGGGCAAGAAGAAATTCTGCAGGTGTATCAGTGATAACAAGGAGGCTAGGGAAGATGTGGGCAGTTTCCAGAAGGAAACTGGAGACACCTACAGGGAAGGGATGCCAACCTGGACAGGCTTCAGAGGTGAGACCATGCCATATGCATGAAGTTCAACAAGGTCATGTGCAAGGTCCTGCATCTGGGTCAAGAGCAATCCCAAGTGCAGATATAGGCTGATGAAAGACTCAACATGAGCTGGGAATGTGCACTTGCAGTCCAAAAGACCAGTTGTTTCCTGAGTCTGCTGTTATGTGATCCCACCTGGACTACTGCATCCAGCTCTGGAGCACAACAAAAGAAAGACATGGAGCCGTAGGAGCATGTCCAAAGGAGGGCCACAAAAATGGTCAGAGGGCTGGAGCACCTCTCCTATGGGGAGGGGCTGAGAGAACTGGGGTTCTTCATCTTGGAAAAGAGAAAGCCCCGAGGAGATCTTGTAGTGACCTTCCAGTGCCTTAAGAGGCCTACAGGAAAGCTGGGGAGGGACTTTTTATAAGGGCATGTGGTGACAAGATGAGCTGAAATGCTTTTAAACTGGAAGAGCATAAATTAGACTCGATGTTGGGAAGAAATTCTTTACTGTGAGGGTAATGAGTCACTGGAGCAGGTTGCCTGGTGAGGTCATGGATGCCCTCTCCCTAGAGGCATTCAAGGCCAGGCTGGATGGGGCTGTGAACAACCTGACCAGTCAAACTCCAAAATTTACAGGGAAGCATTGACTTGAGTACTGTGGGTGTTTTTAGGGTCTTTTACATTTAAACTTAAAATTTGTGATACCATTTGTAGTGCAAAAGAACAAGTAAAGGAAATAATTTCATCCTTGAAAATTTTGCATAGAGGTCAATACATTTTTTCCAGAACTCATAAAAATAAGATTCCTTTTTTACTTCAGAAATTGAATTTTGCTTTGGTATTTTTTAATATAATGGTGCTCCTACATGACAGTTAAAACATCTTCAGTTCAGTAAGAACTTTTTTCTTTTTTAAAGATATTCCAAAGGTAGCTTTTGTTGTTGTGTGACAAGCATGGTTCATTGTTTGTGTGGAGATTGCTGCTTCTGAAATATTTCTGTTGAAAGCCAGCAAGCAAATAAGGGCCATTTGTTTAAAATAAAAAAAAAAAGTCACAAAGAGAAATTGTCAAACTTTCACTGTGCAGTCCTCATCATAAGGCACGAAACAGGTTTTTGTTTCATCAGTAGGAATAATGCTGAGAGTAGTGACTTCTTAAAGTCTGCTTTGTGTTTATTTTGTATCTTTATCAAAAGAGAATATAACTGAGAATTTTCTGCTTTTTTTCATAATTTGAAATCCAAATCTTTTTTAACTGAAAGGCCTGCCATTATACCTACTGCAACTTGGGGTGACAAAGAATTCACAATCTGTGCAGAAGTGTAATTGCTTTGATGATAGGTGAAAAACTTTGCAGCTATTTTCAGAATTGTGCCCACCCATACCACGTCACCACGCTTTGTGTTATTTATCCTTATTAACCAAATTCATTACATTATATGTAGTGCCTGAAATTGTTGCCATAATTTAGTTACTTATTGCTTTCTTTTTCAGTTGGAAGATTCTGTACCTGGAAAAATTCTGTGTATTTAACTGACAGTAATTTTGATATTGGTTTCTAAATTAGTTATCACTGTATGATGAAAGTTTATGTCTTGCCTGTTGTACATCACGTGCTCTATTTTTGGATATGCAGTATTTCAAATCTAGTACAAACCTATTATTACCTCTCAGCTATAAGGGACAGCATAATGTGGAAGAAAATATGCTACAATGAGAGAAATTGTTAAAAGAAGTAGGTATTCATTGCTGTACATTAATAGATTCTTTCTGTATACAGATTTTGTATTCTACTAAGGAAAAATAAAAGGTGTCCACACAATCTTTAATAGAAGTTTAGCTTATTCAAAAAAAAATAAAAAATAAATAAAAAATAAATTCCTCAGCCCTTGTAGATAGCTAATTCCAGCCTTTCATTACGTGAGAAGTTCTGAAGTTGTATTCAGTAATGCTCCAATCTTAGAGCCTAAATATCAAATAAAAAGTGATGATTCCTCAGTTCTGTATTTTGGAATGACTTGAATATGAGGTTTTGTAAGGGATTCAAAAATAATATAAGTGCATGCAGCTGGCAAAGATGAATAGCACTCCAAGAGAAAACCAGTTCTGTCCACCACCTTCCATAAAATATTGCAGCTGATGAGGAAACCTACATTGAGATTCAGAAGTGAATAAATGAGCAAATGAACAGTTTTAACCATGGTGATCAGGTTTTCTGCACTAGGATATCTTCAAGACCATTTATATAAATATAGAGGGGGAAAAAAAGGTAGTAGATGCAAAACATTTAATAAACTTAGTTCTACAGAGTCCTTAATTTGTTAAAGGAAAAGGCTACAGTCAGGGGATATTAAGACTAGAATTGCTGTTCACAGGAGGATCAGAAGGTTTTTTCTAAGCCTGTGCAACTACCAGCCCTATGCACACAGAATTCATGTTAGCTTGTGCAAAGTAAGTTAGGAGTCAATAGGTGGACTTAGGGAGTGTTTCTCTTTTACTTGATTTAGTCTACACCTGAAAAAAAGTGCTTTGTTCTTTTTTCCAACCACTTTTATTTCTATGCGTAAGTGTAACAGAAATGCCACATGACAAAATAGGAATTTGATTTATGCTGGCACAATCTGAATGAACCAGGAAAAAAATGTAAAACTTTTTGCAGAATACATATGCTATTAAAAATATCATAGGTATTATTAATGCTAATATACCTAACATAAAAAAATCTTATAAATAAACACAGAAGCAGGAGAATTATCTTATCTTATCTTTGGATTCAATTTGAATATTTTTTCTGGGTAGCCTTCTGATATATTTATCCAAATCTAGATGCTATTTGCAACCACATTATGTGTTGTTACACACCATAAGGGCACATTTATTTTAAGCAGTAAATAATGGCTCTCATGGAATGTTGTCACTATTGCAAAACAGCTTTTAGAAGATAACCTATTTTTACAGTGTACATAGTGTGGTGTTAGCTGTCAAATTACAGAAATTGGAGGAAGAAAATCAGCCTCTTCCCTGGTGTGAACGTAGTGATTTCTGAAGCATTACCATATGGACTATTAAGACTAACAGTAAAACACTTTTTTTTCTAACTGTTTACTTTCTTTTAATACTTTACTGAGGAGGAATCAGAGTTGTACCATCTCATTACTGGAAAAAGTTTATGCTGTGATGTGTGCCATCTTTATTCTTTCACAATCCCTTCCCATCCCAGAAGACTGCAGTGTGTTTTTTCTGCCCTTCAGAAGGCAGGCAGCAAACAGCCTCCATTACTGAACAGTTCATAGAACATTCTGCTGTCATAATGTAGATGCTTCCCTCTGGCTCCATGCACTGTGGACTACAGGAAGGTAGTTCTACAGATGTGTCATCCCAAGGCTCTTTGACTGACGCCTGACCTACATTAAAGTCTTTGTTGGTAATCCTTTCTCTACTCTGTTTCCACATGTATTACTAGAGTTTGTTGCACAGTGTTCCTCCTACTGTGCAGTATGATTGTTTTAAGTGAACTTCTTAGAACAGATGTTGTCTTACAAGTATTTCATCTTCTCTAGTTATTATGAACTAAGAGCTGAAAGCTAATTCTTGCTTAAATTAAGGACAAATGCCCATCAGGAAATCCCACCATGGCTGTGGGCCATCATGTTTTGTAATTAAAGCTAGCTCAGGATGATACAGTCTATCAGAATACGCTGATGTATCAATAATGAAAAAGAGGAAGAGTAGGAAATAGAGAAATCTATGGAAAACCATCAAGCTCAAGTGATATCAAGTTCCAATGCATACATAATGTCCTGCAACCTCGTCAAATCATGTCAATAGTTCTTCTCATAGCAAAGTTCAGAAAAAATCAGGACCATTAAAGAGCCTGAAATTCAAAAACAGGCAGATGTAGAGAAGAAATGCACTGATCAGATAAAACAATTCAAGTATATCTGCAAGATGCACCTGATAGCAATGTCTTTCATGCTATTAGGCATAACAATACACAGTACTTCTGGGGACAGCTGATTCAGCCACTACAAAACAGCTGCTGGAGAGTCAAAGAGTCCAAGGGAGATCAACAGTTAAACTCTTCGGTGGATGCTACCACAGGCCCAGTCATACAGTCAGTCTGTTTATATGGAAATACTGAGAAATGTTTCACTTAGGAAGAAATTGCTTGTCAGCAAGGATGACAAAATAAGCCTATTTTGATTTCTGGCATTGCAAGAAAAATAAAAAGGATGAATTTTCTAAGGTTTCTGATGTGTAAAGTAGAAATCAGTAGTAAAATGATGGTTTAAATGTCAGCTAAGGTGCTTAGCTAGAGATCTGTTGTTGATTTATCTGCTCCAATTTGCCCATCTGCAATACATAGGCAGAATAAACTTTGTAAGTATTACCAGACTTCATCTGCACAGTTCCCTGATAGATTTACCTTGTTGACTTAGAAAAAAATTATTAGAATCTTATGTCACATTAGTGATCTGAACACTGACAAATCCAATGGCATCTTGCAAGCAATGTGTGACCAAATCCCTCAGCAACAGAATGTTTTGAAAGGTATTCTTTCTTGGTATCTAGAAAAGGGGAATAAATATGTTTATATTCAAACTTTAAGAAACACGGTTGTTCAGTAGAGGCACTTGTGCAGTGAGTCAGTTCCTGGGTAAGGGAAAAACAACTTTCTTTAGGGTGATTCAACAGTTTTATGACAGCTTGTCATTCCAAGAGTTCTGTATGTTTACATCAGTAACACATGTGAATGTGCTTTGGCACAGGTACCTGTCCCTTGCCACCATGGAATCTTGTAAACATTAGTACCACAAACTGTGGTTTTAGATTTGATTATAACTGCCTGTCTTCTTCATTCCTCATGTACTCTGGGCCATCATAATGTACCATGAGACTTTGTCATGAAAGCATTATTTGAAATGTTGTTGATAATATGGTGTAATGGGGAATAAGTATGCCAAATTATGCTTCAGGGACAGTGATTGCTTTTCCATCCCTGGGATGAAGGAGTGAGCGTTATCGTAATTATTAGATATGCAATCATTGTGCATGTAAAATAATGACTGTAAGTGGGAAGGAAATTGCTCACAATGTTTTTATTTCATGTCAATTTCCCAGTCAATCGCTACGATTAATAACATAGGACCATGATCCAAGGAAAATCATTTGGGCTTTTGGTTGCTGATGCTGCAGTTACAGTGATCTGGAAAGAAAAAAAAAAAAAACCACAACCAAACCAAACAGCAAAAAAAAAACCAACACAGAAATCACTTTATTTCCATTGTATATTAGGTAATTTTAATATCCATCAAAAATTAGATGTTTGTTGTAATAGTAATCAAGCATCTTCATTTAATTTTCCACGTTTCAGCTTCCTAGTGCAGGAGCTCTTGTCCATACCATGGAATTATATATTGTAATAGCATCTTGATATGCTATTGAGATATATTGATATGCTTGAGAACAGTCAATTAAAATTCTCTCCCTACCTCTTGTGTTTCAGATTCCCATCCAAATGCCCCAAGAGGGAGTCCTGCCATTTCATTACCTTAAAACTTTGAGCAGATCCAACTGTAAACAAAGTATACAAAGTTTTGGTGTTTTTGTGAAGAACCAGACCAAGTGATCCATTCTAATTGGCTGAATATAGCACAACAAGAGGTGGTTCAGCACCCCTTTGCAATTAAATTTTACATGCTGCTAATTTTTCTGCAATTTCAGACTTCCTCACAATCCAATCATCTTCTGAACTGTACTGGAGAGTGCAGTGCCCTGTAGATGATGTCACTGTAGTCTACAGGAGTACACTTTCTAATACTTCGAAGAATAGAAAACAATCTTTATATTTCTAAAGGCACATCTACTGTGACCTAATAGGACTGGCTAGTGATGATTTTTGCCAAGGTAAATATCTTGCCATGGGACAATACCACCCCTTTGATCAAAACTTTAAAGGAGATCATTGGGTTTTGTCAGAGCCTGATGCAGCCTCTGCTGATATTTTGCTTTTGTGAGTCCCATATGTAGGCTTAAAGGAGGCCCTCGTATGATTGGACCTATAACATGGGATTTTGAAATATTTTTTATTAATAAAAATAATGCCTCTTCATGAATAATTGCCTAATCACAATGAAGCATGCTTCTTTAACAAGTTGCTTAAGAGTTGAACAATTATATTAAACACTGGAATGAAAGCTTGCCAGAATGCCAAGTTTCTTAAAGCTTGAAAGAACACAGGGCGTGAACCTAAATCAAATATTGCTGTGTAATATCAAAAAATACATTATCTGCCACCATGTCAAATTTTGTTTTGTGAGGATTCCAAGCTGATATGGAAGTGTCATATGTGAGTCAAAACACCTTTAAATAATTTAGGTGTGGACTGTCATAGGAAAGTAATAAATCTCAGCATTTCATTTATAGTTACTACAAAGGCCTGAGTTTGATCGTTTGGCATCCAAGAGAATAAAGGAACCTTAATTGTCTGAGGTGCTAAAATATACATACTTAATAGGCAAAGGGGTCCTATGTCTACTGTGGGTCTAGGTGAACTCTTCCACTTCCACAGAGTCAATTTTATTATGGTACAGGGAGCTCATGCCTTTTTTCAGCAGTCTCTCCTAGAAAAGCTGTATCAAATTTTTTTCATTAATCCAAAGATGTCCTCATTTTAACAGTTGATTTTGAGGATTCAGTATCCATAAGGAAAACAAACCGAATATTATTATTTATGCCATAAACTGTATGTATAACAGTATTATGCCAAAGGGATTATGGTAATATTAATTCCAAAAACAGTGGACATTTGGGATGGGTCATCTAGATCATCAGAACTTCCTGGGTCAGAAGCTGGGAGTTCTGCTGCTGGTCTCCTAATAGGACTGCTGAAACAGACAGAACCTTTTTGATGGAATATTGTTTCAGAGAAGATTCTTATAAGCGCTGAAACATTATGGTGTTCACAGGCTCAACCGTGTAATATCATGACCAGGTTCTTTGCTTTCCCAGGCACTGCATTTTGCAATAGTTCTGTTATCCTTATTATTGTTGCTGTTACATACTTGAAATCCCAGACTACAGAACCTTGTGCTTTAAGGAGATCCTGAACAGCTATTTTCAAACAATTTCCTTGAATCCTTTGTATCATAGGCATCCAATCTTTTGGCTTATCTGGATGTTCTTGAGTGAAAAGGAATTGTCTTGGACTGTATATAAAATAAATAACATAATTAATGTACGTAAGTAACAAAATTTCTTAAAACTATACATTATTTAAACATGTTTAAAAAGAAGAAGAAGAAGAAGGCAACAAAGGCATAAAACTACCTGATTGAACGTTTATGTTCTATATCTTGTTCTCTGATTTTCCTTATTTCTGCATAACTTTAACAGCTAATGCAAATTTCTGGTAGCAATGATGCTCACTCGCTTTCTTTTATTTTCCAACGGAAAGATGTCATTTCAAGTTAAAATAACCTTTTCAGCCTTTCTCAGGGCTTAACCCTCCTAACTTTTCAGGATGATGCGCTATAACATCACTCTCCCATCTATAAGTCAGCTGGGTGCCATTTAGGCTCCAAACTCTTTGCAGGTCCTGTGTCCTGATACATCTAAATAATTCTGGTGCCACAGAAACAGGTCTGATGTAGAGTGTTTTCTTTCCCTTGTTGGGACAAAACATGCCAAAGCTCACAGAATCTTTTGTCTAAGAGACTTTGTCTAAGAGGCAAGACAAACGCAAAATTCTCCTTATGCTCTTCTGTATTTCATGCAGCTAAATATATTTTTAATGACTTTCAGACTTTTTTTTCCCAATCCTCATTTTTTATGTCATCTATTTCTTTACGACAGTCTTGTTGCCTGATGTGCTACATATTCAGAGTCATCTCCGTTCTTTTTCCCTAGAAACTCATCAGTACTTTGAAGGGCACACTGGAAACATCTGTAAAGCTGTATCTGTAAAACCAGGAAATTTCTTTCTTCTTTCAGATCATGCTATGTTTGACTTTCCCACTTGCCAACTGTTGTCTCAGCATGAAAATACATGTGAAGTTCCTTGCTTTCTTAGAATACCCACCGCAGTGTGACTTCGTTGCCTAAACAATGTAATTCATATGGTTATTATGAATATATTATGAATAAATATTAACACTTTATTGACCAAAAACCCCCACCATCTTCAAGGAAAACAAAATTACCTAAATGTTTAATAAAACTAAGTTTTGTTTTTTTTCTGAGTAAGAAACTGGCAAGAAATACTTTTCAAGCAAATGAGAGAAAATGACGATGTCATATAACATAGCAGCCCCATGAAATATTTTAAAGGCTGTTTGAATAAAAAACCTTTACATCAAAACAGAGCAGCACCTGGTAGGAAATATGACCCAGATCACTTGGTTAGCTGACTACACTGTCACCTACTGTCTCAGCAATCTATTTCAGATACATTGAGCAACCAGTGTATTTCAGAGATTCTGAATCACAGATAGCTGAGTGATTTCAGCTCTAGCATGACATAGATTTTTTAAAAGCAATTCTCTGCTAGCATTGTAGCAATGCGTTGTGATACAACGTAACTGGTGGTACAATGAGAATCTTCATTAATTTAGCATAATGAGACATTACTATCTCAATCTGATCTTTCACAGGAGCTCTCTATTGACTCATTGACAAGCTTTGTAACCATGCACGTTCTTTTGTCTTACAACTCGGTGACAGAGCTAAATGTCTTCTTATTACTTTTAATATTATTATTATTTCCTTCTTCTTAATATTATTACTGTTATATGATAAAGATTTGTCTATTTAATTCTCATGAACTATCACATTCCCAATTTCTCCATCTATTTCCACCCCTTCCCCCCAAAAAAGAAACAAACACACATTATATATTAAAAAGGATATATATTAAAAAGGAAAATCCAATCTTTTCACTGTCAAAGATTTTCCTTGTAGCTGTGTTATTTTCTATGAGAATAAGTTCTGCGGTGAAGAATAGAAATTTTTCTTTCTGCCTTTTCCTAACTTCATTTTTCAGATTTTTTTTTTCCTAATGATTTCCATTTCTATCCCTTTGACACAGTTCCTCCTATTTTATTTTATTATGGAACTTCTGAGTACAGAGCCTCTAGGCTGATTGAAAGGCCTTTTCCTCATTCCTTTCCTCTGCTTTTTAATATCAGTGATCTTTAGATAATATTTTTTTCTGTAATTTTATTTTTATATTTAATCTGTTTGGGTTTTTTGTTTGTTTTCTCTATGTATTCATAATTATGGTTTCCAACAGCATAAAAGCCAGTGGGATAACATTTATTGAGAAAAAGTTCTTCCTCAAACAGCAAATCCAATTTCCAGTCTAGAAATCTGATGAGTGTAGGAGTTGATATTGGGAGGTAAGGTGTAAAGTTAATTACTAAGACTTGGAAAATTCAAAATTAATGGATATCAAATGCTCGGAGTTGAATTCAGGCAATGTAAGTGAATAATAAGTAAATAACAAAGTCAGTAATTGGTCGTGGCACTGTATGTGCTACTTCTCTGCTGGCTTTTGTCTAACAGGGATCCTGATCTTTTAGTTATAAAAAAGTGTTTATAAGTCACCCTTTAATTTCGTTATATTTGTACTCTCGCTGTATGTTAGTATCAAAGACATTTCTTGATGTTCGAATTATTTGTGGTTCAGAATGCTTGTGCCCATGCACATTACCAAGTGATAGATCCTTGTGGGTCCTAGTGCACGGTGAAGCCTACTGTTCACTCTACTATGTATTCAGATGAAGAATCACACAGAATCACACAATGGCCAGGGTTGGAAGGGACCTTAAGGATCACAAATCTCCAGCCCCCTTGCCACAGGCAGGGCCACCAACCTCCACATTTAATACTTGACCAGGCTGCCCAGGGCCCCATCCAATCTAGTCCTGAACACCTTCAGGGATGGACGGGGCATCCACAGCCTCTCTGAGCAGCTGTTCCAGCACCTCACCACTCTCTCTGTAAAGAACTGCCTTCTGACATCCAACCTAAATCTTCCCTGCCTCAATTTAAAACCATTTGTCTTTGTTCTGCTGTTATCAACCCTTTCAAAGAGTTGATTCCCCTCCTGTTTGTAGGCTCCCTTTAGGTACTGAAAGGCTGCAATGAGGTCATCCCACTGCCTTCTTTTCTCCAGGCTGAACAAGCCCAGCTCCCTCAGCCTGTCTTTGTAGGGAAGGTGCTCCAGTTCCCTGATCATCTTTGTGGCTCTCCTCCAGACCCTCTCCAACAGCTCCCTGTCTTTCTTGTCCTGGGGGCTCCAGATCTGGACACAGTACTGCAGATGGGGCCTCACAAGAGCAGAGTAGAGGGGGACAATCACCGCCCTGTCCCTGCTGGGCACCCGTCTTCTGATGGAGCCATGCCAGTTATGTACTGTGACCAGTACAACCTGCTGTTGATCCTAGTGCTATGGTTGGCAGAACTAACAATCAAGCAGTTATTCATAATATGTAAAAATGCATTTAATGTATACCCCTGCCCCCTTCCTGTTCATCTCTGTTCCCAAGGTGTGAGGTCATCCAACAAAGGGCATTACTGATATCAAGACTCAAGTGTCTTATACCCAAGGGGGTATGAACAGACTGTCAGGGAGGCTAAGCCTATTTGTGTTATCAATACTCAGGTGCCTCTAGGCTGAAACAGATTAGCATAAGAGAACAGGGAGCATGCCTACAAAACCAACCAGCAGCAAGCCCTTAGTAGGACTTAGCCCAGAACATAGGTATACTTGACAGGCATGATATGCAGTAACTTGTAATAAACTAGTGAAACTGAAAAAAAAGTCCAGTTTACTTGTATATTTTTTGGATTTCTGTACACCCATGGACCATGGTAATTGTTTAGGTCGATTCTCTTGCAATTTATTACTAGAAATAATACATTTTCACATTTACATTCTTCTGTGTGTCTTTGTTTGAAATATAGTTTTCTTATTTTGGAAGTATATCTACAGTGTAGAATGTTTGAAAATAATACTGTGTGGATACTAATGTTATTTTCTTGCTTTGGAAAAGGGATTTTGAAATATCAGGGCAGGCAGTACAAATGCTAGAAGAACATCCATCTAAAGACTTGTCATGGTTAAAATAATGTCAACAGTTCTACACCCTGACTTGCAATGCATATAACAAAAATGGTCCTGCCAGTCCTAGCACAAAGCTGAAGATTTTATTAGGAAATGTACATACTTTTCATATCATTCCATCCCTTTTCCACATCGTAGTAAGTCTCAAACAACTTCTTTATGTGCATTTTAAATACTGTCTTCATTTCTATTTAATTCACTATCAACTGTTCAAAGAACACTTTCTGAAATTTACTAGGAATGCAAGAGATAAGCAAAGTTGCCAACTCATTTATATAAAATTACCTCTGAAATACATGTATATTGTATATACAATTATATTCTTATTGTTTGAGTGAACTCTTGTTTCTTGAAAGGATGTTTACCTTTTTAATTGGTAGTAATAGAGCCAAGAAGAGCATCTTGGTTATTACTGAATGTAAACTGTTCTTCCCTTGAATCCAAAGCGTGGAAATATGAATTTAAATCCAGTAATCTTAAGGGATATTGTTTTGCTATTCCATGTATGAAATTGGCAGCCTGAGTTAAGCTACATGTGCCATTATACCTATTTTATTATCAGCAGTGAGCAAATACATGGTGGGTTTTAAATGCCATTTCTATCATCTTAATGCAGAAAGGTCTCCTCTAGCCAAAATGAAGGTGAAATTATGTAAGTAAACTGTACTGCCTTGTTCAGATGTGCTGGATTACTTCCGTAGTCATTTGACGTAAGATGATGGTTGGTGGTACAGCAGAAAAGTGACCAGTCAGACATCAATAACTTTTATTCTACTGAAAGAAAGAAATCGGATTTTTTCTATTTTTTTATGCTTCATGAGACTTCTGTAGATGAAACTTTTCCATGTCAATTCCAGTCATTTACTCCAACTGAGCTGCACTGGATAGTTCCGTATGACTCCTGTACTTTCTTAGACCTTTTTTGAGTTGGAATATGACAAAAACATGTCGAATTTTTGGTTTGAGTTTTGTTGTTTGTTTTTTTTGTTGTTGTTGTTTTGTTTGTTTATTTTGTTTTGTTGTTTGTGTGTTTGCTTTTTTTAGCACACAAAAGATAATTTACTAGGATTACAGTGGAGATAGAAGTGGTATCTGGGCATCTGCTCTGTTTGTTTTATCTGTTGGACAGCAGAGTTGGATGGATCTTACACCAAGTACTACTAGACTGTGCAATTTCTTAAAAGCCAGCAGCTGAGATAAGAAAAGAATAGCCAGGCTAATTTACAACTGCAGAAGTGTTCAGTTACTTGTCCATTCAAACGCATACATTTGATCTGCAAATGCACTCTAACCTCTACTTTCAGTCTGCAGAAGTTGAATGAATCATCAATCTTTATTTAATTCAGTTTTGTTCTATAGCTTTCTTTAAAAACACGTGGGCATAATTGAAATACAGTTTTTTTCATCTCTATGTATTTGAATTAGATTTAAGGTAAAACTAGAGCCTGTGCAACGATGACAATTCTAGATTATGAAAGGAGGCAAGATGAATGTCTCTGATGAAGAGACAGACAAAATGACTGTGCCTTTATTCATATGGGCTGAGAGGCAGATCATGCGGATCAAAGACAAGCACTGTAACTGGTCTCGTGTGCTGGAGGCAGTCCACAGAACAGCTCTCTACAAACTTATACTGCATCTAAGACTGCAAAATCTTTAGCAAAAAAAGGCTGAATTAATTTTCTATGTCTTATATAGTATATAATTTGGAGAAACATGCATAGATTCAGTCATATTTTGTTAATCCACTTGTATTTTGAAGCAGCTAAGGAAGTAGAGCTATGTAAGCTTTCCCATCAGTACCTCAGAAACACAGGTTTGAATTCTTGTTCTTTCTATTCTGAGGAAAGTCACTAACAGGGAGACAAAAACAAAGGACAAAAAAAAAACAAAGAAATCTGTATGAGCAGATTTAAAATAACAAAACATACCTTACGTCAGAGTTGTGGTTAAGAAATTGAAGAGAGAGACTCATGGATAAAAGACATTATTGTAGTCAGCTAGGTGTATAGTTATGAGTCAGAGGATAAATCTGAACAAAAAGAAATTAAGATGAAAAAATGAGAAACAAATTACCAGTAGTAAGATCTATTAAGTGTATAAAATAATGTTTCTGGAGTAACCACAAATTTGAGTACACTGGGGAAGCAGAAATTCTGATTGAGAGTTATATGTAGGTCATCCTGAAAGTAATGCTTCTTATTTATTTCAATGGAAACTACAACAGATACAAAGAACACAGTAACAGTGTTAGAGCAAATTCTAAGCTACAAAAGACAAGCTAAGACTAATGGTCACCACCATTAACTGTGCTTTTTTTGCCAGTGATAAACAAGAGCTTGCATGCTGCACTCATTAAAATAGGCACCAGCTGAGGTGACCCAATGTTTCACAGCTGTTGTGATGGTACAATTGCTAGGAAAATGTTGCTCATGCAATTTGTCTTTCACAGCCCAAAAAGATGGAAGTCATAAGGCACCGAATCCAGACTCTATGATGGTTGTGGTAGGGCATTCCAGCCAAGATTGGCTCCATAGTCTTCAAACTGACACGGAGCCTGACATTATTGTGTTGCAAAAGCTTTTCTTCCTATCTGGCCTGCCTGAAAGTTTAAGCTTTCAGTTTACTCACCATCATGATGCAGTGGTCTGAATTGTCTATTTGGCCCCAATTTCAGGGAACAAGGAAGGGAATCATTCTTCTCCTGTCCCAAAAGTCAGTGAAAACCACTTTACCCCCCGAGGGCTGCATCTTGAACTTTTTCTTCAGTGGGGATTTCACAAGTGGGCACTCCACTGACTACTGCTTTGATTCCATTTCAGTGAAATGACATCATGTCTCATCACCAGTAATGATGCGATCTGGGAAACTGTCACCTTCAGCCTCATATTGGTTCAAAATGTCCTGAAAAACTCATGTATGATGTTCTTTCTGTTCCCATGTGAGCATTGTTGATGCAAACCTTGTGATATGACAACATTGCCACCATCATTTCCACTCATTGAAGCTGATGTTCAGTTCTGTACACAGTTCCCCGGTCATAATCTTTGCATGGGTGAGCCAATTGAGACGCTCTTCATTTCATGGTGTGACACCTATGTATGGTCATCCAAAATATTGCTTGTCTTTCACTTCACTGACACACTGATGGATGTCATTTTTTCCTGTATGGAGGAATTCAATTACGCATCTTTTATTCATATGCATTTCTATATTAGGCACCATTCTGTTCAACTGCCCCTCTGCTGCCATCTGTTACTTAATTGTCAATTGTTCAAATAAAACAAATGGACCCTCTGTCATAGCTTTTCCTTTAAGGCTCCAGAGTTACGCAGCATGTCAGAATAACCTTTGCGAAAGAGTTATTTTTGCAAACAAAATCCCCTTGCTCTAACACCTCCCCATCCTGCCCCCAGCTCCAAAAAGAAATATATATGCCCCATCAACAAGCCCTGACTACTGTGTCACAGTAGTCCTGCTCACAAGGGTCATGCCCACTTGTGCACTGGGCTCAATATGCACACCCATAGTAGTGGTGGTCATCCCTGGCACTTGGCTCAGAAAATCAACACAGATTACACTTAATTTCTATGTTATCTGAGGTTTTCACTCTTCAGTTTTACAATTTTCTGATCACTTAATGTGATTATTCAACAGATCACCTGTTATTGCAGCTGCTAGGGGCTTGAGTATGGGCTGATGAGAAACACAAGCTTTTCCAGGAAGAGCAGAGCTCAAGGATAGGACAAATGAAAATCATCACTTGCTTCTTGCTCCAGGGAAGCATGAAGCTACCAGAACTAGGTAAACCAGGAAGCAGCCAAATCTAGCAACTCTTTGGCCTCATTTTCTTCAATGTATCTTTCGTAAAATTGCATTATTTAAAACTAAATGTAGATTACAGTAGTAGACAAATACACTGACACTACGTCTATTTTGGTTAAAACAGTTCATATTACCTTGACTCCCCTATCCATAACACTAACTGGATACATACTCCAGTACTCAAAAGCCATCTATTTGTGTAGCTATCCAGCCTCTGGTAAGAAAAGAAGACAAAAACTTTCTCTTTCTTTTCTCCTAAAGGGTGTAGAGAATGCAGTCTTACCTAAGAATCATTAAACCTGCCGCGTAGGCATAGGCTACGGAGAAGAAGACACATTTTTAGTCAATATGCACACATGTGTTAAGCTGTTTTTATCTTGCAAATATTTCTTTATTGTTGCAGTATGTTAGTCCCTTATCATTTCTTTCCTCTTCCACAGTCTTACAGCTCTTGAATTTATCACGAGTACTTCCTGAGTCATCTCAGAAACTATGGGCAGAATGTATGTTCCAAAGATTTACCCACCAAATACTCAGATACCTGACTTACATGGTTGTCTATGAGACTGGAAATCTTTAGTCAGGAAAGAAAGGAGTACACAGTGAAAAAATGATCATTGCTGCTGATTGCTGCATGCACCTGTCTTCCTGACATTTCAAGAAGAGTTCTTTTGAAAACAAACAGATGCAGCAAAATAAAACACCCAAAGTCCTCCCTAGGAGGACCATCATCATTTCCTTTTATGTCTTTTTTTTTTTATCTTCTGTTATCTCTGGAAAACTGCAGGCTTAACATGGGGCAAAGCCAGTCAGAATTTCTTCAAGGGTTCTCCTTCAGAATCTTTGTATACATTTGTGTCCCACTTTTAAAAATATATTTTTTTTTCTTACTTGGTTACTATAAAGCAGTGCTTTATTTACAAGAGTACTTCTCCCCCATTTCCAGAATGCAGTATGGTTCCAGTCGATAAGGATTCAAAATATATAGTTTGGACCTATCAAATGAATACCATATGTTCTCCAATGTCTAGCCAATATCTTTCATGTGAACTTCATATTGACAACATCATGTGAACACCAACCAGGCACGGAGTAACCCATTCCTGACTATCAAGCAAAGTAATTCAAGCCAGCTATTCTATCAGTATTGTACTAAGAGGACTGCTTAAACTCAGGTTTGCAACGCGTTTTGTCCCTTCAGAACATCACATTTCCTTTTAAGCCCTGGCACAACCTAGGATTCAGGTGAATGCAATAGTCTGTCCAGGTAATAATCCTACAGGGTTATGTAAGCAAATGGTTAAGTGTTTCACTGTGCCCTGTCACTTCTCAGTGCTAATTGCAGAAGCTCATTCTTCTTTCTTCCACAGATTTTCACAAGAGTGCATGTCCTAAATGTCAGTTGGCAGAACAATCTAAACTGTTATGCTCGAAACTTGAAAAAAAAAAATGCTGCTATGAACAGCCACTTAAACAGCATTTAGATAAAGGTAGTCTGTTGGATTTTACTGCTTCATTCTTAGCTTTAATATTCGGGATTTTTTATCTCCCTCCAGTTGCATCTTTAGAAGCATGTGTACGAGTACACACACATAACATTGCATCTTCAGCTTTCGCATGGGTACACTAAATCCTAAACATCAGATTATTTCCTTTGTAGTATCTCAAGCCTTATGCAGCAAATTTTTCTGCAATGGTTTACTTTGCAGTCTAACATTAAACTGGGAAACACTTTGGGACAGACATTTAAAATAAGATGGACACGTGGGTCAGAATTAGAATAAACCAAATCATTGAGCATAGATTTCCTGTTCCATGTCAAAAAATAATGGCTTTGAAATAATCTAAGGAGAGCCATGACTAGGAAAAGACATTCCTTGGAGCTGAGAACATATAAAGAGAATAACCCGGTGAAGAGCATGTTGCATATTACATGAAGATGAAAATGAAGTGCTTTTCTTTTTAACTTCTCACTTTTACCAATATGCCACTGTCAGGTATGAAAGCGCGCTTTTATATAAAAGCAATTTATAAAACAAGTCTTGTCATATTTTCACTCTTTTGTTCTCTTTTCTGAGCTTTTGTGCGGGAATGCGAATTGCAAATGAGAATATCAGTGAGAAGCATGTCCAATAGAAAACACTTTCAGCAGTTTTGCATGAGCTTTTTTATGTTTTCCCTTTGGTAGCAACAGAATAATATAATCCCCTATGCCTTTCTTACCATGGACAGGGTTTATTTTCATTTTTATTTTTTATTTTATTTATTGTTTTAATAGAAGTATTTATATCCAGATGGTTGCACAGATCACATCTAGATTCACATCACGGCAAACTCATGGACACAGGTATTTAACAAAGTGAACAGCAAACTAGCTTGTCACCAGGTGTTTCCGATGCACCCCATCTGCTCTGCAAATCAAATGTCTCACTCAGCCACACTTTTTTAATATTTAAATTCATTCATTCCTGCAGAACTACAAATGGAGAATATAATTTCTAACCTTAAAAATACAGACTTTCTGAAATATGACATGAAATATGGAGCTTCCTTGGGTATTTCTATTTCTTATCAAGGAATCATGGAACAGTATAAGATGGAAGGGCCCATAAAAGTTATCTAATTCCATCAGTCCCTGCCATGGGCAGGGACACCTTCCACTAAATTGGGCTGCTCAAAGCCCCGTCCAACCTGGCCTTGAACACCTCCAGGAATGGAGCATCCACAGCTTCTCTGGGCAGCTTGCTCTACTGCCTCACCATCCTTAGCAGCAAAGAGTTTCATCCTAATAACTTCTAAAACTACCCTTTTCCAGTTTATCACCATTACTTCTTGTCCTGTCACTATGCTCTCTGTAGACAGTCTTTAAGTACTGGAAGGCTACTTTAAGGTCTCCCTGGAGATTTCTCTCCTCTAGGCTAAACAGCTCCAACTCTTTCAGCCTGTCTTTGTAGGAGAGGTGCTCCTGATACAACTACTAATTCTATCTGCTACATGGAAGTACTTAACAAATTATCATCTTATATAAGTAGCAGTTTGAGAGGTAATCTGAAAACTTTCTGAAAACAAATAAATGTTACCTAAAATCATTATCCACAGTAGGATGCACCTGAGGACCCATGAGGTGTATGTCAGACAAACACTGAATTCATGTTGAATCATCTCTCTAACCTCAAATGGCTGTTACTTAGAGGAAAACAAGCAAACAAAGAATATAAAAAGCCCTCCATAAAACAATGCTGCATTACTCAGCTGTGTATGCAGGGTTTTATGCATACTGCAAGATCTTCTTTCGGTCACTGCTTCAATTGTTAGAGTTATCCCTTATGAAAAACAAGTTAAAATGTTCTACTAAAAAGAAGTAGTGTAAAAATTATGACAAGCAAAAATTGTGGACATCAGTTAACAATGAAATTTTCTCCTTAGAGATGTCTAAACTTAATCTTTTAATATTTCAATTTTTTAATTATCTATTGCACTAAGCAATTTGAGGCGTGGAAAATGTCATTTTCAGAACAAGTAGAAATGGTACACTATTAGTTGATCTACATTTAGTGGTAACAGAAAGTGAATCATGTTTTCTATTGAATTTGGCTTGAATTGTTATATACAAGAGCTGCTCTGAAAGTAATGCCTCCTATTTTATTGTGTTGGCCCATGAGATCAGAGGTGGATGTTGGTGGTATATATGTTTAGGTGGCAGAGGTTGAACCTTAGCACCAATATTCCCTTGAGCAGCAGAAGGCAGAAGAGGGGCAGTCTGAAAGAGTGGTGTCTGACATAGAAGTGTGTATAGAGCAAAGGGGTGTCACTGAGTTCCAGTGTGTGGAGATAATTGCACCTACTGGCATTTGTCAGTGCTTGCTGAATGTCAGTGGAAACCAAACAAACAGTGGATGTGAGCACAGTGAGGCAGTGGGTGGTGCATTTCAGATGGTGACAGCAATCTGAAAGAAAAGTAATGCTTTAGCTGACCATGCAGATACAGCATGTATGCTCTGGGAAGCAAAACAGAAAAAAAAAATCTTTTCTTTGAGTAAATCTAATCTATTCACAGCCATGTCATTAGTGATAAATTCAATCACATAGATAGTATGGCTGGCCATTATTCTGAGGTCGTACTTACAGGAAAAAGAATGCATTTGTGTTTTTAGCATTGTATTAAAAAGTACTTTAATTCTCTTTTTCAAGAATTAGATGATCAAAAGTCATTACAAATGCAGTGTATGCTATGTAGTCCCCCAATAATTTTTTTAGTTTAGCATTAATAGCGCAATGGGATCATGAACACAAGTAGCAGAAATTCATTTATATAGGATATGATGCAAGTGCTGTTATAAAAGCTATTTATCTTCTCAGACTTGAGACAGCTTGGATCAAGGTATGGTGTAATTTTCAGATTACTTACATTACAAAAATAACTATGGCCCAAACTTACTTTTGTTTCCCTTAAAGTATATGTAGTGCTTAATAGAATCAAAATACAGTAAAACTGCTCTGTTCAGTGTTTACAGCACTGCATCATTCTTCTGTGGAATGGCAGAATATATACTGCTAAGGAGTTTGATGTTCTAAAAGGATTCAAAAGCAAGTCTTAATCTCAAGGATGTCATTTTATGCATTGTTGGCAAGAATAGCAAATTTTGAGTCATTGCTCTTTTTTTGAAATTATTGACTCAGTTCTGCGCCTCTCTTTTTGCCATTGAACTTGCAATACCATCTGCTTTCAACCTTCAGTGACTTTCTGCATTTGCCATCAGCTAAGACTGAAGTCATGAATATTTAACACCCATAAAGAGAAGCAGTACTTCTTTCAGGACCAGAACTTTACCTTAGTGGACACCTGAATACTTGGAAGTTCAGTATTTATTCCTAGACAGTCAAGTGTCAGTATGACAGATTCATTAAACATGGAAATAGATCACAGCTATCTCCTGACTCTCGAGATATCAGTCAATGTTTGGTAGTAGTTTAGAAGATGCTTGCATTTTCCACTCAACATAATTCTTTGATGGACTCCTTTGGCCATTCAGCTTTAGCACTAATATAGCTGAAACAGAGAAGAGGCAAAAGAAAAAAATGCTCATGTTCCTTCTGGCTCCTTACATACATCCCAGAAAGGCCCTATAGTCAGCAGTATGAGGGAGCATGAGGGAGGGACAGAGCAGCAGCAGGTCACAAGTGAGAAACAGTAATCCTTAAGCCAGAGCTCTTGCCCCAGTTGCTTCGATTCTGCTTGAACCTTTGAGTCCAAACTGAGGGAAGGAGGCCTGAAACAACTAGTGATAGGAGACAAACAAAAATAGTGAAATAATTATGTGGTTTGAATCTTATATATAATTTTTAATTTCTTTCACTTGGGTTGTGCCCTGACTTGAACAGGAATAGATCTGATTTTCTTCCTAGTAGCTGGTTTGGTGCTGTGTTTTGGATTTAGGACAATAATAATGTTGATAACTCTCCAGTGTTTTAGTTGTTGCTGGTCAGTTCTTACACAGATCCAAGAATTTTTCATCTTGTGCTGTCCTAGCAGTGGTGGGTTTGGGGTGCACAAGAAGCAAGGGGAGAACAGTCTGGACAGCTAACCTGAGCCAACCAAAAGGATATCCTATCCCTTTTGGCATCACACAGAGTAATTAGCAGCATGGAATTGTAATGGAGGGCATCCAGTAGCTGGGGAATAACTGGACATCAGTCAGAGGGTTGTGAGCAAATGCATTCTGCATCACTTGCTTTGTGTATTATTTTATCATTCTGGTTATTATTTTCCATTTTTATTCTGTCTTATTAAGCTCTCTGTATGTCATATCACGAGTTTTATCTTATTTCAGTTCCCTCCCCCATTCCACTGAAGGTGAATTGGGCGAATGGTTATGAGGTGTGAGCTGCCTGCCAGGTAAAAGTGCAATGGTGTCATATGCTAACTCTATGAAACATACAGTAAAATGAATCTTTCACATTAGTAACGTTATCTCTCTGAATTGCAAGATTCCCAAAACGAAGGCTTTTCTAAAAGTATGTTCATTTTTTTCGACAATATCTCTTGAACATATGCAAGCAAATAGCACAGCTGTATGGGCTCAGTCTAAGCACAGTGCCTCCTTTTTATTATTATGAAAAATAGCAAAAGAGGAAATTTCACACTTGCAGATGCAAAAGAAAAAAAGAATTTCCTATTTTGTATTGAGATTATAGATACTTATAGGGATGACCTTTTAAAATAATAATAATAATAAGAAAATATTTTGAAGTAAGAAAATATTAATGTTTATTCTAGTATATATGTGCTCTTTGAACAAAAGTATTTACTGTAGAAGGAGGAGCAAAAAAAAAAAAATTTATAAGAGCTTCTCTAATACTTCAAAATACTTAATGTGCTTTCTTAACAGTTTACAGACATTACCTGGAGCAATTAAGGAAGAGTTTATGAGTCTGCTCAGTAAAAGCAGGGACCTGGGTAACATTTGCAAAGAAAATCAAAACCTTTTTTCCTTGTTCTGTAGACCTCTCTTGACAGAATAATATGTCAGGGAAAGAGGGTGCCCTGCTGTATTGAACATCTACCAATAATTGAAAAAAAAGCCCCATCTAACATTGTTCATAAGTATGAGTGATGTATGTAAAGCCCTAGTTTGAATGCAATCAAAAAACTAGTCATCCACAGTTTGAAAATGGTCACAGGTTAATATTTATTTAATTTACTTTTAAATTAATTTGGTCTCTAATACAACTAGCGTAAAGAGAGGTACCACCCTTTCCCCCAGGATCTATAAGTGTGGTGTCTGAAATTGAGCAAATTCTATAAAACCCCAGGATAATACATCCACAAGTCTATTACAGCTTGACTTAGCTTTTAGAGTAATTTCCATTTATTCTCACGCACTATGAACAGTTTGATGACTTAGGGCTGAAATTAAAACATTGCCTTTTCATTGCTATGACTTTTATTCTTGTTTTTATTAATGGTTATTTTCTTTTAAACGATGTAACTGTTTAGAGTTTTACAAGATTTTATTATCTGAGGCTAAAACTTCCATGCTCATTGGTTTTATTTTCCTGGCTCTAATAAATGAAATGATTTTTCCAACCTCTAACACTAGCTTCAACTCCTCCCCAGTGCTGTCTGCCTCCGTAACAATCAGGAACAGAACAAGACAGAGTTTTATTTCCATAATGCTTTTGGTGTGGCTTCAGATCCCCCACATTTATGCCATCCTGATCCCACATGCTGGGTTTATAATAAAGACGATCAACAAGGATAAAACAGCATTTGTCAAAAAGGAAAAAAATCCCAACACTGATGAAACTGGAGCTGTTTACAACTCACTGCAGTGTGCTACAAACTCACCACTAAAAAGGAGTGGTGGAAGAAGAAAACACGGGATTATTTTCCACATTTTTGTTTTCAGTCAAAACTAAGGTTTTCATTTATATTTCTTTTTACAAGGAGATTTTTTTCTACTTCATGTTTTCACTGTCAACATACTGAGGCTCTGGCAGCATTTTCCCAATTACACTCCTTTCTCAGGAACATAGATTAAATACTGAAGGAAATGTATCATGCTGGTGTCCATAAACTTTTATCAAAAAAAAAAATTTGCACTGCAGTTTTTGAGGTAACATGTTGGTTTGTTGACTACTTCAGCAGGTAAAACTAAAGAAGAGTATCCTCCCTTTTGTTTTCAGTTTGCTTCCTAAAGGAGTGGGTCCTTTACTTAGAAATTATGATGATTCAATAAAATTGGGATGTTCCAGTGGCATCATTCCTTCAACTTTTTAATGTTGTCGTTTGTTTTTTTTTTGTTTTGTTTTCATCTCAACCCAGTCATATTCACTGCTGTGAAAGTATTGCCTCCTGTTTCGTATGTTCACTCATGATGTCAGAGGGGGGTGTCAGTGGTGTAGCAGTAGAGGCTGAAACTTCCCACCAGTACTCTGTTCCATGTTGTTGCCATGGGACAGACAGCAGCAGAGTGTCAGTCTGACAGAATAGTGCCTGGCATGGAAGAGTGGATGAAGCAAAGGTGTTTCAGTGAATTCCTACATTCAGAAAAATTTGCACCCACTTAAAACTATTTAAAAAATGAAGCAAGGCTGCTGCTGTTTTTCATGTGTATTTTATAATTAAGAATGATCTACCAGCAACATATGAGATCTGTTTTAAGATAATAAACAGACAATGAGATAACAGTTACTTAATATTCACCTTCATTTTATAATGTCCCATTTTCTTCTATACAAAGCCTTCTTGCATACATGAAGATGAGAGAAATCTGTGTTTTATCATCTGGGTGTATGATGTGTATATTTAACATATGCAGAGGCCGGGTATCATATATTCAACATGCTAATCTGTCTGAAAAAGACAAGAAATTAAATTTTTCCTCCTAAAATAATTCCATTTATTCACCAATTTTAAGATGAAAAATACTCTGTTTCTTTGAAAGCTTAAACAGTAAAAATTACATTGCTACTATCAATTATTTATTGGTACTTCTTGGTAGTTGTGTCAGCTTTACAAAAATATTACATTATTTATAGTTAAAAGACATATTACTTCAGTAGAAATATTCACTACTGCATGATGGTTCTTCTTTTTCTATCACACACTCTGCAGATTACAAATATTTTTTCACAACAAAATGGCTTTCAAAAATAGATTTTTGTCAGCTCTATTTCAGAGCAGTTTATAGATAAGAAATAGTGCTCAGTTTTTCCACAAGTGAGACTAGCAGATGATTACAGCAAGTAGTATGTAGGTTGCTCTGAATGTAATGCCTCCAATTTATTTCCATGGAAACTTCAACAGATGTAAAGAGCACAATAACACTATTTGATAGAGAAAATTCTCTGCTACAAAAAACTTGATCAATATAGTCACCAACATTAGCTGTGCATTTTCGCCAGTGATGAACATGTTCAATAGTCCAGGCTCAGGCTGAATTCTCAATGAATCACAATTTATTTCACAGTTTTGCAGAAGCAGGCAGCCTAGGGAACAGGCACTTGGAGCAGAGGGACACAACAGTTCATATTTCCTACTTCCTGGAGTGAATTCTCTCCCATTTCCACACTGGTTGAGTACTCCAGAGTTCATAGCCTATATGATGCTTCCAGTTCTCTCAGCAGATTTCCGTGTTCGCTGCTCAATTAACCCTCCCCTGTTCTCATTCTATTCTTGTATAATTTTTACCTAGCATGGTATGCCAGGATAATTTCTCATAGTCAACATTCTTCTCTGGCTAGAATTCAAACCACAGAACAAGTTTGTACCAGTACATCTTCTGATGTTTCACAAAAAAGCAGGTCTTCTTTTCAGCAAGTAGAAATAAATCTTGTATCAGAGTTCCATGGCACCTCCTTGGATCTCTTTAGAGTCATGACATATTATTGTTATGCAAAAATAGCATTGTTTTCCCCACACACATTCTCATGCCAGCCACCGTTCAGCCAGACTGCCCCTCTGCTTCCATCCACAGCAACAAAATGTAATGGAATACTGTCAGGAAAGTTCCATTTTTACTCCTGTAGCACCAACATCCACCTCTGACACCATGGGTCAACTTAATAAAATAGAAAGCATTACTTTCCAGAGCAGCCCTCATATTTGAAATAATAAAGTTGAAGAGTTTCTGTTGCATAGAACGTATTGCCACCTGTAAGTCTGCATTTGAAGCGCCTAACTATGCGTCAAGACTTGCTAGTGGACATAAAATGTGCACATCTCCAACCTACAGAAAATGAATATAGAATGTACATTTTTGATGCAGACAAAGATGGTGAGGCTATTAGTCTTCTCGTAAGTGCTATCTGATGAAAATGCCTGCTCAAAAAACCCACGCCATACATCCATTTCAAATAAATTTTTTGTCGTTATTCTTTGTCTTTTTCATTTTCCAGCCTATGAATATTTCCAAGGACTGCAAATGCAGTCTGTCTGAGTAATGATCATATGGAAAACTGCTTACAAGAAAGGAGTAGTGTCATCCTTTTAATACAAACTTATCACAGTAAAGTATACATATGAAGATTACATGAGGAGAAAATATTAAGTGACTCTTACTTAACTGGTACAATAAGTACTTCTTTATGGTTTGGGGATACGCTCATAGGTCTCCAAACGTCTTTCTGCATTACTCTTTCCAATAGCTAAAAAGTAACTCAGAGTAGCATTTTGATTTAAAATTTAATGTAAGCCCAAAAAAGTGGACCTTGAGAGATGATGGTATCTGGCTATAAAACAGATAAAACCTTAACACTTTTATCATTTAATTTCCTTTTAACTATTTCATCATCTATCTGCCAATCATATTCCTTGCTAACAGGAAGCAATTTTTTTTCCATTGGTTTACGTAACAGATATTAAAAGTGCAAAAGAACAGATTATTACTTTTTGCAGCACAGGAAGTTACATGCAAAAGGCAAGTAATAAAAAAGAAAACTTTAAATGTTGCTGCCTAGCATGCTAACAGTGCTGCAGATTCTTTTATAAACTGTAGTGCAAATAAAGCATGAAGGATCCAAAGGTAAAGAAACACATTCAACAACGAGATCACACTGTTGTTGTCAACCTGAAGTCTAGTAGAGTTCAGTACTTCATCATAAGAGAGTCAGGTGTTCTATCATAAAATAGGCATCCCAACTATAAATATTACAACCACAGGTATATTTGATTAGAAGTCTTGTTATCATTGATTTTATTTCTTTTTATTTTCTTCTGCAGCAGATCCAAAATAGGTTTGCTCACGACTTGGTGAGCAGGAAGCATGCAACATATGACATGGGTGGTCAATGAACATATGATTAAAGTGACAGAAAACAAACCTTTCAGATGTGCAAATCAAAGAAATTGAATACCTGAAAAATACCAGTGAGACAGGAATATGTACAAAATATTCTGTTGAACAGTGTCTCCTGATTTCTTGTGGATACAGTTTCATGCCAAACCAGTTCATTTACAAGCTGAAACATTAATAATTGATATAGATCCCACTCTTTGTTATGTTTGTTATAATTTTGAAAACACTTAGCAAAGATTTTATTGCATAAAATTATTTATCCACAATGATTTCCAGACTTCAGTTATGTGATTGGAAACAAGGCTACAACAGTCAACAGTTAAGCTGAAAATACAGGTAAAATGAGGGTTGGAATGGAATATTAAAATGAAAGAGAGGCTATGGGTGAAGGAGGAGACAATGGAGAAAATATTAGTCAAAAATAGCTTACAATGAAATTAATATTAGTGCATTTTTTCTAAGTATCTGGAGAAATACCAAGGAAAATGTGCAACTCCATGCCAAAGAGCAGCACAGTGTAATTTTTAGTCTGAATTAAGCAGCCTAACATGAAAAAAGGAATAGCATAAACCATAATAAGCCATGGAAAAAAAGTATTCTGTAACTACTTTCCTAGAATAACACGAACTATTGTATAATGTGACTTTTGCATGTGTTATTTATGCTAGAGTTTGTGTCCTGCTTTAAGGAAATGAGAGAATTTTGTCTTTTTCAAATGTAAGTATTTATTTAGAAATCTCCATTTTTTAGCAGAGGTAGTGATGTTTGTAGTACACTGAAACTCAGGAGATTCCCTCCAGTCATGAAAACTTTATATGACAGGGGAAAGCCAGAGATGTGATGCTCAAATCAATTAGGATACATTGGTTTGCATTATCAAAAACTATGTCTAGTATTCATCAGTCACACGAGTACAACAGTTGTGCAGAGATAAAGAACAGTTTATTTCTGCACCGAGAAGAATGGAAATATGTCATTTTGTTATGCTCAACTAGACTCTGGCAGGGTTGTCTGATGCCTTCTGAAACAGTGTCTATATAGCAAGTTTCTGAGCAGTATCAGTTGTATCCTAGATAACATTCTTATTGCTGCATCTCCAAAATATTTGCTGCCACTTCAGCATACCAGACCACAGGCACAACGTTACTTCTGCTTTTTTTTTCCTGTTTTTTTCTGGAAAAATCAAGTAATCCTTCTCACCTCCTCTCAAGCAACACTGATGTGGAGAGAAAAATATTTAAAGTGGCTTGAAGTGAAACTAGACAGCGGCAACTTTGTTCTGAAAATATTAACAGGTTTAGCAGTCAGAATTCTGTCAGAAAAATCAGTGACTGGAGGCACTTGATATCAGTATCAATGTAAACTTTCTAATAAATTAGAAGAAACGTGTTTTGAGTGCTTATTTTGGATAGGAAACATTGCTACTCTGCCTAGACTCCATATATCCCAGTACCTTGGCTTGATATTAGTAAATCATGTCGCAATGGGAAAATATTTTCAAGTCATTCTGAAATTGCAGAAGAGTTTCTCATCACAGGATCAGTTTTATTACAGATCACTTACATCTGGTTTGCAATATAATCCCAGAAACAATGGGAGAAAAAGAAACAACTGAAGGACAGGTAGCAAGTAGGCGCAATTCCCTTAATTCCACCTTCACTGAGTTAAATCCTTCAGCTCCTAAATCAGCAACACTGATTGCAAAGGAGGATTCATTTCAGGTTGGAGCTTTGAATGTCCATTTAGCTTTGAGGACTGGGTATGGAAAAGCAACAATAACACGACCTTTGTTTCTGATTTTTCTGAGGCCTGACTAGATTATCTTGTCAGTGTGAAGGAAGAAGAGCAAAAAGCTCAGAGTGGGAAAAACCTAAAAATCAGAAAGATGTTCCTGAGATCTTCTCCTGGTATGACCAGGAGACAATGAGCAATCAAGTATTTAGACCTTATCCCAAAATTCGTTTGGGATAGAATTGTATCCCTATGGTTATCACTTATAATAGTAAATATCTGCTATTCTCTGAGAAATATTAGTTGTATAATAGTAAAGTGGTACTGTAAATTGTATAACTAAGTGGTAAAGGTATAGCAGTAACATATAGTAAAAGAAAATACACATTCTTTGTGTCCTAAAATACTGCAGCCTATTACAATACCAACAGTTCAAAACACTAAGAAGCCTGAATCTTAGGCAATGTACTGTTTCACAAAGGGCAGATCATTCTGACCAGTCTGTTTGGCAGCATCAGTGGACAAAGGAAGGGCAACTGATGTCATCTGCTTGGACTTGTGCAAGGCTTTTGGTGTGGTCTCAAGCTCGTGTGTGCTTGAGCTGAGACAATCCCTGATATAAGAACAGACTGGGAGAAAAATTCTTTGAGCTCAGCCCTTTAGAGAAGGACTTGGGGGTTCTGGAGGTTGAGAAGAGAGCGTGAGCCAACAACGTGTGCTGCTGAAAAAGATAGTAAATCTCTAGCTATTGAAAAACATAAGTGGAAGTTATAAGGTGTTCTATAATTTCTAACAACAAAGCTTTTAAAAGTATTCAACTAGTGCTAGAAAGACAGATAGGTGTTGTTGAGGTAAACACAAAGGAAAAGTGCCTAGAAGATCCATATCAAACTTGAAATATTAGGAAAGAAAATGACAACAAATGACAATTAGGAAAGAGAATGTCAACAAGGGGTGAACATTAAGAAGGATTGGAAATAGAATTGCTGTTATACTAAAATACATCTAGTAGTAGACAAGAAATTCAGGAAACACCAGTTGGTTTAATAAGTCCATCATGAAATCCATAAAAAATTATTGCAGTTAAATTTGCATGTTTTCTTTTATAATGTGTTTTGTTTTGTTTTGTTTTCTTCTAAAAATATCCCAGCAGAAGAAGAGAGTATCTTATGTGAGATGGAGATGAGTGGAGACTCAGTAAGTCCAGCCAGGGTGCCTAGTCACTTGCTAGCTTTTCAAAGAGAAATTGTCTGTTAGGAGCTATCACAACTGTCTCCTCTTGACACTTGTAATATTCACTTGAGTGACAGAGTCCTGTAAGCTGTATTACTGCTACCAACACATCTCTAGATCTGAAATTTTCAAGAAAGGCAGAGGAAGGAATAATTGTATGGAGCTGAGTTACAGCTTCTCAGCACTTCTACAAATGCATTTATTATTATTAAATGAAAATGAAAACTTTAACAGTTACTAGGGGACTATTCCAGACCACAGCTCTGGAGAGCTCTATAAATGGACTCCCTAATAGACACTGACCCAGATCACTGAAATAGCAGCAAAGTTGAGTTAGAGTTCAAGGGAAAAACATACTTTTTTAGAAGCCATATGCCAATGATGCATATTAATCTATTACTGGGCTTTTTTTTATCTTATAAAATTGCTTTATTAACTTAACATTTAGCTAAACGTTGATTTTTTCTTCCCCTTTTTTGTTTTGACATGCTAAAACATCTATAAATCTGACATTTGTAAATTCATATTTCATTAATATGCTGCTAGCAGGACACAGAAATTTTCTCTAAGAATACTTGCATCACCTTCCATTCTAAGGAACAAAGCAGATCTTGATCTTGAAAAGCAGTTGATCTTGAAACCTTCCTGTTTCTGAATTAACACAAGGCCATTCACTTTCTGAAGGTATTAAGCATGACAGTGGATGGATTATATTGCTTCTATACATAAGGTTTTTTTTTTTTTTTCCATTCATGTGTTCAGTTGTAGCTGTCAGTCAATTTTGGTCACTCTAATAGTATTCTATGGAAAAAGGCTGGATAATATCTCAGCAGCGAATGCTACAGGCTTTTCTTAATATGATAATATTGCACAGAGAATGAAAGAATAAAATTAAAACATAAATCAAATCTTATGAGGGCGAATTGCATAGCAAAGTCTACATCTACCAAATTACACTGAACAGCAAGCTTCATCCATTGATTATCTTGTGGAGAAATGGCTACGTGACAAAGAACGAGCTGGAGAGTTACAGAACCCAGCTTGTCTAAATTGTTAAGGTAGCAAGGACACGGGACATGGTGGATACAAAGAAACAGAAGCAGCACCTAAAGGAATGAAGAACAGGCACAAGGTGGGAGGGATTGGCATTCAGCTTTAAGCACCAATGATGAGCTCGCTTTTGCACTATGTATGAGGATTATTAAGACATGTATAAAAGAGAATCTTTGGTAATCAATAAACGAGACTTGTTGATCACTCATATTGAGCACCAGGTTCTCCTTGTTACCACATTATCTTGGTTTCTGAAGCATTTTCTATTCATTTGTTTAATATAATTAATACACTGTGTACTGAAAAAAAATGCTGAGCTACTTCACTTTGTGAAGCAATATTTTGAATAGAAGTTCAGTTTACAGTCATTTGTTTACCTGTGCAGAGAGATTCAGCTATTGAATTTATTGCACTCAGCATAGTGGGAACATTTATCAAGTTATTGAATGTTATCTCCTTCTGTACTTGAGACTGTCTCCAGCTGTTCTGTTATAGATTGCAGAATTTTAGTTGGAAATTTCTCTCCTATTTCATTATTGTGGACTAGAAAATATGGAAACTTAATTTAAAGCATCTATATGATTCACCAAATGTGTATACCTTATTAATTCAGTCAGGGGAATTGGAGAATTGCATTTAGGAAAGAATGGTCTTGATTTTGCCTCTCATTATTTTGTATTGCTGTCTAGACCTGCTGAGACACCAGATTCATCACTTAGGTCTGGGTGACAAAGAATCATATCTGTATATTAAGATTTAAAAAGAAAAAAAGTCACTCAAATGGATTACACATTCAAGTACAAGGTAGCAAAAAGACAGGCTCAGCAACAGTTTGCATTCAGACCTTATATCAATACAAAACTTTTTTCCTTTTACTACACGTTAGCAATCCTGGTATCACTGGTATGAAATGCTTTCAAGTTTCCAAGAGGGAAGGACCATCGGTATGACTGCTAGAAATCCAGCTGCTTATCAGGATGAGTGATGTAGCTGAGGCTCATTAGCTGGTATGGCACAACATTTTTGGGAGCGAGCAAGAGAAGTACTGATTGTACACTTGGGGAATCTCAAATGAGATGACCAGAAACAGAGATACGTACTCCATCACACTCACTTTAAACATTTAAAAATATTTGCCCACAAGGTCAATTTGGTCACAAGGTCATTCCTGTGAACTCTTGACAGGAAACTAAATCAAAAGCCTAAGCTAGAAGTAGAAATCCAAAATAAATATAAGAATCACAGGAAGAAAAGAGCTGAGTTTAAACTTGAATGTTAAGATATTCATCTCAACAGCAATTGATTTATTAAGCACATGTAATAGCCACCCAGGGGTAGTAGTAAATAGAGTCTTCAATTGCAATTCACAAGCTGAGGTGCACTGTGAGAAGTCTGCTTACACAGAACAAATTCTGCTATAGAAGATACCACTTCAGATGGTTTTACCTTTTATTCAGGCTGGTGGTTTGAGATTTTATCATTATCTTACGTAGCACTCGATGTAGTTAATACAACAGGACATTCTTCTGTGAATTATTTCTTCTCAAATTAGAGGCAAAACTGAGCTGATACAGGTCCAAAACCTCATGTCATCTTTAATTCCGCTGCCTAAGAATCTTACTTTATTGGCACAAACACTTCACACATGTATGCAAAATGATATTATTTTCCCCAGAGTTATTTTAGTCCACTTGCTTTTTCCTTTCTCCTTCTCATTTTTTCTTTTTTTTTTTTTTTTTTAACCTATTCTGTTCCTTTCTAGGCAGATGCATGCTGCAGTTTTACTATCTTGCATCTTGAGAAAGGCAAATGTTTCAACTCCTTAATCTAACATTTCAAGCTGAATGTTTTTCTTAACCACACTGAATTGTCCTTGGAAAACGAACAGATTTTGATCCCTTGTTGCTTATATGGCACATAAAACTACATTCCAACCATGGTATATGTGGCACACTAGGGATGATGCAGACGCACTGCTATCATGTTGAGGAGCCTAATGAACAATTCGTACTACTTTCAACTGTTTTAATTCTATCATTGCAGCTTCTATGTCAGGTATGCTGAATTCTTCCACACAAATGCAAGACAGAAGATGAAACTTCAGAGGGAATCAAATTAGTTAAGTGCACTTGCTAACACAGATACCTTTTGATATAACTCAAGAACTACAAAAGATTGGTGCACTGTTCAGCATGACAATGCTTTTTATTGACATAAAGATACACATACATTTTAAGTATTAACGTAATGGTATTACATTTATTTCTCCAGTGGGTGTTTTACAGACCTGGAAACTAAATCCATATGGCCACAGTAAAGTTTTTTTCACTTTCAAAGTACTGTACTATGTGTAGAATGGATGTGGTCAGTCCGTAGCTGTTCTCAAGAAATAACTGACCTCTTTGTTTTTCAAAAGAACAAAAATAAAACACTTGTGGGTAGTGAGAAAATATATGGAACTTACACTCATTGTTCATTGCTGTAAGTATTCTCAACATCTCCTTCATAAGAAAACAGAAAATTCCAACCTCAAGAAACATTATTTTCAACTGTAAAAGTCTGCAGTATGCCGTACAGCTTGCATTTTGGCAATGAGTGCAGCTGTATGCTATGTTGTATTTATACATCTACTGGCAGAGTATAAATCTGTATTTTAGAGTTCTTTTACTCAGACACTGACCTCATCTTCATCTATTTAGGTCTCATGCATAAACATGTAAACCTACTAAAAATACAGGAGTAGGCTAGAAGAGATGGCACTGGCAGGCTACAGATTCTGTAAGATGTGGTGAGAGGCAATGTGGGAAGAGGCTGTTGAGGACACCTGCTAACCCAGTGCCTGCAGAAGCATACAGAAGCAACAACTGGGTGTGTAAGGTTCATTGAATAATACCTTTTTTTCTCAGCAGTGTATCTTGCTGCTGTCACCATCATCACTGTCATTACATGCAGCTTGTGTTCTCTATTGCTCTGAATGTGTCTGTTTATGAACTTACTTCTTGGAAATTGAGAGTATGTAGCTCTCAGAGAAACAACATGCTATCATCAACCCCAAACAGGCCACCTTAGTAGTTGTAATCCATGAATAAACGTGTCTTATGGGAGATAACCTGGGAATCCAGAGAGCACTAAGCAACGCCAGTTTCTATGGATTACAAAGCCTTAATGCAGGATTATGCAGGATAAGTAAACAATTTCAAGAAAACTTCAATCTGCTTCAACACATTAACACCAGGGGCCTATTAGGAAATAATTTCTGAACAACATGACCTCTGAAGCAAAAACAAGTTTTATGAGTATGGCTCAACGGAACAAAAAAATTCATTTGATTCTCAGCCACTTAGTATACAATCATAGAAATATAGAATAGATTGATATTGTCCAGCTCACCTGCCATGGGAAGGAATATCTCTCACTAGATCAGGTTGCTCAAAGACCCATCTAGCCTAATCTTGAACCCTTCTCACAGTTTCTCTGGAAAGCTTGTTGCACTGTCTCACCCTCCTCATCATGAAAGAATGCTTCCTTACATCCAGTATAAATCTCTTTTAATTTAAATTCATTTCCTTTTGTCCTGTCAATGCTGACAGATGAAAAGTCTTCCCCTTTCTTACAACCACCTGGTAAATACTGATCCCCGAGTCACACTGCTAGTAACCAGTCACTAGCTGGATTTAATTCTATACATCAGCACTATCCGGGCCCAATGAAGACTGCAGAGTCACTGGCTATCCTCCAGTCTCTCCCATTCCCTGAGACCTTGCAAAGATCAAAGAGAGTAGTTTGGCAATCACTTCTGCCAGCTCTCTTAGCACATTTCAGTGAAACCCATCAAGACCCACAAATAATTTTTTTACTAGCTCCTGCTCAACCATGCAAATCATCCTTTCTCCAGACCCTCTATCTTACCTCCAGGGTCTGAGATTTCCAAGGTGCAATCTTATCAGTAAAGACTGGAGCAAAGAAGGTTTTCAGCATCTCTGCCTTCTCAGCATCCCCTGTTCCCAAGACACCATCTTAATGAAGCAGAGAACCCACATTTTTGCTAGTCTTCCTTTTTTGTTGACATACTTAAAGAAACTTTTCTTATTATCCTTCTCCTCACTTGCCAGAGTTAATTCTAAGTTGGCTTTAGCCTTCCTCTTTGCATAAATGTTCCAGTGGCTGAAGTCCCCCGTAAGAACCAATTCCTGCAACCATGAGGCTACTTTCAGCTATCTGTAGAAGGCCTCACCATCTTCCTACACCTGATCAGGCAGCCTGTAGTAAACACCCACAGTGATGTCACACACAGTAGCCTGCTTCTAAATTCTCACCCAAAAGCTCTCCACTCATTCATCCTTCATTCCTAGGTGAAGCTCAGTTCATTCCAGTTGTGGTCTCACTTAAAGAGCAACTCCACTACTTTGCCTTGCTGACCTAAAAGTGTCATAGCCATCCATGACAGCGTTCCAGTCATGTGAGCTGTCCCACCATGTCACTGCAATTACAATGAGATCATGCTCCTGAAATCGCACACAGATCTCTAGTCCTCCTGGTTTATTCCTCACGTGGTGTGCATTGGTATACAGGTACTTTAGAGAAGAAAAGGAAGCAGAGATTGTCTGCTATGCTCACTAATGAGCTGGCCTTCAGGCTTCTGTCATGGGAAGCAGCTATGAAACATTTATCCTTGTTCTGATTGCTCTGGCTCAGTCACCTGTCAACTGCAATAGCATGAGCGTTGCCATTATGGACTATGCCCCACAAGACTTTCAGTTTAAAGCTCACTTTTTGAGGTTAGCTGGCCTGCTGCCAAAGATTGCCTTGCCTCTTCTAGACAGGGGAATTCTATCCTTTCCTAACATACTATAATCTTCATAGAAAATCTGACCACTGTAAAAACCAAAACACAAAAGTACTAAACACATACTCAGGTGCTGATATGAAATACATCTCTATTTCTAGCTTCTTTTTTTCCTCCACCTGGCAAAATAGAGGAGAAAATAACTTGAGCTCCAATATTTTTCACTTGTGCTCCCAAGGCTTTGTAGTCTTCTTTGATTCGACCAAAGTTCTGCCTACCTGCTTCATTTGTGCCTACATGAAAGAGCACCGGGGATCATAGTCCTTGCACCTGACAACCTGTGGCATCCTCTCAGCAACGATCTTGGCTACTGGGAGGAAGCAGACCTCTCAAGACTCCTTGTCAGGATGGCAGAGGGGAGCCTTTATACTATTAATAGGGAGTGTCCTGCTATGAGCATGCAGCCTTTCTTTTTATGATATCCACTGCAGGCTGCCAGTGTGATTTCTTCCTGAAGATGTAGGTCCTTGGTGTTAGGCATCCCTATAGCTGCAAGAGTTCTGTATCTGTTT
Source organism: Centrocercus urophasianus (assembly GCF_019232065.1). Classification (NCBI taxonomy): domain Eukaryota; kingdom Metazoa; phylum Chordata; class Aves; order Galliformes; family Phasianidae; genus Centrocercus; species Centrocercus urophasianus. The sequence continues at coordinate 7,501,284 of NW_024884878.1, forward strand.
TTGGTAGTGAAGATGGAGGTTGGGGACCAAAGTGGACTCCTGCTTTTGTGCAATAGCAGGGACCAATGTGCCTCCTTCTCAATATTCTGCCCTACTGGAACATAACTATTAAACAGCCTATTGATCTCTCTCTCACCACCTTCAATATTACGCAGCCTTTTAACTGCTTCTTGTATCTCAGCAACACATTTTAAAAGATCATCCACATGCACACATCTGATGCAGTTATTAATTTGTCACTAGAATGTTCAAGTGCAATCAATCACCTGAACCAAAATCTCCTTTCTTTCCAGGGTGGATGGATTAGACACCCCTGGGATTTCCCTGTAGGGCCATTGCTCTTAGCCCTCACAGGAGTGTCCTGCACTATAGTGATAGAAATGAAGGACATCTCCCCTGGTTCCAAATATATAAGCTAGCTTCTGCAATGTAAGCAGATCCAGCAGATCTGAAGCAGGATTCCTGCTTGTCCTGCCTATGCAGACTGCCATGCAAACTGCCGCACCACTCTCTCATGAGAGTTAAATCTCTCCCAAGTCTGGCTAGCTTGTTGGTGAAGACTCTCCTGCTCCTGTTCATAAGGTAAATTCCATCAGCTCCCAGAAAATCTGGCTTTGCAAGGGTAGAACGGTGAACACAGAAACCAAAACTTTGAGTTATTACATATCCAGACATTCACCTGATCAATGCATCTCCTCCTGATTCATCTCTGACTTCCCAAACTCATTCCTCTGACTATGAAATTAGAAGAGAACACCATCTGTGCTCTTGATTCTTTTAGCAGTGTTTCAAGGGACATATAGTTGTCTTATCACAGTATAATTACAACCTGCATGGAAAAACAGGAACAGATGATAATCTGCAGCACCCACTAGGCTGATGGCCTTTCAGTGATAACATGGATATGAGGTATCCATGGTACCATGTCTCCTGGTAGACAGCAAGCTTGTCTAGACAAATTGTTTCACCAGTATGAAGGAGAACAAACTAGAAAAACAGAAAAACAAAGTCATCCCTTGGCCTCACCTTGTCAAAGGTGTCCATCTGTTGCTGAATCCCTAAAGTCAGTCACTGAAGGCCTTGTTACCAAGAGCACTGGTCTGCAGTTCTCACTGGAGCTAAATATCAATCCAAATTGTATCTTTGTAGAAATCAGGCCTACCTTTTAGAACACAGGGAGTGAAAGGTGCTGACAACTACTGAATGTCTGCAAACATAGAATAATTCAAAGTACACTGAAATCCAAGCTTGTCTTCCTCTGTCAGTACAAACATCGCTTCTGAAGGGTCATAAGAGGAAAAAGAGAATTGTTGTGGAAAAAAGCTTGTGATTTAACTACACTCCACACGTGTCAATCTCACTGATTGCTTGCTTTCTCTAACCTTATCAATAATTTTTTTTTAACTATTTTTTTCCTTCTTTCTTAAGGAGTAAGAGGACAGAAGCACAAGCAATTGTACCATGTTTGGATTTTTGTCCAGGATGGTAACACTTCTACTCTGCTGTAGGGATTAATTTGGAGTATTCCTAGCAGTAAAAATGCCACATAGATTCTTGAAACAGTGGACACACTTTTCACATCGGATGCACACATCAGTACTAGCTGAGCTTCAAATCTGTCATGCTGTGCAGATCAAGTCTAACCCTTGCATAAATACACTGCTGCTACTTTCCAACTTCATATACTGTCATTTGACAACTTAATGTTGTTCCTTGAATACCATTTAATTCAGGCAGTTCTAAAAGTCAGCAATATGGAGAGTGAAACACTGCCAGCAAGCTAGAGGAAACTAAATAACTCACAAGATACTTCAGTACATTATTTAAATTCAGCAACTATGGAAATGTCACATTATTCCATGAGAAATTACCATAGTGATAAGAAAGAGAAAAAAACATGGCATGCAATTAATTAAAATCTTATGAGGATAAACTTCAGGAAATTAACTGAAAATGTTGGGGAAAAAAAAAGGGCAAAACAAGTCCAGATTTTCTTTTATTTACCTAATACCTATGATCCTACAAAACTCATAAAAAAACAGCCATGGGGATTATCTTTCCATCTGTAAAATAAGTGCCATACTTGTAAGAGTCAGAAGCACTTATCACTGCATGCAGTTTCAGCCAAGATTTCACAAAGGACCTCTCTGATGGATTGAGCTGCTTCTACAAGGAAGAGGAAATACTATTAGGAAGAGTGTACATTATCTGCTAATAGGTGGTTTAGAAATACATACAATCTGCATATTTCAATAGCAGTATATATTATTTCATTAACATAATTTTTGAAGTATTCATCCTCTCCTAAGAAAAATATTTATTGATATTATTTACTTTTGTTTCTTTTCTTTTTCCATTAGAATCTTTGATCCATAAGGGCTATGAAAATAAACTGTCATTCATAATTTAAAATTAGGAATAAATAATGTAATTTAAAAAAATAAAAATAAATATATGTGCAGATATGACCACTTGATCCTAAATTTAATGATATTTACAATTTCATGTAAAATATTTAACAGAGAATCATATCATAGAATCATGGAATCATAGAACCATATAATGATAGAATGGCCTGGGTTGGAAGAGACCTCAAGGATCATGAAGCTCCAACCCCCCTGCCACTCAGCCACCAACCTTCACGTTTAATACCAGGGCCCCATTCAACCTGGCTTTGAACACCTCCAGGGACAGAGCATAGAAAAAATTAATCTTGTAAGATTGGTTTATCCTTAGTTTCATTTCATTTTATTTTTTAGTTTTAACTTTGACTTCCAACTGAGAAAGAATATGTAAAAGCCCAGACGAAGGCTTGCGAATGTGTTTGACATAAGCAACTTTTCCTCAGTCTTTGTGGGATCAAGAGAAAGAAAACAAAACATGTGCAGCAATTATTCTCTATACTTAATTACCAAAATTTAGGTCTGTAACAAGCAACATACGGAAGCTAACCTTCCTCCTTTGAAGTGATATATTTCTTAAGAATGTGATGCATACCAGCCTTCTTATGAGTTTTCCTTTTCATTGTCAAGGGTTTTTCACTCACATTACCATTATTTAGATTCTGAGCTGTTAAAATCAGATATCACTTCTGTTTTGTGCCAGAACATCAGAAAATACAATGAAATCCTAGTCACATCGGTAATGTTTTGCACTGATAAAGTAGATACACTATAAAGGAATTAGGAGTGTTAAAATGCTTAATACATTTACATTTTCACAAATTAATAATAGTAATACATTATTAAATGCATTTATGGACAGGATGACTAGATCCAAAGCATATTTATGATTTAACATTACGAATTTCAGATGGAAATGTATATAAAGTATAACATTTTTTACATATGTGCCGACCCATTAAGAAGTTCCTTTAAATGCCAGCAGTGTTGAAATCAATGTGTTCTACTGAGAAAATCAATGTGCCCCCAAAGGCTTTATTAACCCTTTCGTAGCTCCAGTACCTTTTACATGATGCCAGATCTTTTTTGAGATGTGCAACGAATATTCTTCTACTTTTGAAATAAGTAACTGAATCAAGACAAGACTACTCTTCTAAATGCTTTTCCTGAAATATATTCTATGGCTTTGTCATACCTAGGCTGGATAAACAAACAATTAAAGTCACATCATTCTTACGTTAAGAAATGACTCTGGGTTATTACAGTATGATTTTCACTGGTTAAAACTATGCTACAAAACTTAAGCAAAACAGAAAAGAGGATACTTCTGGTTCAAGGATGTTAGCTACTGCATCAACAGACGGACAGATCTTTCCCTTTCAACTTACAGGTAACTTGCATAGTTGTACATCAGATAAGAATCAGAGAATCTAATCAGCTTTAACTTCAGTTGTTCTTCACAGTAGAGATACTTTCCTGAATCAAATCCATGTTATAAGTCAGGATACTTGAATCTAAAGAAAAGGAAACTATTTTGAAATGAGTTTGGCACCAATTCAATTATGTCTTAAATTCAAGGTGTGTACACTTAACAACAAAGCTAAAGAACTAAATGGTGTGTTATTACAATTCAGATGATCTTTTATCTAGATGAATTTAATTACATTAACTCAGATAAGATTTTATTCTTTTTGGTTTAATTTCTCAAGATCAGAAAGCTTACAGAAGGAGAAGAAATTGTACAATACAATATAGTGAATTCTTCTTCAAATACACCCCAAATCAAATAAATATTTACTAGAATATTTATAGATAAAAATTTAATGTTACTGTAAATGCAGTTAACAGCTCCTAAATCATGGCCTGAATATCATGAATCCATCCTTAGAATTCCATTCCACAAGGACAATTTTCTCTCATATTACTCATGCTTGAGTCCAAACTCAAAATAACTTGTCATTTTCTCTGTCATTGGTTTGCAGACATAAATTCATCTCCCCCTCAACATGAAAGCAGCTCTTGACTAACATTTTCCTGCTGTGGTCTTACCAGCAGACTCACTCTGCAGGAAGATTTTCTGTGTGACCATTCTACTTCACTACTAACCAAAATCAATTTACCTTAGACATGACGGAACTTCCTAATGGAGCCTGTGATTTTTATCTCTCTGTACAGTCAGGAACAGTGATGCTTCACCTCATTGCTCCAGATGACAACACAGTCATATGGGTCAGGTCATATTAGAAACAGGGGAGGGAAAATGCAAGATGATGCTGACAGATGGCATGGGAAGAATAGAAGCTAATAAAATACTTTTCCTGCTGAAACATGTTACTTATAAGAATTGTTAACTTGTAAGTAACACATTATGATATTGATATGAGGAAAATCTACATTCCCTTAAAATTATGGCACAGAGCACATTTTTTATTATGGTGGGAAATTGTGGCCCATTTTAACTTGCTTAAAGCTTGCATAACCTGGGGGATATTCCTAAATTGTGTGAGGGGACACACCTTATTTTGACTGTATAAGATCATGACTTTACAGACAATATTTACCATCATTTTTCATATAACCATAAAGCCATTAAGGTTGGAAAAGGTCAGTCAGATCATCTAGTCCAACCCTCAGTGCATCACCACCATTCACTAAACCACATCTCTCAGTGCCACATCTACAGGTTTCCTGAGTACCTTCAGAGACAACGACTGCATCACTTGCCTGGACAGCCTATTCCAATGTTTGACAACTCCTTCAGAGAAAAAAGAAATTCCTAATATCCAACCTGAATTTCCCCTGACGCACACAATAACAATGGTAACTGTATCCCATAAAGGTGGGAGATTCTCCTTGGCCCTCCTCTTCTGGTTAATATATTTGTAAAAATATTTTTTGTTATTTTTAACAATGGTGGCCAGGTTAAGTTCTTGCTTTTGCCTTTCTAATTTTCATTCTGGTGGCATCCTTGTACTCTTCCTGACTTGGCCTGACCATTCTTCCAAAAATGATAAAGCTGGTTTTTTTTTTTTCTGGAATTTCAGTGGAAGTTCCCTGTTCATCCTCACTGGTCTTCTTCCTCAAAGACTTATCTTATGGCACAAGGGATAGCCTGTTCCTGCACCTTTAGTATTTCCTTCTTGAGCAATGTCCAGACTTCTTGGACCCCATCACCTTCCAGCACTGACTTCCAAGGGATTTTCATTTTAAGATAGCTTTAGGGCAATTATTTCTGACTCTGGCTTGGCGTAAAAGATAACATTATATCCCAAAATTCTGTTTTCCTCCTGAAAAAATAAGCTAAGGCAAGCATAAGTCACTGAAGTGCTAAATAGGGCAACAGGTAAATTAATCTCCCCTTCATACAGACCTATTAATATATGTTCTCTCCTAGTTTTCAAGAGTCAAAGAATATCTGAAGTTGAAATGGACCCAAAGGATCCCTGAGTCCAACTGCTAATTAATTTGATCCCTGTTGAGCTTGTTCAGAGCTTAAGCAATTACCCAGTTCTGATGTTTTCTGTCTCAATTCCAGCCACTGCAATTTTCCTGCAAGTCACTATAAATGGAAGCTGTTGACTCTCCCTATTAATTTTCACCCTTCATAATTTCACTACAATGTTGTACCTTAATGATGTTCCACAAAACTTCCTGCTGCTCTAAGCACCAGGCTCCTTTTGATAACATGGAATTAAATCAGCTGAAGACTATCAAGTGTCTTTACTTTTGTTCAAAATTCTGTGCTTGTTAAGAACTCTTTTCCTTTTGTTTTTCCTTTTTTTTTTTTTTTTTCTTTTTCCTTCTGAAGACAAATTCAACCCATTCAGCTCAGAATATTAATCTTAGAGCAGCACATATTTTCTCACTTTTTAGTGAGGACCATGTTAATATTTCACATGAATATGATCTCTTTGACGTTTATACTTTCTGAAAATTTAAAACTATCCATTAATCTCTATTTCCATTAAGACACAAATAAAAGGAACTGTTTTCTAGCACACATACATAAAAGATTTATTTAACCTATGTAAGGTTTACTGTCGTTATCACTTTTAAAATTTAATGATATCAGAGACACGTAAATCTAAAAGTAAATTTTCTTGTTTATTGATTTATATATTTATTGATTTATTGATTTATATATTTATTGCAAGCTGACCTGAAGGAAGAACTTGAGTGAAAGAAGTAGAAGTCTGAGAGCAAAAGAATAAACATGTTTTAGTCTCTAAAGATCATTTTCATGTCCCAGAGTCATAAATTCTGCAAAGGCAAATTACAAAATACTTCTTGTTTCCGAAGAAAGGAGAGAACACAGGAAAGCTTTTCATATCTTCCACCTTATCACCTTATTTTTCATACACAAAGATATTGTAGAGAAAGACACACTTCTTAACCTCAAATATTTCAGAATCAATTTTCCAGTATAAAAGATTCTGTACAACAATGCTTCTGCTTCATTAAATGATGTGTCTCTAGACATTGAAGACAACGTAGAAAATACATTTATTTTTGTTGTGGCTTAACCCGGCAGCTGGCTGTGTATCATACAGTCCTTCTCCCACTTCCCAGTAGGATGAGGGAGAAAACCCAGGCAAAAAAAAAAAAAAAAAAAAAAAAAACCCAAAAAATCAACAGAGTAGAGCTACTAAGATAGAGAAAAAGAAAATAATAGTAGTTATGACTATGTTTATATATACACAGAAATGTATCTAATAAGTGCACTAGCAATTGCTTACCCACCCCCAGCCCACCCCCTGAGCAGTGGGAGAGTGAGATGAACTCCCACCCCAATCAAAACTCCTTCTGTGTGATATCTTACCGTATGGAATAAAATTATTAATTGCAATAAGAACACATTGATGCACTACTGAATGGCAATGAAGGTGTAGATGGAGGAGTGTTATCACTTAATCCAAGTATTTTCTATGGCTACTTGGTACACTTTTTCAAGTACGTGAGGTTTAAAAGGTAGATTCTTCTTTACAGAAAGTTGACAATAACATGACACAAAGCAGAAAAAGACTTCTCAGATCTACAAAGTGCTGAAGTCTGACTCCACGATTTGATACCAATCCTTAGATACTTCATGATATTCAAACTAAATTGTGGGCCTTTTCAAATTCAATGGCTCGTTTCCACTCCTACAAATTATATTTTTCTGATAAAGAAACTCTGTTTGATGAGGGTAGTTAGCAGGCTAGGAGGTTACTAAGAGACAGTGCACTATGTAATTAACCAAATGCACATGTTTTATATTCCCTTTTAAAAAGCCTTTTTTTTCCTTCTTTTTCTTTCAGCATCAAAAACATTGTGATTTGGATCACTTGTTTATCTCCAAGCCTGTGCAAAGGATGCCAAGCAAGAAAAACTGCATGTAGCTTTTAATTGGAAAAATAATTTGTGAAATAATAGTCAGAAAAATAATCTGCAAAACATTATTTGAATGATGATGCCAATGTTCTATGAATACCAGCTTTTGTAAATCATAAGAAACATTAGGAGTTACTGAGGAATTAATCCTCCCTATAGCTAATATAATGAAAGTTAAAATTGTGTTCAATCTATACTCCCATTATGACCAAATTTGATGTAACAGAAACGTCAGGTCACAGTAAAAGTGATATTAACACAGAAAATAAAAATTCTGGATATGTTTATGACAGAGACTATTCAACATAGTTCCACTCTGTATTTTATTCTCCAAAGTAAATTGATCTAGAAGCAAAATCTTGCACCATGACTTCAGACTTACTAAGAAAGTAAATGAGTAGATGTCAAAGAAGCACAGTTTATATATGTCCTAAGATAAGACTTGGAAAACCCAGCATCTGAAGAAAGGAGGTAATACATGAAGGAGATTTTGCCCATATAGTCTTGAAGGGACATTTGAAGTGCATTGCAATAAGCAAGTCAAAAGCAGATTTCTTAGATTGAAACATATATGGTTTGAGTTGGAAGAGATCATAGAATCATAGAATCATATAATCATAGAATCATTGAATCACAAGGTTGGAAATGACCTATAAGATCATCCAATCCAACTGTCTCCTCATCACCATTGCCACCACTAGTACTAAACCATATCACGCAGCACGTCATCCAGACAGATGATCCTTAAGATCATCCAGTTCCAATGCTCCTGCTGTATGGTTGGCCTTCTGGGCTGCAAGTTCACATTGCTGGCTCATGTTCAGTCTTTCATCAACTAGCACTCCCAAATCCTTCCCCTCAGGGCTGCTTTCAAGCCATTCTCCGTCTCCAACATGTATTTATGCTTGGGATTGCCCCACCTAGGTGCAGGGCCTTGCACATGGCCTTGTTGAACTTCATGAGGGTGGTATGGATCCACCTCTCAAGTCTGTCCAGGACCCTCTGGATGACATCCCTACCCTCTAGCATCTCAACTGCATCACTCAGCTTGGTGTAATCTGCAAGCTTGGTGAGGATGCATTTGATTCCACTCTCCATGTTGCCTACAGAGATGCTAAATAGCATCAATCCCAGCACTGATCCCTGAGAAAAGCTACTCATCATCGGTCTCAGTGTGGATATTGAGCTGATGACTGCAACCTTCTGAGTGCAACTATCCAGCCAATTCCTTATCCAGTGAGTGGTCCACCCATCAAATCCATTTTTCTCAATTTGGTGACTAGGATGTCATGTGGAACAGTATCAAACACTTTGCTAGGTAGAAGATGTCAGTTGTTCTTTATCCACTGATGATGTAACTTTTCATTATCAGGTTTTTTTAAAGTTTAAGTCAGTGTTTCTAGAGTTTGAAGCAAGATGTAATGAATTCAATAAGAAAATATTCATCTGCCAAGTACATGAACTAAAATATTGTCAGTAGACTCCCTTCTTATTGGTGCCATTGTCAAACGTATCTTAGAAACATGGAATCATAGATTCATGGAATGGCTTTGGTTAGAAGGGACGTCAAAGATCATCTTCTCCAAAGGCACCTGTCATATCAGCTACCTCTCAACTTGGTGTTGTCTGCAATGTTGATGAGAGTGCAACTCCAACCTGTCTCTATGACAAAGATGTTACAGCTGTACATAGAGCTTTTGACAGCAACCCTTTAGCAGCAACCTTCTAACTAATTCCTTATTCACTAAATAGTCCACTCCTTGAACCTGTGTCTCTCCAGTTTAGAGATAAGGATGTGATGTGAGACCATGCCAAAAGCTTTGCACAATTCTGTGTAGACGATATAAGGCCCTTCCTTTGTTTACCGATGCTGTTACTGTATCATACAGAACATTCAGATAAGTCAGGCTCTGCCCTTGGTGAAGCCATTATGGCTGTCTAGGATCATCTTCTCATCCATCAACGTGCCTCAGTGTGTACAGGGAGGATTTGTTCCATGCTGTTCTCAGCCACAGACACAGTGCTCACTGGTCTGCAGTTAACCTGGTCTTTCTTTCTCCCTTTCTTGAAAATAAGAGTGATGTTTCCCATTTACCATTCACTGGGGATTTTGCCTGACAGCCATGACTTTTTGAGTATGATGGAGGGTGGCTTGGCAAGCACATCAGCCAGCTCCTTAGGGACCCTGGGATGGATTGTAATTGGGCCCCATAGATTTGTACAAATTCATCCTCATAACGTGATCTCTGACTTTCTCTCAATGAGAGGGATTTTCTTACCCTGGCCTCTACTGAAAGGTTGAGGGTGTGAGGTTCACGGAAGTGAGAGACTCGAAGCCTGACTGACAGTGAAGACTGAGGCAAGAATTCCTTGAGCACCTCAGCAGGGAATGATAATGAAATTGGAGAGTTTTCCTCTATTTGTAAAAAATGCAAAATGACTTCTTATAAACTTTCAGAAAAAAACTTTTCATAACAAAGTATAATAACATACTTGTGATCAAAAGTAGGAAACTTTTCCAGGGTCATTTCAAAGTTAGGTCCAGTGTGCATCCCCAGACTGGAAGTACTTGCAAGAAGAAAAAGAGCATTTGGAAATTACTTCAGCATCAAGTGCTTGAGTCACCATCCCTGGATGTGTTTAAAAACTGTTTGGATGTGGTGTTCAGGGACATGATTTAGCAGAGGGTTGTTAGAGTTAGGGGAGTATAGTTAGGTTGTCTTTGGACTTGATGACCTTTAAGGTCTTTTCCAACCTGAGCAATTCTATGATTCTATGATTCTACTTTGAGTGAAGAAGATAGTGCACTTGTTTCCTTTATTAACAGTGAAGCAAGAGGGCTGTGCCTTTCAGGGAAAGACATGGAATCTCTCATGGAGCTTCACCACAAGTCTTTGTTTATTCTTGCTCATTGCAACCGGGTAATAACCACTCTGATTTTCTTTGCTAAAAGGCAGTAAGTGATTCAGAATAAACAAACAAGAATGCAATCTTGTCAAATCCTCATTACTATATGTTCAGCTGACCAGTATACCAAGAGACGAAGGAATTTGTTGTGGGACAAGCCCTTAGAGAACTTCAGCTTTTTGGCTTTCAACCTTTTATAGGCAGGAGAATAGTAACTGCAAAAACTATTCTTGCTAATAAGGAGGAGCTAGGAGAGGCCTAGTGAGGGATCTTTCAAGGTGAACTGTATTGATGCTACAAACTGTGGAGCTGGTCCCACTTATTTTAAGTCATTGTTTCAGAGGCTTTAACTGGCCAGTTCAAGGACGAGTTGCACAGATTATTTTTCCCTGTTTTAAAACATGTGAGCAAGGCCCTAGTGAAGACAACCCCTCCTTGGACAAAATAAAAATATCTATGTGCTCATTTACGAGGGGAAAGGAGGTACATCGTTCAAGCCCTACTGGAACAAAATGAAAGATTCAGTTTCCTATGAAAGCCTTATATGTTTCTCAATGATGAAAATATAGTGTAGCACACAGCCTTGTCCCAGTTTTTCATGTTTCTGGATATTTTTTGTCTCTTTCCATTACACATTTTTGTTCTGGTAACAGAGAATACATAGGAGTTACCAAATGCATTCTTTTCTTCAGTCTTTACTGCTAAAACTGCCCCTTTGTAATTCCAGAAGCTGGAGATATGAGAGAGAGTCTGGAGATGGCCTTTCCCTTGTTCATGGGAGGTCAGAGATCTGCTAGGACAACTTGCACACAAATCCATGGGTGCCAATGGGATATACCCATAAGCACTGAGGGGGATGACAGGATCAGCTCCTGAACAACTCTATCATCTGTGAAAGGTCATGAGGAGCAGGAGATGCGCCTGAGGCTTGGAGGAAAACCAGGATCATTTCAGAAGGGACAACAAAGATGATGTGGGAAACTCCAGGGCATTCATCTTAACCCACCATGCCCACTAACTACATTCTTTAGTGCCACATCCACACATTCCCTGAGCATCTCTGGGTATGGTGACTCCACCACCTCCCCGTGCTTCCAGTTCCAATGCCTCACCTCTCTTTCGGGGAAGAAATTCTTCCTAATATCCATAATGTTATGCTCAGGGTTATGGATACTGTGATCCTGCACACAACTTTGAAATACTGGGCTAATTGATGTTGGATGAAGTGCAGCTGACCAGGAGGGGCAAGAATTCAGAGCAGCATTCTGGCTGTGCTGATTATTTCCAAGTGATAGAGAAGTGCCTTCCACTGTCATCTTTGGAAACAGACAAGAGAAACCTCAGATTTATACCAGAGAAATTCATCACGGCTCATCCAAGAATGTAACAGAGCTGATAGCCCAGCTGAAGAGTCTCCACACCAACGCACACAGCATGGGAAATAAGCAGGAGGAGTCGGAAGCTACATTGCAATCAGAAAATCATAACTTCATTGCTACCAGTGTGGTGAGAAGAACTACCACGCTGGGACACTATGATGGAACTTCCTCTTTTGGCCTGCCCAGTATAAATCCTCAGTAAGTGCTTCATGGTTTGCTTAGGCTTTGTTAGCTTTGCTGAGATTTTAGCTTAGATTGATTGTGCTCCTGTGATCCCGCAGACACAAACTGTTGACCAGCTCTGTGAGTAGGAATGGATTCACCCAGAGGCTCTTTGGCTTGTGTTTGAAGGAGTTTAGAAAGCAGCCTCGTGACTCAATGGGAGTGTTAAAATCACTGTGTGATACCTACACTGCATCAATAACACAATGTTTATTTTGTATCGGTAAATAGATGTAAACGTAGTAAATACAAAAGCTTCCCTATTGCAGGTCCAAGGAAGGGCAACAAAGCTTGTGAAGGGCTTGGAGAATATGCCATACAAGGAGAGACTGAAGGAACTGGGACTGTTCAGTCTGGGGAAGAGGAGGCTGAGGGGAGACCTTATTGCGCTCTTCCGATATCTGAAAGGTGCTTATAGTAGAGCGGGGTTGGTCTCTTCTCACTGGTGACAGGTGACAGGACAAGGGGAAATGGCCTCAAGTTGTGCCAGAGTGAGTTTAGGTTGGATATCAGGAAACACTTCTTTACAGAAAGGCTTGCTAAGCACTGCAGTAGGCTCCCCAGGGAGGTGGTTGAATCATCATCCCTGGATGTGTTTAAAAACCATTTGGATGTGGTGCTCAGGGACGTGATTTAGTGAAGGGTTGTTAGAGTTAGGGTTGTATAATTAGGCTGTGGTTGGACTCGATGATCTTTAAGGTCTTTTCCAACCTGAATGATTCTATGATTTTATGATTCTATGACCAAGTCTCACAGGATTTCTGTGATTTGTTGTTCGTTTTTCTCCTGAGAATTCTTAGTTCTCATCTTTGTATCTCATTTAATTCCTGCTGTTTATAATAGTAGATCTACTTATAGAAAAATGTTTGTTTGTTTTGCTCTTAGATTACTGCAAGAGAACTAGACAGTGTCAATGTGTCTACTACATAGCATTTCAAAATCAGTGAGACAGCTCAGAATATAAATGGAGTTACTCACATCGGATAAATTTATTTGGCAGAATCAGGTGGTGTAAAACTCATTGGAGAGGAATACAATAAGTGCCAAATGTAAGTTACGTTACAGGACAAGATTTTCAATAGCCTTGAGTTCTGAAGGGAGCTTGTTATATTCAGATGGGTGCTAAAAAGTACTGGATGGTCTTGAATAACCTATTTCATACCGATTATATAAGTCAGGAGGGAAAGATAATGGATTTTCTCAAATGCCACACAGATCTGGATAACAAGGTTATTGAAATGCCAGCCAGTCATATAAAAACCAAACCACCACTAGCAAAGTGATGCCTGCCCTTCATATGCTTATAAAACAGAATTTTTCTTTCTAGGTAAATAAATGGTGTAGAGACATCATAAAGTGAAAATAAACAAAATTTTCACATAGCGTAAGTATTGCATCTTTTACTATCATTAAGTGTTTAGAGAACCAACTCTAGCACATCTTCTCAGAGTCTTCTTTGTGTCTCTAAGACTCCCTGGTGTAAGCCTGGGCCAGAATTTGGAGGTTAGTACATTAAAAATGTAGCAAAAGCACACATACAAACATTTGTACTTCACATAAGCACTTGTACTAGCCTGAGTTACTAATGTACAGTGTTACAGTGGTAGACTTTGAAGCTTATCAGTTAGATTAAGTAACTATGGTCACAGAATTTTCAAAAAGCTAAGCACATATATTATTGTCCATCTGTCATTCCTTCCTGGAATTCAAGATTCACACAAATGTATGACAAACTAGAAGTTCATGCTACTCTTGTCTTACTACATAGATTATCAAAATTATCATATTGATTTCAATTAACTGTGCAAAATTCTGGATTTTTTTGTAGCATAAAAGAACAAGAAAATCAAGTAACGTATATTTTTTTAATAAAAATAAAGCAGGACTGGAAGAGTACCGGACCTACCTTTTCTCCCTAAAACAAACTTATATTACTATTTTGGGTATTAAAGTAACATATAAGTCAGTAATTAAACTGGAATTTCTATGATTACAGATCAGATGCATGCCTAAGGTGGATCTGAGAAGTAAAAGATGGCATTGCTAGTTTCTCAATATAAAATATCCACCTTGTATGTTGATGATCTTATTGTGCATGCTTATAGATTCATGACGTTAGAGGGTTAGTACATCTCTGGATTAAAATCTCACTTTCAAAAAGCTCTGGAAATCCAGAAGTCGGAGGTGTTCTCCTAAATCATGATAAGACTTCTTTTTAATGGAGAAATAGATTAATCTCATTAGTACTTTCCATCCCGACATAGTCAAAGCATAAAAGATTTCCATCCAGTCCAAATCCAATAGCATTATATGCAATATTCCAGAAGAAAAGGATTCTAGTATCTTTTCATTTCTCTTATATCTCCTCAGCACTTGTCAGCTTTCTGTGCTCATCTCAGAAATACAGTCTCGAAGTTAAGGAAACTTCAGGGCAGTGTTTATTGTGACATAAAATGAATAAAAGAAATACAAATCCAGCCCTGTAAATGCTCTAACAATTTTAGCTGCTACATGGTTTGATGTAAATGCAAAATAGAATACAAATACAGAAAGGAGATTTAATAGCTTCTGAATTCTATCTACCAGATATCAAGGATAGTACTACTTCCTGGCTGCAGTAAACTGTAAGACTTCCAACTCATGAGGTAGGTTTTGGTCAGCTTTATCCAATAATGAATGACAAAACCAATCCATGCTGATTCTGTATTTGTCTATGGATTCTGATGAACAATTACTCTGAGCTTCTTAGGGCCCCTGCTTTGTGTGAGAAGATACAGAATAGAAAAGGAAGGCAAAACCATACATTTTAACATATTATTTTAGTATAAAATCATAATATTTTAAAAATATCTTTTAAAAAAATTATATTATTTTTTAAAGCTTATACAAAACAAATTATACATAACACAATTGCTAGACAGCAAATGATGCCCAGTCAGTCCCCAACTGCCCACTCCTACCACCAAGCACTACCTAACTCCCTCCTCTTTTATTATTCAGCATGATGCCATATGGTATGGAACATCCCTTTGGCAAGTCTGGGTCAATAGACTGTCCCCTCCTAGCTCCTTGTGCATCCTCCAGTCTTCTCTTTTCCTTTCCTCTCCTCTCCTTTCCTCCCCCTTCCTCTCCTTCCTGCTTTCTCCTTCCCTTTCCCTTTCCCTTTCCCTTTCCCTTTCCCTTTCCCTTTCCCTTCCCCCTTCCCTCCCCCCCTTAGCTTACCTTCCTCTTCTGAAACCCATTTTAGAAAAGTGTTGTTTTAATTAATAAAGCAAGAAAAAGTGTGAAATGTTCAACTCATACATACTCCTTATCCCTTCATCCAATGGTGGCAGGATTCCCATTAACCAGTCTATAAGACATTATAACAGCTTGCTGACTTAAATTTTAATATACTTGACAATGCCTAAGTATAACTATAATTATGTTTAATTAGATGCACAGCCCCAAGTATTTTCTGCATATCATATAGAAAAGAAATATTTTGCATCATAGTAGCTTTCAGTTCCACAGAACCAAACCCACAGTTATAGATAATTTTGGAAATCACAGTCTTCCAACAAGCAGGTTGAAGCTGCTTTTTTGTTCACTCTCCTAAGAGCAAATATCTGTTAATATTTAAAATTTAAAAAATATTAATGATTTATTGGGTGAAGAAGAGAGCGAATGACTCCAAAGCTTGATGCTTACAGTATTACCTAGGAGTCACAGCTTCAGTCCCAACACGAATAAATAAATCAAGATTTTACAGCAGGTAGAAATAGGTTAAGAAAAGAAAGTGACAGCCATTTTCCTGAACATATTGTAATTTATTGTGTTATGAACCTCCTCCAGGTGGTAGGAGACTGGATTAAAACCCAGGAGAGACAGAAGAGATCTCAAGTCAGGGTACCTGCATACCAATGAATATAACAATATTCACAGTATCCACAGAAAGAGGAGAGGATCATCCTGCTAGTATGGTGGTTTTGTTCCTTCAGAAAATGTATTCCCTTTGTAAGAAAACACCTGGATATTCTGGGGAAACATTACTCCATTAAAAACCCTAGAAAATATTATTCATGCAACCCTGTAGCATACGTAGATAATTTACATACAAACTTTATTTACATAGGTATTTATATTTTACATTTTTATATAAATAGTATGATATTTTTTTAAGTGATGTGCCAAGATAAACATTCAAGATGGGAAACTTTGACAGGAGAACTGCAGTTAAATGTTGAATACGAACCGATCAGGATGATGGTGGGGGAAGGAGGGAAGGAGGAAAGGAGGAGAGGAAAGAAAGAAGGGGAAGTCTTTTTGACAACAGAGGACACTTCAGTTCTGAGCGTATTCATTGCTGGGTTCAGTCTCCTGTTCTACCTTGATCTTCACAGAGTAGTACACAGCTCTGCCTGAAAACATACAAACAAAAGTAATACTTCTCTTCTAGATCGCAAAATGCTATACAAAGAAAAGTCAAAGTCCACCCAAGGGCCAACAACCTAGAGATCAGATAAATCAAATAACTTCACCGAAATTTGAGGTGTCCATTCATGCTTTTGCAAAGAACAAAACATGCTTAATCTACTTCGCACAGAATCATAGAATTGTAGGGGCTGGAAGGGATCTCTAGAAATCATCAAGCCCAATCCATCTGCTCAAGCAGTTTTCCTACAGCAGGTTGTGCAGTTACCTCTCTCTTTTCGATGACTGGAGACAGTGGTGCAGTTTATATGTTCATCTTCAATTTATTTTTCATGTGAGCAGATAAGTAGCTGTGCCTGTGTGCTCAAATATCATGCAACATGTGCTGTGTTCTGAATGAAAAAGGAAAGTAGCTTGAAACGCACTTGAATTCTCCAGCACCAGACATAATACATTAAATATGTGTTATACAATGCATAAATGAGTGGCTGCTACATCAAAGAGAAAGATGGCCAAGCCTACAAATGCTAGAGATCTGTCTATATGAGTGTGCAGTAAGGATCAAGGGCCGTACCACCTAGCTTGGTATGCTTGCTGGATTTCTGAAAAATGAGTGTTTTAAGAAGTATCAAATGTGGAAATATCATTATCAAGAGCCCAAGCCTCTCTCTCTGTAAAAGAGGTAAACAGTCATCTTTCCCCAGATATGGAATTTCTGTTTTGAAACCAGGCACTGATCATGTCAATGAAGCATTAAGCATACTCTGAGAGCAATTTGAAGCTGCAGCTATTGCCAGCTATTTGGGGAGTAGTACTCCCAAAACAATGAACAGTGAGAGAACAGTACAATATCCTGTGAGTTAGGAAACAGGATCACATTTTATGGATAAAAGCATCTGAGAATCACCATCGTAGAACCATAGTATATCCTGGGTTGGAAGGGACACTCAAAGATTACAGAATTACAGAACTGTAGGAGTTGGAAGGGACCTCCAGAGATCATAGATTCCAATCACTCTGAAAAGCAGGCTCCCTACAGTAGGTCACATAGCTAGGCAGATCTTGAACATCTCAAGGGAAGGAGAGTCCACAACTGCTCTGAGTAGCCCATTCCAGGATGATGAATTCCAACTCCTGGTTCCAGGAAGGACCATACAAAATCCAAACCCTATGCCTGAGAGTGGTGTTCAAACACTCCTCAAAATCCAGCAGCTTGATGCTGTGAGCACAGCTCTGGGCAATCAATTCCTTGCCCACCTTCCTTTGGTGAAGAACCTCTTCCTAGCTCCTAACATGCCCTTCCCCTGAAACAGTTCCCTCTGGATATTTTCCTTACAGCTGGGGATGTATACACAGGTACCTGACTGCAGACTGTTTAAAATGCTCTTTAATAATAATCAACAGCAAAAAATAACATATGTGTGTGTAATATACTACATATTACATAACATTTATGTCATTTAATAATAAAAAGTGAAATACTAAGTGGAATCAACAGACTATATTTGAATATACATAAACATATATGTGGTGTATATATTTCCCAAGTTATTATCTATCCATAATCTGCCGGTCTCTGTAAGATAACAAAGTTTTGTTTCTGCTTTGTCTGAAGACTAGCCATTTCTTTTTTTTTTTTTCTTTTTTTTTTTTTTTTTTTGTTTTAACATTACCCATTTTTTTTTTTTTTTTTCTTTTTTTTTTTTTTTCTGCATGTGACATTAACCATAATTTTTATTCATTATCCTGCTTTCAGACATCATTCCTCCAATTCTGTGATTCTATGATGACTAATTCTTTCAGCTCCCTGCATCTCTTACAGGCCACAGATGAGACCATGAAGCTGTTAGTTTTCTGAGTATTGCTTCACTTCAGAAAAACAAAGCATATGCAGCTTTGCAACTGTCTGCTAGGCCTCCTGCTGCAGGACATGTTCTGAGAATGTAGGAAATACCTATTCATCTTGTTTTTTGATACTGGTGACTTCTCCTTGTGATTTACATAGCAGGGAAAATACCAGTGTTAGGAAATTTAATGCCAGTCTGCCACAACAGCAGAAACAGTCCCGTTATCTCATAATGGAAGATACTGATCCTAGACCTTATAAATATTGCTGATGTTTCAGGGATAGGGGCTACAAGAGGAAAGTACAACAGTGCAGAAAACAAAAACCATTTCAGTGTTTTTCTCTAACACTCACCTGCAAAAATGACTTTTTTACAAATTGAGTAACAACATTTTTTGTTGATCTTGAGCATAACTGAGACTTCATTTGGATGCTGTAAAGTAAAATACAGGAACAGATGTATGTTCATATGTGTTCATCTGGCATGGGCAGTTGGTTGGCAACAAAGACTTAATACATTTATTCTGACATTTAATAAGATCTCTTTGTATTTGCCACTTTCCACTGAGATTATATCTTCCCAAAAATGTTCCTTCAAGACATGAAGAACACAATCTGTTCCTCAGACAGCAGCTACATCTTCAGTTATCTATACAACAAAAAGAGATGTTCAGGAAGCTAACTGCAATGCAGATGCACTTGGTTCTCCAAAACTTCCACCACTTCCCCAGATGTTTTACCATTTTATGTATTTTCCCACACTTTTCTTTCCTACTTCCTCCTGTTTTCTTGCTGTGAAAGTGCTTCTGCAGTCAAAGACACAAAGGTTCAGGACAATTACTTTGCTTTCAGTTCTATTTAAAACCCGTAGGCACATTGCTGTTTTTTCTTGTACACTGAATATGGTGTAATCCATCAAATACTACCCATAAAAATATAGTGTTATTTACTTTCATAAATACTAAAACACTAAAACTTATATGTTAAGTTTTTTGGTACTTATATGGTAGTTTTCTAAATTCCCGTAAAACAGAAAGAAATCAAGTGCATAAAATCTCACTGGGTTTAATGCAATTTTTTTAATTCAACCTTAATTCTAATGCTTCAGATGTTCTAATGTTTCAGAAAAAAGAAAAAAGAAAAAAGAAAAAAAAAAAAAAAGCAGATTTCCTTTAAGAAATATAAACCAAAATAAAAATATGTATCAATGAAATCAGAAGGGAAAAAACATGATATTTTATCTATGCCAAATAATAAATAATATTTAAATACATTGTTATCTCACAGAGCAGAAGCCTGCCTAGTGCTAAAAGGAAAGCTGAATAAAGTGGTTTTGCCACCACTTCAGTCACTTGAAAAGTCTATGTCTGTTTCATAGAATAATCATCTGCCCTAATTTTTTCATTTGAAAGAACTAGCCAGGAAAGTTATGTCATTTGCAGTGCAGTATTCCACTTTATATATGCAGCTAATACAGACTTGCAGTTGAGAGCCAGTGAAGGCTGACAGATTCCAAGGAAGGGTTTGTTCAACTTCATACATTTTTCAGGGAAAACGTGTAATCATTATATCAGCTGCTACTGGTACTAATAGGAAGATGGATAAGTACGCTTTTAAAAAAGAAATTAGAAGTTCCCAATTTTCTGTTTATTGCCAATTAAGGAAGAATTTCTATGGCCCTAATCTTCATTTTTTTTATTTCAAAATCTCTTTTGATTCAGAAACGCTGAGATGTAAGCAACTTATCTAATGCTCTGTCTCTTTGGCCTGATGGAAAGGTTGATAGCTTGTGGGGAAAAAAGTCACTGAGAATAAGAAACAACTTCCAGTGGCTTTAATGTATTATGAGTACATCAATTTATGTTTGAATATGTCCATTCAGCACTGATATACAAGATCTTACAAACTTGCAAGAAAATTTAAATATTCCTCATCTCCTCTGAAACTTTCACAATTTTTATTTTCACATGTGGTTGTCAAACCCAACAATTTGGCCAGACTCTTTGAATTACCCCTGATCAGAGCTCTCCTTGCTCTATCACTCTCCAGCTTCAAATGGCTGAATGAAGAGCAATTATCTTCTGGAGGAGAAAAAATTTCAAGGATTAGCTTTTGACATTCTGTCTCTCTTCTGCTGCTCTTTGGTGACTCCAGATCATCTTGTGCAAGTATTCCCTATCTAGATACACAAAGTTTAAGCACTTCAAGTACCTTCCATTAAGTCCATGACTGGAATTTCATTAGTCCAGTGTGCTAGCCATAGTACCAGCTCAAAAGTAATACTTAACATTACACCTATACGTAAGGATAAAATATATATCCCACTGTGGGGGAGCATGTGAACAACTGAACGATGTTGAACTGTCAGATGGGATAAACCACAGCAGTAAAATAGTTCCAAATTGAGACAAGAGATGCCTTAAAAGCAAATCTCTGTCTAGAGCAGGAGAAGCACCACTGAATAAGGGTGTGGGAAAAATACTGCTGTAGAGAATTGCAATGGCACAGAGGTAGACAGTAAAGAGAATTAACATCAGATGGGAGATTCTTAGTTTGACAAGCAAGTAATAACCTCTTGGGTGAATTTCTTGTTTCGACATTTTCATATTTAGGGAGAGATGAATTAGACTAAAAAAATGAGATTTTATGAATTCAGACAGAATTCTGAATTGTAACAAGTCATCTGCAACTTAGAGACTTGTCTTATTCGTATTCATTTCATATTCAGACTGACATGAAACAATCTGACAACTAATCTACTTTATCTAATATATTTTTACTACAGTATTTAAGCATGTAAGATTTACATTTGGGCCAATAGATACAGAATCATAAAATAGTTAAATTTGGAAAAGACCTCTAAGATCATCTTGTAACACCTTCATCCCACCACCACCAGTCCCACTAAAAGCAAGTCCCCCAGTACCACATCTACACATATATTGAACTTCTCCAGGGACAATGACTGCACCACTTCCCTGGACAACACATTCCAATGCCTCACCACCCTTTCAGAGAAGAAATTTTTCCTAATATTCAACCTGAATCTCCCTTGGTGCATTTTAAGCCTATTAACTGTAGTCTTGTTTCAATAACAACCACTTTTTCTTATTATTTTAATAAAATCACATGCCACTGGGAAAGGTAGATGATTATCAGAGACAGATGAGGAACAGAAAATATACAGACCATGTGAAAAATCTTTACTTTCAGACAGTCCTATTTAGTTCTGTTTGAAAGCATTCTATGTGTTGGATACATGTAGTCAGAGGAACAGACTAATTTTTGTTAAAATTAGTAGTGCCTTTCATCATAATAATTTTTATGTCTAAAGTTATATTCCTCAAGGTAAGTAAAAAGCAAGTGGTTTTTTGTTCTCCATTACGAGCCAAAGGAAGCCCTACTAACCTGCCTACTTGTGTTTAAATTACATTGACTCTCCTTAGTCTGATCTTCAGTCAAAGTGGAAGTTCTTTCACGATTTTGCCATTGTCACTCTTGTTTGTAAATGGAGGGAACTTGACATTCTTTCATTTCTCCAAATCTCTTCACCTTTTTCCACATTCAGTTTATTGATGGGAATATGCTGAATATCCTGACATAATTTCTACTATTTTGACCTCCACTTTCTCCAGGCTATTGTGAAGCACTTTCTATTTCTTTGTTACAGGAATGATCAAGGAGGATTTTTTCCTACCTTCCTTTACCACTGCAAGCCTCAGATGTTCTTGGCTTCAGTAGGGCAATTAAAATCATTATGTACAATTTTGATGAAGTCATCTAATAGCTGAGCCTTCATACAAATACTTTGGTTAACCACGATGCTTTCACTATGCAGCTTTCACTAGCAGAGTTAGTAGCAGCATCAATGACACACCAAAATTTTATTTGGTTACTATGAGTCAGGAGTGGTTTATGTCATTCTTATATCTGAAAAATTGCGCTGTGAAAAATATTGCCTGTTTGCACTTTCACAGAATCACAGAATCACAGAATCGTAGGGGTTGGAATGGACCTCCAGAGCTCATGAGTCCAACCCCCTGCCAAAGCAGGTTCCCTACAGCAGGTCGCACAGGTCGACATCCAGGCAGGTCTTGAACATCTCCAGAGAAGGAGATTCCACCACCTCCCTGGGCAGCCTGTTCCAGTGCTCCGTCACCTCACTGTACAGAAGTTCTTGTGCACATTGGTGCAGAACTTCCTATGCTGCAGTTTCCGGCCGTTTCCCCTTGTCCTGTCTCCACTCACCACTGAAAAGAGTCTGTCCTCGTCATTCTGCCCCCCACACCTCAGATATTTATAGACCTGGATCAGGTCCCCTCTCAGTCTCCTTTTCTCAAGGCTGAACAGACCCAGTTCACTCAGCCTTTCCTCATAGCAGAGATGCTCCAGGCCCTTCACCATCTTTGTGGCCCTCCGCTGGACTCTCCAAGAGATCCCTATCCTTTCTTAGAAGACCTGTTCAAACAGGCCCTCAGAATCTAACACCACATTTCTGTTGATATAAACAATTCAGAATACAATTGCATTCTCATGGGGCTTGTTTCTTCTGCTTTTGTTTCTTACAGTGAGACATGTATGGGGTATAGTGAAGCTTCATCCTAATCATTTGTGGCTTTTTATCATTTGATATTACTAATACTAGCAAATATTGTATTCAAATAATTCCACGTGGTGTCTGAAGATTGCATTGAAATTATATTCCCAAATTAGTGATATCTATTCCATACTTGCTATTTCTTTTCCAGTGATAAAAGATATTTCAGAACTTAATTTCACAATATGTTAAATTTAATGGAAAGATGCGGTAGAAGCACTCTTCCATGTAATTAAACAATAATGTCTATAATTAGATTTCATTTTGATGCTGAGAATTATCACATTTTCTAAGGCAGAAAAATGCAGAGTTCACTTGAATGCTAATACAGTATTCTGCAAAGATAAATCAAGGTGAGATGAAATATTCAAAGTAAAATGAAATATTGAATGTAATAAAAATGAAAGGGGAAACTGTTGTGTCACATCTTTTAATCTCCCATCAGTTAATCAAATTGAGTAATAGAGACAAATTACAGCAGAATATCTACTCAAATAAATATGAAACCATTGGATAAGTCATTATGCTGAGCATAAGACTGAATGCCTTCTTGAAATACAGTGACAGGCTACAAAAAAAAAAAAAAAGTATTAGAACTCTGTATAGAGACTGACATTCACGTTTTGGCTCTAAGTATATAAAATAAAGAAGGCTTGACAAATGTCACGCTCAAGTATTCTGAATCTTCCTCACTCAGGAAATACCAAATGCAGTAGTCCCCAAACCTCATTTCAGTACTACATGGTAAGGGTTTACATCCCTCCCAATATCCTGATATGCATAGTCCAACAGGAATAAGAAGTATTTAGTTGTTCTGAAAAAGACTTAGTAAAGACTAACATAAGGGCATAAGGTAGATAACCAAGTATACTTGCCTGGTAATTGCAGAGGGCGAGATTCAGAGTCAAATATCTCAATTTGAGCAGAAGGTGAGTGAATTAAGGGGAGCAAAGCTTAATGGTAGCAAACAGAAACCACCAAACATTTCAATGGTTGACCAAATTCTGTTTATTTGTTTCTATACTTAGAAAAGAAGAGATAAAAAGGTACTAAACCAGCCTCAGAAATGCCATTTTACTCCTACTATGTCAAATAGTGTATGAACAATGCTGGGAAATTAAGAATGGAAAATAAGTTTGATTTGGTTTGGTATAATCACTGGAAATTTTAGAAAATTGTTTGCTCTACCAGATAATTACAGCCTCTTAGAATGTCTATGTACATTGCCTTCCCTTTCATATTAATGAGTATTAACATGACTTCTGTACCTGCTTGTGAGATTAACTTTCCCAAAAATTGACAGTACGAAGAAAAGCTAAATTCCTGTGACAATCCTTTTTTTTTCTGATGTGCCCCAGTGATGGCAAATATTGCCTAAAGAGAAAGGAAGTTATTTTCATCGCGGAGTAAGTAAAAGTGAAGAAAACAGACTCAGAAGTGTTGGATCCAGTATTGGGAATGCAAGCACATCAGCCGTGCACTCTGCAGAGGACAAAGTTGATCAGAAACTTAGAAGTAGAACGTAAGTAATAAAGCATTTTCATTTTCAGTATACTTATTTAAACATTTTTTAAAGGAGCAACAACAACATAAAACTGGTGGGATATTTGATCTTGTTTTTGTGACTCTAATGCATCTGCCTGTTTTGATGGCACTGGCTGCAATTCTTAGTGAGGTCTCACTGTGTTCATCAGAGATTTTCGATGAAATTTCCTTTTCATGTACTTCATCCCTGAAAACACTTGTTGACAAATGTGCATTCCGCAAAAAAGCAATGACATTTTTCTCTGGTAAGAGGGTTCCTACGAAAGTGGTGAAGAGACATGATCAGATTTTTGAGTTGATTATCTGATTGTGGCTCTATAACTTTTATTTGAAAATTTGTGGGTAATATATTTATACCGACTGAAAGTGGAGTCACATATATAAATTCATGATTTTTTTTGCAATCTTGCAGCCTGCTCTCAAATTCCAGTAAAAAAAAAAAAAAAAAAAAGGGAAAGCAAGGCTGCATCTTTTTCACTGCTCACAGGACTTGTTTAGGCAATGCATCAAAATGCACACAATTATTAGCCATAACTTGAATTATTACTGCACTGCATGGTCCCCATGCCCTGGTTTCAGCCCAGACAGAGTTGACAGGACACCAGTGTGTGGTTGTTGTTTAGCAACGGGAGTGAGCCTGGGGCCAGGCCAAGCCACAGAGCAGAGGAGCCGCCACTTATACAGGGGACAGCTGCATTGCAACGCAGCCCATGGGCCATGGGTTGGACACACCTGACCTAATCTTTGAATTACATAAAGAATACTAACCAGAAAATTTAATATTTTACTTCACTTAGTCTATTCACTTCAGCTTTCTGAACTGAGATTGTTACTGAGTCCTTCACAGGCCTCTTTCCTGACTGATTAGAATTCAGAGCTAAGGAACTTTAAAAAAGTTCACTGTTTTCACCAATCTACGTGCAAATGGAAGTATTTGCTAGTGATAGATTTCATCTGCCATAGTTAGTGGTAACTTCTAACTTTTTTTGTGTACTGATTTACTTATACTGTTTAGCTGAATAATAAAAGAAGCCCAGTGACAAAAATTTCTGGTGTGAAGGCATTAAAAAAGCAAAAGGCTTAGGAGCCAGAATGTGTTCACAGCCAAAGTATGGTTAACTCCTACTCAGAATCAATAATACAGCACAGAGTGTAAAAAATCTACATGATGTGACTGTACTCAGATCATAGATATACTCCTTAATTACAAACAATGAAACATTAAATCATCTTTTTTCATTAAAACATCTTCACCTAAAAGAAAACAGAATTCTAACAAGACTAACATCCTATGATGTTACAAATTAAAGTAATTGCTACAATAGAATTCTGATAGTATTTAGTTGATTGATAACCAGCAAATGTATTTGCTCAATCCAATGGAAACAATAGTTTATTGGGAAATGCTTTTTATATGAATTACTTTCCTGCATCTACAAAGAACATATCATTTTCATTATCTGAAACTGCTTTATCTGTTAACAGCTTCTGGAATTTATTTCCAAACACACATGCTGTAACAGCTAAGAAGAAAAGGAAGAAGTGAAAAAGCACTGGGCAGCAAATAGTTTTGTTAGCAATCTCATTTATGCAGCCATAGTTCAAGTCCACAGTTTTAACATCCCACCAGTTTGTGCCTGCTCCTCTGCCCTCCTCTGCTACACAAACAGAAAGTGATGCTCTCCAACAGCTTGGTCATGGAAAACCTTATTCTTGACTCTGTTGTTCCATTCTACAACCTTTATGATATCTTCTGGCAAATTACATGCAAGAAAAAGAAAGCATTTCAATAAGCAGTTCAATAATAGATTGTTACTCTTTGAGACCAAATAAACCTACTCCAAAATCTGGATATCATAGAAAAATTAGTCCAAAGCTTAAAACTTTACAGACTTTCTTATCAGGAACAGCAATGATCCACGTGCATTTAGGAGTTAGGCTTTGACAAAGAAAAGTGCTAAAGGTAAAAATATTTCACTTTTGTTGTGATGGTTTTTAATTCTTAGTACTAAAGGAAAAGTCTGAAATATAAGAAGTCACCCAGAACCTAAGAGAACAGCAGTACCTAAGTTTTAATGCCACTGTTTTAATCAAAATTAATTTAATCTTAAATCTGATCTAGTGAAATCAAGTCAGTAGCTGGCTGTCATTTGTATTCAAAAACTATGCATTGCTTCACACAGTGTTTGTCAGAATAAGTCATGTCAGTGAAAACTGCCCTTTTCACGTGTAGCTGCAAAAACATAAAAGGTTGCAGGGAAGAAATCATGTGGCATATTATACTCATCATCTGAAAGGTAATAATAATCCTTGGGGTTATGGAATAATTAGGGTTCATCGATCCTAACCAACTTCATCACTAAAAACCACTGAGGTCAGAATGGAGCAAGGTAAGGTTACTTCATCAGAAAGATATTTCAGGGAAAGAATAAGAGCAGCTATATATGAGGAGCAGTGCTAGATTGACAAGTCATAGGCTACCATACAGACTGAGAAATACATAATCAAGAGACACAAGTTTGGCATAGCTTGAAGGCATCACATTGCTGGAACAAAGGTGGAGGGTAAAGGGATCCTCCTCTATGCCTACGTGAATTGTGCTACAGCTACAGAACCTGCCCTAAAATGAGCAGCAGAGCTAGCTGGCAGGCTGGAGTACTCAGCTATGTCTCACAAAAAGGAGAAGGATTAAGGCTGCTTCCTTCTGCCTGGGAGCACTGGCAGCCAGTATTTATGTGTCTCCTTTTTTTGACCAGAGGCAGTGTCTCTGCATGGCTCCTGAGCTCAACAAGGCATAGCTAAGGTCAGATTTTAAAAGGTCATATTTAATAGAATTTGAAACATGCGTAGCATTGAGCACTGGCTCAGTTATTATGTGCTCTAGAGATATTTCTAGTGCAATATCCAAAGGAGCAATGCCAGAAAAGAGAGTGAAGAGGCCCAACAGAGTAGAATATTTTGCAGAATTCTAAATGCTGGGCACACAAGAGGAAAATTGGCTTTCAATGGTTGTTTGTAAACACCAATTTGCCTTTGCACTCAATCAATCACTCTGGAAATAGGAAGAGAAAGTAAATGTGATGCAAAGATCTTCAAGAATGTTAATTATGTGGGATTTTGCAAAATAACCTAACAAGCTTGCACTAAATAATTTCTAAATATTTTTTATACTTTAGAAGCAACATCGAAACCTCATAAATCTAAAGCAGAGATTACCTAACACCATGTTATCTCTAGAGGCAGCACAGGGAGAGAAAGTGAGAGGTAGTATCATTCTTTATTCCTTTTTTCTTAAGTAAAAGGGGTTTCTTTTCCATGTGGTACTTTCACAGCACTGTAACTTGCTTCACTTCCAGAGCTGTAGTAATGCATTTAAGGAGTAGAAAATTAGGGCCCTCTTCAACATAAATGATTCAGATGAGAAGAAATACGTTAGTTTTACTTAAGAAATTTACTTTCAGACTGGCAAGTCTAAAAAAGTTGACAAACTGATAAGTACTTCTTGCCAGTTAGAGGCTATGAAAAATGTTTAGAAAATAATTTTAATTTAAGGCTGGCCTTTTGTAGCATACCGAGGCTAATGTTCAGCTCACTAAAAAATGGAACTTGGGAAAGTATTTATTTCATAATAAATAATGTATCCCTTGAGACTCATTCTTCTTTCATTTTTTTTAATGTACACGTGCTGTCATTTTCTACAGACCAATGACATTTTAGTCTGATTATCACTCAAAATCATCTGTCCATTTTCTGCTTTGGCATTTATTTGTCACTTTACAGGTCTTTTAACTAAGACTTGCTTTCTGCAGGTGTTCTAATGCAGACAGTATTTCAAGCAAATTGTAGATATTTGTAAACCCTTCCTTAACACAGATCCTGTCTAGTTGATTGTGCACACACTTAAGGCACAAGCTCTCTAGCACATGCACATAAATGTGCTTTTCTCCTTTACCTACATGGTGAGAAGCATAACATTCATGTGTAAATGCATAATGTTAAGCTGCTGTAAGACTGGGGACTTCTGGTGAGTTTGGATGCATATTGGGCAAGAGCAAGCAGCAGGGATTCCCATAGCTATCCCTGCCCCATAGTGGGGGAGGAGGGCAAGACTTCACATGATTTCCACATCTGATACCTCACAGATCATGCAGGCACATTTGGCTACAGCTTAGCCAAGGGATTAGGGATAGCTCCTTGTTTTGAAAATCACAATTGAAGACATAACACATTTTGCAGATGAGCAATTTAATGTTGTACAGAGTAATTTTGTGTTTCCATGACTCTAAACATTTCATTTGACATTCAGAACAGGAGTGTTAAAGTAGAGACTGCATCTGAAGGCCCTGCAGTCCAAATGTTCATTCTGCCCTCAGGAGCACTGATACTGCAATCCTCACAAGTAAAAGCCAGGTTCTCCCAGCCATCCCAGCTCAGCTGGCCATCATCCTCTTTCACTGCCAGGACAACACTGATGGCCAGTCTCTCTGCAAAGATATAGCACTGATTGCATTGCCCTTCCTCTTCTGGTGTTCAGTGACATTGTGAATGCGTGGCATATGCTATGTGCCATAATTACAGCTTCATTTCTTCTAGGATTTTATATTTTTGTTAGCTGTTTCATGACTCATTTTGCAAACGGCAGGCATGAACAGTCTCTAATGATTACTGTTTGATGTAGATAATACAGATTATAGCATACAAATAAGACGATAAGATAAAGTCTGTAACACTGTAAAACACTGTGTAAAAGTGCTTGTTTTTGTAAAAGTAGGCTTGCCTGAATAGACTTTAAAAGCAAGACTTTCAGTTTCTTATGGAATGTGGAACTTTAGAGAGTTTCATGATTGCTTCTTCTTGCAGTTCTGTGTTGGACTTGTGGAGAAATTACTGAAATTCTACTGCTGTTTCAGTATGAAATCAAAGCACCCTCATTTAAATTAAAAGAAAAAGAAAAAGAAAAAGAAAAAGAAAAAGAAAAAGAAAAAGAAAAAAGTAAACTATCTCAAAGAAATCACAGACGCAAGAAGCTCCCAATGGCAAATAACGAGTAAGATGGAACAGACTGACCAAGGAGGTGGTGGAGTCACTGTTCTTGGAGGGGTTCAAAAAACGTTTAGATGTTGTTCTGAGGGACAGTGTTAATGGGAAACATAGGTGATAGGTGTGTGGTTGGACTGGATGACCTTAGAGGTCTTTCCCAATCTTGGTGATTCTATGCAAGAAGGTATCCACAACATAAAGAAACAAGAAAGAAAGATGTCAGTTGCAGAAAACTGGAAGAAACACCTCTTATTCTTACCAGATGCCTTGCATTGAGAGCTCCCTCCAACACAGTCTGCAAGGACATGCACTTTTATCATCACAGAAGCACCCTCAGTTACTGTACATAGTTCTGGCAAATTCTAAACTCAGTGTAAAATCTCCTTGAGCAACACTTTATGCAGGGAACTGAGTATTTTAGCTTAAAAATAAATACTTAGCATCTTAACACATTGAAACCTGCATCTCCAGCAATTGTAGAGAAATTATCTAGTCAAATACCCCATTTTGATGAGACTGCTTTCTACCACAGAACTACTCCATAAGCTCTGTCCCACTTTGGTCACCCATTGTTGAAAAACTGAACACAGAAGGCATAAATAATCTGAAATTTGCTGTTAAATTTCATCCTTGCACTGACTGTAGTGTTAGTTCACTTTATTTTGAAATTATTCAGACTATCCATCTTCAGGAGGAACATGAAGCAGCAAGAAAATAAAAACAATGGAATATGTATCTTCTTTATATTTATTATACAGGGATATTCTTGACTCATCCAGAAATCCAGCATAAGTTCTCCCTTCTTTCAATATCTGAAAGAGTTGTCATGATGCTTTACTTAAGAGCATGAGCTCTGACAAGCATTCTGTATCCATCTTTATACTGTTATAAGAACCGAGCTTGTTTAAATGTAATCAGACAGTATTCTTTCCACAACTTTAAATAAAACATGGTTAGTATTTACTGCTGTTTTAAAGATATTTTTTTTTCAAGAAGTGAAATGTTTTTATAGTCAGAAACATCCATTAGAATGTTTTATGCTGAAAAGTGTGTAGATTTCACTAACCAATAATCAGAACTGGTTTGGCAATTAGCAACTGAGTTACTAATTATATGGCTGCACATTTGCATGGAAATCTTAGCTGCATTACAGATAAGACTGACTGGCTTAATTTTCCCCTTCACATTTGATCCATTCTTACATATTCACAATAGGCATTAGCTTAGTGCCATAAGGAGTATTGGAATAGATTTTGTAAGGCACAAACTGTATTCTAACACAAGAATCTGGTTTATTCTTTCATATGTATTAGCTGTAACAACATTGTGAGTTCTAAATGGGATACTAGTTCAGGTTTCACACATGAAAAAAAGGTTAAGCTATGTTAGCTATGTGTACCTAGGTTTGTATTTCAGATGGCTTTTTGAAATCAACAGGGCAAAATTTTTTACTCCTTCAGCTCACCCATGGTCAAATGACATTGTAAATGACTCCTCCTTTTGTGTCCATATTAAAACCACTAACGATTTCTTACGATCTTTTAGAACGCATATCAATCATTCTCACACATACAGCTTTGAAAAAACAAGCTCTTAGGAAAGTCAGACTTCTTTATCATAGGTTATGAACTTGGATTGAAAGACAAATGTTTTTCACACACTGTCTGAACTGATAATGGATACAGAGGGATGCTATTGACAAGCATTTTAGCTCTGAGTTAGAGAGAAACAGAATGGCCATTCTGTTATATATTTGCCTCATTAACGTTTGTTTTGACTGTGCAAGACCAGAATAACCTTGAGTTCAGGATCTGAGCCCTTTTTCCATTATCGAAGCTCTGTACAGAGTGTTAAAATTTTTGACCTTTGGCCATCTGCTAATATTGGGTCGATACCCACAATCAGACACTTCCCTCAGTCTAATACTTCCAGAAAACCAAAGTTCTGAAACTCTTACGAGCACCGTTTTTTAAAGCCAGAGGCTGTTGCAGACATTCACTCACTGGTCTGTAGTAATTCAGGTATTTGAAGGCAGAGAAGACCTGCCTTTGAACTTAGAGTAGCTCGGTACTTTTTTATAGCTCCAATGCTAAGATAATTATCTTCCAGTGTAACCTCTGGGGACAAGCTTGACATTGCAATAAAGTTTCATCAGTCTAAACTAGCTCTTGGAAGCATACAACTAAGGTGGCATAATTGTTTAACAACTCCAATCCAGTGAGCAACTCAAAATTTATCATCAACAGTGTAAAACTGGAACAAAAAGCTTTCCACAGAAATCTTTATTATTAATTTTGAAGTATTTTTCAGAACAGTCTAGCAGAAATATTACTAGTCTCATTATAAACTCTGTCACCAGAGAAAAATATGCAAAAAAAAGAAGTATGCATCACAGACATAAGTAACTCCAGATGTTTTGTTGATAGTAATGTCAGAGTTGCCAAGATCACCCATTTTCTTCTCTTTTCTTTTAGCCCATCCCTCTACTCCATCCACTTTACTTACATAATAATAGCTAATTGCTCTCCACTTCTCTGGGGCCTGTTGCATATCTGCTTAACCAAGAACATATTTATTCTTAAAATGGTCCAAATCTGTCACTCCCTTGTGTCACTCCAGCAACATCAGCTTTCACAAGTTGTTACAGGTATATTCTCAAATGCAATTCACAGCATTATGGTTTATTCCCAACAGCCAGGAATGTTTCTGCAAACCGTGGTCCTAGCTTAACTCTTCCCACTTCCAGTGCTAACATGAAATTATATTCTACTATTCAATCCATTGTTACTTATGGAGGCTTCTGGGACAAGTTTGTTTTTATTTAACCATATGAAAATGCTTCTAAATGATTTGTTCTGCTGCATATGGTTTCCTGGATTGCTTTGCCTTCTGCTGACCCTATACCACCATCACCCATTTCTCTCATTTGCCTCTTGTTTAAAAATTTAAAAAACTGTATTTAAGAGTAAGCTTAAGTTCCTTGGAGTAGCAAATCATAGAATCAGAGAATCACAGAATGGCCAGGATTGGAAGGGACCTCAAGGATCATGAATCTCCAACCCCCTGCCACATGCAGGGCCTCCAACCTCCCCATTTAATATGGACCAGGCTGCCCAGGGCCCTATGCAACCTGGCCTTGAACACCTCCAGGGACAGAACGGGTCATCCACAGCCTCTCTGGTCTGCAGCTGTTCCAGCACCTCTCCACTCTTTCTGTAAACAATTTTCTCCTGACATCCAACTGAAATCTTCCCTCCCTCAACTGAAAACCATTTCCCCTTGTCCTGCTTTCAAAGAGTTGATTCCCCTCCTGTTTGTAGGCTCCCTTTAGGTACTGCAGGCTGCACTGAGGTCACCCCGCAGCTTCTCTTCTCCAGGCTGAACAAGCCCAGCTCCCTCAGCCTGTCTTTGTAATGGAGGTGCTCCAGCCCCCTGACCATCTTCGTGGCTCTCCTCTGGACCCTGTCCAACAGCTCCCTATCTTTCTTGTAATGGAGGCTCCAGACCTGGACACAGCACTGCAGATGGGCCTCACAAGAGCAGAGTAGAGGGGGACAATCACCTCCCTGTCCCTGCTGGCCACCACTCTGCTGATGGAGTCCAGGATACCATACCAATATGTCTACTTACGTGATCATTCATATTTGCTCTACCTATATGCCCTTTCAAAGGTGATTAAAATCACCTTTGATATTATTATCAATTTTGATACAATTATCAATTATTATTATTGAATCGCCTTTAGATATTACAAGACAATATTATAATATTATTACAAGCTCTGTTTTGTTTTCTCGCAAGAATGCTTGATAGGCTGATCATGAAATTGAATGATTTTTCAGAGCTTCTGGCAATGTTATGAGTCATCTGTTTGTTCTCCTCTTGTTCTTTTTCCAAGAGTAGTAATTCACCATTTGTGAATCACCATTCAGGATTTAGATGTTTCTGATGAGTCATACTTAACCTAATAGAAAGAAGGATGTTTAGACTACATAAATTGTGCACTTTAACCATGGTATGTTTAGAAATCCTTGATTGGAACACAAAATTACATACTTCAGTGACAGAAGAAAATCAAATGCTGAACTGTTTCCTCCACTTTAAACTCTGCACAAGCAAATTCATCCCCATCCTCTTGATTCACTTAGAAAACAGAGGTCAAAGTATATGTGAGAAAGAACTCCATTACAGTTTTTTTCCATCTCTGCACTCGACCAATTAACAAATTTTTCAGCATCATGTTCTCCATCTGAAAGGTCTGAAAATATAAATAAATCTGATCCAAGAAACATCAGAATTTGTATCCTGAGATTAAAAATGTATTAAGGGCTGCATTTTAGAAATCAAACACACTTAGATCCACTATTCAGGAAAATTTATTGCATTACATTGCCTTTCATTTGCTTTTCTTTGCACTGTTATTCAATGCTAACAGTTTGTCTTCTGTTCCAGAAAGTCCCTCTGAGGAAAAGATATTCGTGATCAACATTTACTCCCACCTGACTGCACGGAGTACCTGTAGTAAATGGGAAAAAGAATTGTCTTCTCTGTTTCTAAAATTCCACTCAGATTTGGGAAAAGGTCTTGCTTTTCTGATCAATGAGCATCAAAGAGCCTGAGATGTGCAAATAGAAAAAAAAAGTTGGTTTGCTGGAAGCATGTGCTCAAAGTCATTTGTTAGCTCCAGGGGGTGTGCTGGTGGAGATACTGAACTAAAGCTACACCTCTATACAACAAACACAATCTTGATTTATCAACAAGAGGACTACGGCTGCTCTCAGAAGCTCCTGACATTTTATCTAACTGGATTCCTGATGAACCATTCTTCTAGAGTACCGGCACACCAACAGCAAGTTCTGCCTAGGTCCTCAGTCACTGAGAAGGGACAGCTGAAAATTTACGGAGTCATAAAATCATAGAATGGCTTGGGTTGGAAGGAACCTTAAAGACAGTGCTGTTGTCAGGGTTGCTTTCCACTTGTTCAGGCTGCCCAGGACTGCATTCACCCTGGCTTTTTATGAAAAAAAGAATGCCATAAAAAAACAATGTGAGGGGTGAGTAAGCTTTAGTTTCATTTGTTGCTGTAAAACTTCATAGTGGACTGACAAATACTTTGTAAGGTATCACTAATAAAAGCCATTTACAGTTACATTAAAATATAGTTTTCTTCCTTTAAATCTCTACAGGGATGTAAAGAGAGGTCACTGAATTCTCTTCACATACTACAGGATGTCTGAATTAGCAAAGTACAGAATGAGTAAGGTTCAACCTTATTCACATAAAATAATTAAGAATCTATCTTAGTAATTCGTGATTTAGTTAACTTTAAAAATTTTAGATCCCTTTATTAAGACTTGGCTGAAAGAAAACCTGATGCATTTATGTTGAGGTGAAATTTACCACTGAAAAAGTAACAGTGGAAAGAGGTTTCAGGTATGATGCAAAATACCACTGGTGCAAACACCCTACAAAAACACTTCATTTGCTCATTTAGATTCTAAGATGAGTCTGGACAGAATAGCAATATGTTGTGTCCTAAAGCTGCTGTATATCAGCGCGTCTGCAAAATGGACAAAGAGAAAATGGAATTAGTAAGTCCTTCGTATTCAAATCTAAGTCTACTAACAGTTCTAAATATTTGGTAGATCACCACATGCATGAAAATGCATAATGTATTGTCATTGTGTGAAACAATGCTTTCTAATTCCACAATATTTCAACCTCAAGTAGAATACAATCATTCAAGGTTGGTGGAGTCCATGCTACAGTATGATAGGTCACTACTCACTGTGCTGGGTACTGCAATGTACACCTTAAATAGGCAGAAGAAAGAAAAGGAAAAATTGTTACACCAGACATTGGTGTGACAGCTGGAAGTGTTCCTGTTCCAGAATACGTTCCTGCAGAAGAGCATTCTTCTGACTTATATCTAGCAAGTGAAAGATTGACTCTAAACCAAAGTCTGGCCAGCAACAAAGCTTGAACTGTGAACTGTGTCTTTCATGTTTTGCAGTAGTGCCCAAAGCTTTTAGAAAACCATCCTCAACCTGAAAAGTGTGAAAAACCAACAGAAGTGATCATCAGAATTACTTTTAAGAAGATAAATCATGTATAACTGAGAAGCCACAATGACTGTGATAATTACGCAATCTGCATAATCATACATGCCTCATGAACTAAATAATCTGGAAAATATCTCCAATTATCTTTCGAGTCAAATCACAACAAAGAAAGCAAAGGTTTGTTAGATGACAGGAAATGCTCTGATGCGCTCCATGTCTATTCCATGTCAGTGTGGTATTATAGCTTAATCTGCTTTTTGTAAATATATCCAGATTTGTAACAGAAGTCAATGGCATTGAATTGTGGCATTATTTCACATTAGCATATGATATAAAATGGGGCATACCACTGAACATATGAAATCCACAGATTTGCCTTCTCTCCATATTTCATGCCTTCATTTATTGAATGTGCTTCTAGAGGGCAAATTTGGCTCCCTATACACCGAGTTGTTTTTCATCTCTTAAAGAAGAAGGTGATATAGGTCCCACAAAATTATTCCCAAGTTACGTCCCTCATTTTCAGAACATTTTTAGGACCAAATATTGGAGATACTGATAAGCAATCTCAGGCACTGCATAACAGTGCTCTAA
Source organism: Centrocercus urophasianus (assembly GCF_019232065.1). Classification (NCBI taxonomy): domain Eukaryota; kingdom Metazoa; phylum Chordata; class Aves; order Galliformes; family Phasianidae; genus Centrocercus; species Centrocercus urophasianus. The sequence goes on from NW_024884878.1 coordinate 7,537,661, forward strand.
TCTTCTGTAATTAGACACACAAAATATTAGTGTGTCAAGAAAAATAAATAGAAATCGAACAGAACTCACACAGTATTTCAGGCATACTCAAAGATGGATACATACCTCAAGCACACTGAATTAGAAAGGTTTTTAAGTCAAAAGACAGTAATGAGCCCCATTTTAATATAGTCTATCTCTCATGTTCACATTATTATAGTTGTAATTAGATCATTCAACATAATATAGATGGCTTTAAGTTCTCATGACTTTAATTAGAAGAAACGAAACAAAGACCAAAGAAATTACTGAATTTTACATCCATTACAGACTTCAGTATAAGAACATCAGCAAAGAAAAGAGGAGGGAAAAGCAAATGCACAAGTTTAAGCTAAGGCCAAAGCAAAAGAAAACATGAAGCAAAAGACAGACGGGGAGGAACAAAGTAGCTTTTGTTGTCAGTTTATGTATCTAAAACAGCACATTGAAATAGTGCAATACCAACCACTTAAAAGACATACTGAACTGCGAATATAGCTTGAAAAAAAATGTTTTCTTCCCATTCAACAGCAAAATCCATTATGTTTGTTTTTGTTTTTGTTTTTGTTTTTGTTTTTTTCTTTTTAAGATAAATAACCAATTAATTTTCTGATTAAGCTCAGCAGCTACAGAAGGGCTCTGTACACTCAGGGGGCTGCCACCTCCTCATCTGCCACACTTGCAGCGAGCAGCCAAAGCAGAACTGCACCAGTGGGACAGAAATCTTGAGATCTACCTACCAGACAGAACAGGTATGGCAGAGGTTCCTGTCCTGTGACCCTCTGGGCATTCACTTCAATCCCAGCCTGCTGGCCATGTCATGCTAGCACCACAGGCATGCTGCACCACACAGGTGTTCCCCCCAGGCTGCAAGGGGTTGTTGTTTTCAGTGCTTTAACTGGGTTTTGGTTTTTGATGGGAATGGTCCACATAAATCAGCAGTAGTCCTAGACCCAGGCTTTGATGTTCTCCATTTGTAAAGGTAATTAGCAGCTGTTACCTGAGTTACCTTATTAGTGCTTGCTGACTTCCTCTCCAAACATGTTTCAAAGATGTTAAGTAGTTAAAAGTTAATTGGTGTTTCACTGTTGTTTTTTTCCCCTGAAATCCCTAAGATTTTAAACAGAGCTGGTAGGGTCCCGGTCTAAGCTAGGAGTGGTTTAATGTAGGTTTCCATTCTGCCAAGCGTCAGTGCTTTGTTTTTCCAGTATATTCCAGAACTAGGTTATCACTGATGAGTATAGTTCAAGATGTATCCAGCTTGAGATGCGCTTTCAGGTAGGATCTTTCAACCCATGATACTCAGAAAAATCTGAAATGACAATCTTTCTCTTCTTGAAATGAGTTGAACACTGCAGCTGAAAACTATCTTTCTTTTTCATCACGTAAGCCTCCTTGTTTACTTGTCATAGACTCTGCGACTGATTTCATTTCCTATATCAAGCAAATCAGCTGTATTGCAGAAGGACTTAGTCATCAAATGCTGGGAGAGAAGTCACAGCCATGAATCGCTTTGTTGCTTACTGGTCACATGCCACCATGGGAACTGACCTTGCACTGATCTCCAAGCTGAAATTTCAGGGTCAGTTTCACACTGAGATAAGTGGCTTCTAGCACCGTATGAGCTCAGTTGCCAACACCTGAGAGGTTTACTTGGTGTTTTCTGCTGGGCTGCATAACAGCATCCTAAGTTGGAAGGGGCAGGGTGTAAGCGACACATGACACCTTTTGGCCATTCTTGTGCTGAGGTCCCCGTGTGTGCTAACTGGTGAGTTCTTTTAGAAAAGGATTTGTAGTTTAGTTTTCATTTCAGATCAATCAATTGTAATGCTTACTACAGGAAGACTTCGGGCTATGGGTTTCACTGATTAAAAAGGTGCCTCAGGTTACATATATCGTGCTGCTATCTGTAAATCTCTTCTTGATCCTAGTACCTTTTGTCCCCATAAGGACATATTTCACGGTATTCTGTTTTTATTTCTTCTGAGATTTCACGTGCCTGTAAGGAAACAATTCTTCAAACAGATATAGAGCTTTCTTCCTGCATCTTAGCCCCCTTCTGGCTGAACAATTATTGTTCTCTGCATGTAGCACTTCTAAGTTAATAATCACAATGCACAGCTCAAAATACTGTTACCCAAAGCACTGAATTCTAACTGCAACACTTGGAACAATTATAGGTAATTTGAAGCCTTTAATTTTACAATTGCCTAGCTAAATCCTCTAAAATGATAAGTTTCTTTTTGCAAAGGATTCTGAAATTCATTCTGTTGTGGTTGTTAATTTTTAAGGTTGTGGGCCCCACTAGCATTAATAACCACTCACAGAATGAGTGGTTGTGTGTTTACTGTGTTTTTTTATTTGAAGTTATTTGTAAGTAACAATGAAAATCTTTTGGACAAAGCTTTGTAATTTTATTTTCTCCAATTTAGTTGAATTCTGTTGCTCATAAATAGTACTACAATTAGTGTACTAGAATCTCTAGACTGTTATGAAAAATATGCAAAGCCTTTCATTTTCTTGCCCATTAAATAAAGTCAAAGGGGAAGCTCGCCAAGGTTGAAAGAGAAAAACTGAGTAGCTCATGTATTTTCCCAAACCTGCTAACTAGAATCCAGCTAAAGCAAGCTGTGATTCATAAACATGTGCATACTGTGTATGAAGACCAATTTTTTTTATTCCATCATAAAGCATTTGACATCTGTCAGGAAATACTGGACAGTGGCCATCTGAAATCAGCTTAATGATGAGAAGTTTTCTCATCCCACGGGGATATTCTTCTGGAGAGATTTCCTTGGTGTTTGAATGCTTTAGATCACAAGGTTACTGGGAGTCTTCATTCAAAATCTTATCTTTCACAAGCCCGTATGCTACAGAATGAGCAAATAGTATGAGAGCAGTAAGTTCTCCTCTGAGCCTCCTCTTCTGCAGGCTGAACAATCCCAGCTCCTTTGGCTGTTCCTCATAAGATCTGTGCTCCAGACCCCTCAAAGCTCCACTGCTCTTCTCTGGACGCGTTCCATGGCCTCCATGTCTTTCTGGTAGTGAGGGGCCCAAAACTGAATGCAGCACTGGAGGTGCGGCCTCATCAGAGCTGAGTACAGATGGATGATTGCTTCCCTGCTCCTGCTGGCTGTGATATTTCTGTTAGAAGACAGGATGCCATTGGCCTTCTTGGCCACCTGGGCACACTGCTGGCTTATGTTCAGCCAAGCATTGACCAATACTCCCAGGTTTGTTTCCTCTACACAGTCTTTCAGCCACTCTGCCCCAAGACTGTAGTGTTGCTTGCAGTTCTTGTGGCCAAAGTGCAGGACTTGGCACTTGGTCTTGTTGAACTGCTTCCTATTGGCCTCAGCAAAATTACCCAGCCTGTCCAGATCCCTCTGTAGGGCCTTCCTGCACCCAGGCAGATCAACACTTCTTCCCAGTTTGGTGTCATCAGCAAACTTAGTGGGGGCGCATTCAGTGCCTTCATCCAGGTCAGCAATAACGGTACTGAACAGGACAGACCCCTGTACTGATCCCCGGGGAGCACCATTTGTGATTTGTGAAGCTAGATAACTTACTGAAGAAGCACTACAGAATCCAACACGGAGAGATGGGAAGGCTCGTGCTCCAGCTACCCACTAGCCTGTTTCTTCATCAGCTTCAGGGAAACTAGTAACTACGAATACCTTCATAATGACAGCTTCAGTCTCCTTTTTGAGCTTGCAGAGCACAGACAAGTGTATTTCAGTTAGCCAACTGCTCAGAGTTTGCCTCTGCAGGGAAAAGTGACGGGCATCTTCTAATGGACGGCAGGCCAGTTCTCATCTTCTGACTGCACAACTGGAGGGGAATTCCTAACGAGTCAAGTGACAGGACATCAATTGCAGTTCCAGAACTTGTTCTCAAATTTGGCTAATTCTGAGCATTGTGGATTGCATTTCAGAATTGCGCTTCAGCTCACCACTGAGAGCTGCAAGTTGTTTAGAAATACATTTTGACTTGAAAAAAACTCGAAAAATCAGAAGATTTTTAAGAACAATAACTTATAACCACGATAAGACAAAAAGTACTAGCTTAATGTTTATCCTTTTCTTCACTATAAAAAGTAAAATGCTGCTTGATAAAGTGAATTATATCCCTTCTCCCTAAGAAGTGAGAAATTAGTGAATGAAAGCAATGCTGTAGATTTAATAAATTTTAATTTTAATAGAGCAATTAGCTTCTATTAAAAATATATTATAGCATTAGCATGAAAAACTCTGACCAGCATTTGCATGTATTACGTATTGCTTATAGTGCCCAAACATTTCAGTGGTTTCTCCTCTCAATTTTTACAAATGAAAATTCTTCCTTAAAATTATAATGGCCTAAATTGCTGCCTCCTGCTTTTCTCTTCTATGTACACTATGCCATCAGGATTAGCAACTCAGTAGTCCACCTTTGGCATTCTTCTTGGGATACTCACAGAAGAGCAATTATGGTCCAGCTATGGTTTTCAGTTTACCTTAGTTCTTCAGTTATTATACAATCTCCAGGGTTGAGTTACAGCATTTCCCCTGCTGATCAGGCTCTCTTCGGAGGTTTTCTCCTCCACAAGATAGCAAATTTCTTTGTGACCTGCAATCCACACAATCTGCCTGAAGCACTTTGCTTCATCTCCTGTTAATTTCCAGCTTTCTGGCTGCCACATCTATCTATCTCATCTCCTTCATGCTGGATAGTATCTGCTCTGCTGCTGGGTACAGAACGCTGCTCACACAGACCCCCAGGCAGGGTCCCCTTAGGCCCAGGTGCTGCCTAAAAATTCTCCTAGATGTTGCCTGCAATACAGATAAGAGAAAAAAAAGAGAGAGATTGTAGAGGGAAAAAGCAAACGATGTTTCCAAAAGTGAAGATTAAACATGTAATTTACAACCATTAACAAGAACATAGCTGCATTCAGGGAGTAGCTGTGAATTTCCTCCATGAACTCCAAACCCAGACACTAGCTGTCATATGTTCAGAGACCCCCACAGGTGGTAGCAAATATACAATCAACCTTATTGTCACAAACCTCTTTATCAAAGAGATCTGGAGGCAGTGAAAAATCCCTAAAGTAGCAAGTAATATGGAATAAAATAAATAAAGTTGATTAAATGAGGTTTCAGCAGAAGAAAAAGCAGGATTAGGATGATGGATAATTAGAATTTTCTTTAATTATTGTAGGGTACAAAGTTTCTCAACAATGCAATAAATTAGTAATTGTAAGTAAAAAAATAATAAAATGCAAAAACATGAGCAGTCTACAAATATTAAGAGCAATGTGTTGCTACAGTAAGCAATTTGATGACTCTAGTGAGCATGTGCATAAATACAGATGTGTCCTAATCAAGGCAGCACAGCTACAGTAACATGCTAGGTGTTTCATTTCTCATACAATGGAAGAGCATCTGTCCATCAGGAGTTTTTTCCACACTGCCCAAGCATTTCATTCACATGCAGTGAAATTCCAGCAATGGCTACATTTTCTTCAACAAATAAGAAAGAAATGGAGCACTGTTTGCTACATATTCCCACATCTAACAACTAAATTAAGGGGAAAGAAGAATTAAAACTTTCTACAACCGAATTTTCCATCATGGGCTGAGCTGCCTGAAAATTCCCTCTCACTCTCACAGTGTTGATTCTGGGAAGCTATAACTATTCTTCAGGAAAATGTGGGCTTCGTTGAAGTGTTCAATGAATAGTCACTGGAATATTTGTGCTTTTCACAAATATTTTCACAGTGGCAGTGCCCTGTCCCTGCAGGTGGTCAAGGCCAGGCTGGATGGGGCCCTGGGCAGCCTGCACTAGTATTAAATGTGGAAGTTGGTAGCCCTTTCTGTGGTGAGGGGTTGGAGCTTGATGATCCCTGTAGAGCCTTCCAACCCAAACCGTTCTGATTTTCTATGATTCTGTGATTCTATGACACAGTCAGGTCAGAATGAAATAGTATCAGAACATAATATTAATGCCTTTCCAGAGGTAAATATTAGACATGAAAGAAATAGAACATTTTGATAGGGTTGGAAATAAATGTTTTATTTCACAATGTAAATCAGAAACTTTTCATCCCTACTAATGTAAAACTGAGTGTGTTTTTCTCTCCAGACAAAAAGAAATAATTCATTGGGCTCTTAATATGGAGGACTAATAAGAATGGACAATACAAGATCTCTCAAACAAGATGAATCTACAGCAAATCAGAGCAAAAGAAACATTTTCTGGAAGCTCTTCTGCAATCAGACCTGTCAACCATGACAAGAAAGTTTATCACACTGACAATAGGAAGCTATTAGGGAGAGAGGGAAATAAATTGCCTGAGAATGTGCTAATGGTGGTATTAAGCCCTCACCTCACCCACCTAGAGAGTATACAGGAAAACCTGGCTAAAAACAAGCAGTTACCTCCAAGGCAGTAGAAATTCAGCTGGAGTGGGACACCACACCTAGGTACACCATACCTAGGTACAAATCTTCTTCACTCTTTTGAGGGTCTGAGGAAATCTGAAGCAGTCATCTGTTCCTCCAATGCAAAGGGAAATCTATGTCGAGAAACAGTGCACTGCAAACTCTATAAAAAACTATAGCTGACATAATGGTCATCTAAGCTGATTTGTTTCTACACTCCAAAGTTGTGTAGCTACTTGTTTCCCTGTGCTGATGTCTAGACAAACAAACACAAATCAGGACTGGAAAATAAAATGTCCAGTAAGAAACTCTTACAAAGCAATAGTAAAGAAACAGATTGGAACTATAAAAATGTTTATTGTATAAGAATGTAACAACTGAGTAAACAAGCAAGACAACAGTGATGTTTTTAATTATGAGGAACGAATATAAATGAATTCTCTTTTTTGTCTTCCCACTGCCTCTTTGTTTGTGAATTGTTAAGTTATGGATTTTAATAGAGAGGAAAGGAGGAGGAAGGTAGATGGTGACATTTTATACACAGTATAATAGGATATATGTAAATAACTTTCTGTTGTCTCCTGAATCATTGTCATAAGACTTCATACAGTGATAAATGGGTAATTAACTCAGAGGAAAATAAGCTATCAGGGAATGTAGGAGGCAGAAAAAATAAATGCAAATGGAATAGTGGGTTGGAAAGCAGAAAGACAAAAAGTCAATATTGAAGTTAATGTCAGAGGAGTCTTTCCTGATGAAGGGACAGGCTTGCAAATTACACCTGAAGGACACAAAGAATTGGAAGAACCCAGGTAAATAAGCTACTGGTAGCTCATATCCTTTTATATATAAATCACATGAAAGGTCTTGGGTTCTGGACAAGATAAAAAATTAATATTGGTAATACGCAAAGAAGTATTAATAGCAAAATCAAATGCTGGTTGATAGTACTTGATAGTACTTTGATAGATTGATAGATTGATTTGATTGATAGATTGATAGTACTCATCCATAAGGGTAATGTGGATATGTATAATAAATAAAACTTTACAATCTCTAGGACTTTCTAATTATATTTTGAATCAAATATGGTATTTGAATCAGTACATGTGTATGTGCTCTTTGTCTTGTTTTCTTTTTATAGTTTTTATTATTGCTCTGAGTTATCTATAAGGTGATGGAAAATACCAGTAAAAATATAATTTGTGATTGATCTGTGATCCTCTCTTTGTACTTTATATGGCTTGAAATGCAGACAGGAGGTAAGATCAAATCAGGGGAAAATTCCAGATCTGGAGATCCTGTTTGAGTTCCAAAGGACAGCCCAAATTGCAGAGGCTTTCCAAATAGCCAGTTTTAGCTCTGGCAGGGAATTTACAACTGGTTGCAGACTTGCTCGCATAAAATCTATTTACCTCTTCATCTGCACAACGTAAACAGCCTCCTAAACAGACTCATCATTCCTCTAGCTAAATGAAGGCTTGTCCTATGGAGACATCTGCATCTGTCTTTCTCTCCTAAGGCTCCTCAGCAATCAGTGGAGATCTACTCAGGCTGATCAACAGGGATTGGGATACTTTCATCTTAAAAAGAGACATGTGAAGCAGATCAGCTAAATTGAAATTACCTTTATTAATAAAGCAAGCAATTACATGATGACAAGTCTATTTACAAACATCTACATAGCAGAATTGGCTGAATCCATGTGATGATCTGAGTTCAAAAAAATGCCAATTTGCAGTGCAAAACACCTCTGCTTTGTTATCTGGAACAATCAGATATCTCAAAAATTGTTAATGTTTTTTCCTCACCTGAGCTCTCCGTCCTGCTCCAAGGCAGACTCCTTTGTTAGCAGTTCTATACAGGCAGAATGCTAGAAAGGAGGGTTGAGTCTTTCTCCCCATTAACATTACCTGTATTCTTTTTAGTTGTTGGCCATTATCTTTAGTAATTTCAATAAATGAACATTTGTGTTTGTCATTTTACTGCTGACACACACGCAGACAGACTGCATGTAAGCGTACCTCAACATCTCCTTGTTACTGCTGTAGCAACTTTTTGTGAAATTTAATAACTGACATAGTTGCATGTGCAAATGTATAGGAAAATATCACCAAGTTCCTTAAAATTTAATTTGCAAGATAAAACATTTGAAATATACAGTAAGGAAGAAAAAAAAACTGGAGAAAACTTAAAAAACAATACCAAAAATGAAGAAATTCTGTATAGCCATCTATTGTTGTTAGCATACTAATGTCACACTTCATCTGTCCTTGTATTACTATGCAAGCTAAATAAAATCGGCTTCATCTTTTTTTTTTTAACTTTTCTGCTTTAACACCGATGTGAATTGTTTATAAAGGGAAAAAGGAAAGTTCTAAAGTTGTAAGGAAAAGGAAACCCCTTTTATGCTTCAACATTTTTATCAGGGGCATAGGCAGTGAGACTGAGTGCATCTTCAACAAGTTTATGGGTGACACCAAGCTGAGTGGTGCAGTTGCAACAATAGAAGGAAGTGATGCCATCCAGAGGAACCTTGATGAGCTAAGAAGTGGGCTGAAGTGGACCTAAAGAAGTGCAATAAGCCCAAGTGAAAAATCTTGCCCCTGGTTTGAGCTAATCCTAGATATGTGTATGGGCTGGGAGAGCAGATCTGAGGAGAAGGACTTGGGGGTCTTGGTGGGCAAAAAGCTGACCAAGAGCCAGCAGTGAGCTCTTGCAGCCCAGAAGGCCAACAGCATTCTGTGCTGTGACAGCAGAGAGGTGGCCAGCAGGCACAGGGAGGTGATTGTTCCTCTCTGCTCTGCCCTTGTGAGGCTCCATCTGCAGTACTGCATCCAGGTCTGGGGCTCCCAATACAGGAAGGATGTGGAGTTGTTGGAGAGAGTCCAGAGGAGGGCCACTAAGATGATCAGAGGGCTGGAGCACCTCTCCTAGGAAGAAAAGTTGACAGAGCTGGGCTTGTTCAGCCTGCAAATCAGAAGGCTGTGAGGTGACTTCATAGTGGACTTCTAGTACATAAAATGTGTTTCTGAACAAGATGGAGACCAACATTTTACATGGTCTGATAGCGATGTGACAAGGGAAAATAGTTTTAAACCAAAAGAAGGCAGATTTAGATTGCATGTTAGAAGAAAATTCTTTACTCAAAGGGTGATGAGACATTGGAACAGGTTGCCTGGAGAAGCTGTGTATATCCCATCCCTGGAGGCATTCAAGGCCAGGCTGGACTGGGGCCTGGGTAGCACAACATATTCCATGGCAGGAGAGTGGAACCAGATGATCTTTAATGTCCATTTCAACTGGAGCAATTTTATAGTCATGTGACTTAATGACGTATGAAGAAAATGATGATGGATTTCTGAAAAATAATTTGTCTAACAATCAAATGCCTTTCATGACACGGAGTAAACCACAATTTTAAAACAATACAATTACTGATGGTTTCAGTATCTCCAATCTATACTGACACCATTTGGGGCAGATTCACAGTTAATAGTTGCAGTACCTCTCCCCACATTGCTGCTGAGAATTTTCTTGTCTTTGTTCATGTTGTAGTTTGACAATGCTCAAAAATACTCCTACCGTGAAGGTTAAGTACACTGTAACCATCAAGTTGAGAAAAAATTATGGTCTGACTACATATGCAAGAGCAGATGGTCTGTTCATGAGCTGAAACCATTGAAGCAACAACTCATGAAGGAGCTGAACCTGTAGCAAAAAAATGCTAACTGCTCATTTCCATCCACGATTTTTTTTTTCTCTTATTTTTTCTCTTTTTCATGAGGTTATGGAAAAAATGAAGCAAGGAGTAGTTAAGCCTGAACTGAACAACAGGGCATACTCACCACTCTAGCTCATATTATGACTTAAAACTTTGTAGGTTTGCTCAGATTGTCTTGGTACCATACTGCTTCCCTTCCCCGTGCCTTGACTTCACCCCCAAGAGCTGTTAAAACTTCATCACCACCAATCATGATCAGAATGGATACTAAATGTCCACTCTGCTTGATTCTCCACTTACACAGCCCTAAAAAGACTTTTGAAATAGAGGCTGAGCTTGGTATATGTGTTGAGGGAAAGAACAAAACATCCTAGCAATGCAGGTAGTTTGCAGATATGTTTTTAATATTATATGCTGCCCATAAAAGTATATTTATTAATATCAGTGATAGCTAAGTTCTTCAGTGATAGCTATGTTCTTCAAATCTGTGTATAGACTCTCAGATTTTCTTTTTGGTGACTATGCTTAGGACTAATATCAGTTCTTGTGAATAACTAACTAAGTCCATCCTTAACCAAATTGTTTTTGCTGCTTTTTTGTTATTGACAATCTCACTAGAAAGTGAAACCTTCCAAGTATTCCAAGACTCGGTGGAAAAGAGCCAGCCAAATCTCAGCCAGTTCGTTTAGAATATCCTCTAAACTCACATGCATCAAGTGAAAACAGAGTTCAACGACTTCCAAGATACCAGGGATTAGAATTACATTACAGATATCCTCTGATCTTTTTCAAGCAGAAAAGACATATTTGATGAAACCTTTTAATTTTTTTTTTTTTGCCTAGAAACATAGGAGGAAAAAATTTGTTATGTTGTATAAACTTCTTAAATCCAATTCCATCATTAAGATAAATATATCACAGTCTTACATAACAGTTCTTCCACACTATGAGAGTGAATATTTGTAGATGCTTATTATTTCTGCCATTTCTTTTGAGCACTCTGTATTTTTTCTTCCTTCTTCCTTCTTTTTTCCTTTCCTGGCCTCTGGTCCTATCCTATCTGATGTCCATTTTCTCTTCAATTAACCAGCTTCCTTGAAGTTTTTCTCTCTTCTCCTTAGTTCCTTACTCTTCTTCTGAAGGACATCATCTCACCTGTTGTTCCCTCTAGTTTCTCTCCCACTTCATGCTCTACTATCCTTTGTAAGACAATAGTTCTGCTGTTTTCTCTCTTTGTCAGATTTCTCCTGCAAAAAGCCTCAGGGAATTTTGTGCCCTTCCTTTTCACACAGCTATTAAAGGAAGACACATCTCAACATTTCCATGAAAGCGGTCCCAGTAAAAACAAATGAGTAAAAACCTGAGCACTTAATTCTTTAACTACCTTTCCTCTTTTTCTGTTTGGAAGTAGGAAGGTCACAGAAGTTTATCTTGCAAGTCTTTCAAATTTTTACTAATGTAAAATGACTTAGTCTTTTATAATCCTGCCAAAACTTAAATTCTTCAGTCTATTAAAGACTGAGAATTTCATCTGCATAAAAATGACAAAATACATCACGCTGAAATTGACAGAAGAGCTATAATGCAAAGGAGATGTGGCTTAATTAGAGTTCTCTCTAGATAGACTGAAATTGCCTATGTAATTTTAATTATTTCTCCCCATTAAATCTATGATCATCTATTATTATTGCTATATAACACATCAGAAAAGTACTCCCTCAAGGAATACATTGTCATCTTTTACAATAAAATATTGCAATTTCAGCATACATTTCCTTGTCATTTAAATGACTGTCAATAAGTTAAATTTAAAAAATTTTACCATGCAGAAATTTACATCTAGAGTGTCAGAAATGATTAAGGTAAGGACTAACTAGCTTCTGGAAGTGACAGATCAGACACTGTGCTTCAGATAAAAAAATTGTGATGCCTATACTTTTAACCAGTGAAGTGTCTGACTCAGTGCCTTTGTTTTCTGGCTCACCTTTTCTCATGTGCCATGTGGAGGGTGATGCATTCATGTAAGATCATGGGTGGGTGATGCCACTTTATACATTTCCTTTTCTGCTAATTTAATAGACATATTTTAAAATCAAGTTTGTTTTCTGTTTCTACACTTCTAACTGCAAATATTCATACAGTATTAAACTTTATAAATTAAATCAGTGCCAAAGTTTACTATTAAGGACAGCCAAATTCATTTAAAATAATTATAACTCAAAGGACTGAGAGAATTTGTGCTTCATAAATGGCTTGTTGGCTTTGTGTCCCATAATCAAACAATGCTTAAGTGTTATTTCAGTCCTCTATTTACACAATCATGTGGTTGTGCACACCTTTTTTCAAGTTGCCATGTATTTGTCAAAAATTGGAAGGAAGGAAGGAAGGAAGGAAGGAAGGAAGGAAGGAAGGAAGGAAGGAAGGAATACTCCAAGTCTTTGTTAAAATGTTAAAAATGCTTTGAAGAAACAGCATCCATAATCATGAACCATTTCACAGAAGGCTGTGTAGATGAAATAGTTGTTCTGTAAGGTTATTTTAAAGTGTTAATTAAACCACCTTGTAAAACTCAATTAAAACCTAAAGATCTTACTAACATCAATTACTAATTGATAGTCAAGACTGGGGAAGTACAGAAAAGCTGAGGAAGAAGATCTGTATATTCTAAAATGGCGATTAATACTTGCCAGTAGTAATTTACAACATCTTCTTGCTAATCCTGGATTTCTGCAAAGGCTTAAATAGAATTTAGGCACACGAAGTTAGCATCTGCACCTGTAAGTTTACTTGTGCTCCTTCTTCTGCTGTAGTATAAAATCATATCTCGGAGACACGGGGCTTGCTATTATTTATAAATACCACACATTCATAGGCAATGTATTGCAATGATTTCTTACCCCAAGTAATACAAAGCAGAAATACAGGCTTTTTTATTAGTAAATATCAAGGCTTGAGGTGCCACCACCATGCTTTGTGAGAATGTGCATTTTCTCATACAGTTGAACCAATATTTGCCACATAAATTTTTATTTTCTAGAAATGCATATTATCAAGAATTTTGGTCTACATTGCCTCTGGCCAGTGCAAACAGCTCTCACTCACTCAAGGAAAGAAAATTGTTTGCCCTTCCCTGTGTGGAAGCTACCTTACAAACCTTCAGAGGCACAGGAAGGTTAATAGCTTAATTATACCATAAACATTGTATGTTTTTAAGGCCTGATCACGTATCTCCAGAGGTGGCTTTAGAAGGTATTAAGGCATAGGGGAAATAGGCAAAATCATTAAGACTAGAAACCTCTGGCATGATAGCTCATACAAGAAGGCCTAAAGGACCTTATGAAGGAGGGGACTCCATGAAATTGTGTCATTTGCAGGTGCATACACCACATTAATTTTAATTGAATAACTCAAATCAATTAGTTACATTAGTTACATATTTCTTAAGTGCAATTCTGATTTTCAGTCTCAGACTTTCTGTCTGTCTGTACAGAAATACTCTCCACATTAAACACAGATTTTTGGGAAACATGCATCAGAGAAGATGAGTTGGAAGAGGATAAGCTACTACTGCTGATTCTTTGGAATTATATTCCTGACATTAACAATGCATTCTGGGCAACTGAATTTAAACTACAAACACAAAGTACTTTAGAGCAGATTTTACTAAATGAACCTGTGTATAGATGTGCAGTGATATAAGGATGGAAAATACTAAATACTAATACTAAAATACTGAATATACTAAACATCAGAAATGACATTTTAATGCCCATAAGTAATTGAAACTGAACGCCACAGGCACAATCACACACAGATATTTCCCAGCCCAGCAGTCATGCAACTTTCTGCTTAGCAAATATTATACAACTAATATTTCATTTTTTAGAAGAAGATTTACTTGATAACATTTAATATAAAAAAAAAAACAACTGATGATGTCTTGAAGGTACCTACTTAATGTAGTCACAGAAATTGCATAGGGAATTTTTATCTCAATTTTTGCAAAAAAAAAAAAAAAAAAAAAAGAAATTGTAGAACTTTTTTAACTGACTTTTCCCAAAAAGGTGTAGATACATTTTTTTCTGACCAACAGTTGATATCGAAAGCTTTTTTTTTCCTAGAAAAATTGGGCAAAAATGCTGAATTATCATATTGATATCTGTATGAGCTGTATTGTCAGATAGACTGCAAAAACCCTTTGAAAATAATGGCATGACAAGTAAATCAGAGATTCCATGATGGCACGACAGGTAAATCAGAGGTTCCACCTTCCTTGATATATCTACATCAAAGAACCAGTAGTATTTCAGATAAGTTTTTCCAACAGCCATACAGAAAACATTACATTAAAACCCAGCTGTATGTTGGTGCTGTTGTGTAACCCAGCAGGCTGCTCAGCACCACTTACTTACACTCTCCACCTGGGATGAGAGAGAGAAAACAGAAGGCAATGGCTTGAGAACTTGTGGTTTGAGATAAAGACAGCTTACTGGGTAAACCAAAACCCGCATGCACAAAGCAAAGCAGAACAGGAATTCATTCTCTGCTTCCCAGCAGCAAGTACGTATTCAGCTACTGTCAGGAAAACAGGGCTCATCACACATAGTGGTTTCTTGGGAGGACAAATATTGTAATGCTAAACATGCCCTCCCTCCTCCTTCTTTACTCCGGCTTGTATTGCTGAGGATGCCACTTCATTGCATGGGACATCCCTTCTACACCAGTGTGTCAGCTGTCCTGGGTCTGCCTCCTCCCAGCTGCTCATGCACCTCCAGCTCCTTGCAGTCAGGGCTGAGTGAGAAGCTGAAATGTCCTTGGTTCTGTACAGCACTGCTCTGCAACCAGAACAGTTGTGTTTTATTACTGCTGTTTCATCACAGATCTGAAATACAGCATCGCACAAAACTCTGTGAAGGTTGACTCAATCTCAGCCAAAGCCATGATAGTCCACTGTGATGTAAACCTCCTATTTCAGTTTGCTGTACTGATCATGGCCCTCAGATGTGGCTGACAATCTCCTTACATTAAAAAAAAAAAAAAAAAAAAAATTTTAAAAATATTTGAGATTCAAGTGATAATTCTCTAAGATGTTATTGTGATTGCAGGTACAAAAGATAACAACTGTCTGAGCTAAAATTATGCATTATGGCAAGATGTTCATCCAGACCAAAACAATTAAACTTAGCCTAGGTCTGAAGATTTAAAAGTTTTTTTCCTAACATTAGGAGCAGCAAAATCCCGACCAATTTGACTTTGCATTATTTATTCTTCCAGTTTAGATATGTAAAATACTGTAAGCTAACTGACTTGAAAATTTCCCAGATCTGCTTTATACCACATTCTCACCATTGTTTTCCAGTTGTCAGAGGTAATTGCAGGTATGAATACATACTCCCAAATGTTCCATTTTTTCAAGTTGCTGCTGCCTCATCACTCGTGCAATCCAGAGTTGAGCTTTTTCCACAGGAGGATTCCAGTGTCTGCAGATCACAATATTTACACAGACAAAAAGGAAATTGCTATCTTGTGTACCAGCACCAGTAACCAAATAAGCATAATTATTAAAACTGCAAGCATAATGCTGACATTAGTTACTGATAATTCAGCACATACTATAGGGTGCCATAGACACCCAAATTGAAGAAACAAAACTTCATAATAAATGAAAGTAAAAACATTAATAATTTACAAGCATTGTGAAATAAAACAAATCCCCAAAGACAGTATCTTCATTCAAATTACCATAACAGGGATGGAGATATTAAGATATAAAGTGTGGTACTGTTGCTGCACAGGTGCATGTGCATTCCTAGCAGGTGAAAGCAGTGGGCTGCTCTCTTCACATGCTCCATAGAAGAACGGGGTGAGCATGCACAACCACTTCTGGAACCACTCTGTGAAATATCAGCACACTAAGGTCAAAACAGCCAACACTCTTTGCCACTAGATTGCCAATACTGTGCAACAAGAAGTATTGCTGGCCGTGTGTTTTGAACTGTGGCAATCCCTTCACACTGAATTCCCAGCTGCTATGCTGCAATGAATGCTGTTTCTACATGTCTGGTCTCCAGTATGAGTGCAGTAATCTTACCAGTTTGGGTATTAGATCCGAGATTCATTTGTACATCATGGATATGCACAAACTCTTTCTTAACACTCATTTCTGATTACAAGACTGCTCAGTAAGTTGACAGTGCAAATAAGGCATTTTATGTGATAAAGGGGATTGAGCAGCAATTTCTGAAGTTAACTGTTGGAAAAATGTTAATGAATTCCTGGTGTGATATATCTACTAAGACTATACAATGTTCAATGGGCATCAGCAATGCATCCATCAGCTAAAGTTTATGGGAATATAAAAGAGAGAGCAATAGCAGCAGGCAAAGACTGTAAGAATGAATGAAAGTGGTGATCTTACCATGCCAGATAATAAAGACTAAGAAACATGTGGAGAAGCAATGGGTGTTTGAACAGAGCAATGCGCATTCACTATTGACGTCACTTTCTTAGCACTGACACTCAGATTCGCAAAGTCAATTTCATTCTAGGAAAAAAAGTTGCTCGTAAGTGTTGGCAACCCATTCTTCTTCTCATCAGTTCAGACTGGTTTTAACATTGTTGTTACCTTTCACAGTGCACATTTAATATGGCATCCTTGTTCTACTGTGCGCGTTTGCAGACTTCATTGACACTCCTCTTGAATTCTACCTTTACAAGAATTCTACCTCAAAGAATAGTCCTGAGGATGTTAACCATCAGCACTGTTGAAAACACCAAGTTAGTCTTGAACTGTAATATAAAGGCTAAAGAGCTAGCTTTGAAGAAATATCTTACTTTTTCTCACTTTGTCAGCTCTGTAGCAGTTTCTTTCCCCAAGTGCAGACCTGATCCTTCATGCTGCAGCAATATTACTGCAAACAAACAGAACAATAAAACTCTAAACCCTCAGCTTGTACATGGAGAACGATGGAAGAAACTGCTCCAAATTATGTTTCTGGCTGGAGTTCAACTGCCAAGAATGAACTGGGAAGGTGCTCATTTTACAAAGAAAACAGGACAATAAAGCAGCAAGCAGCAGTACATTTGAAAAGCCTACTAAAACCAAGAAAACAAAATACATTCTCTGCTAATCTGATTTGAAGTGTTGCATATATGAAGTGTGTGCAGGCACATCATCTGAAGAGGAAGGAAATCCTGTAAAAATTCAGTTTCTGAAATTGAAGGTGGAGTTAGACATGGCCAAAAGAAGTCACCTGGCTGACAATCCTTTGCACAGGGAGCTTTCTAAAGCACTTTGCATTTTATTATTTCCTTCCTCTTTTCTTTCCAGCTCCTAGAAGGGGATGTGCCAAAAAAAAAAAAAAAAAAAAAAAAAAAAAAAAAAAATTGATTAATACTTCTGAAAATATTGGAGTGATCTGTTACTTTACATTCACAAAAATGCTGATGACACCCATGGAAATTTTCCCAGATACACATGCAATGGACAAGATTTGAGTTGCTTTAAACTGGTGGCAGTCTTTTGAAGCCATTACAGCTAAAGGCACTCAACACCAGACAGAAAGCTGATCATGATATTGGCATGCTTGTACAGCAGGCACAGTGTAATACCCACACAGAGAGAATCCTGCCTCATGGTACTACTGGAGGGAAAATGTGAGGTTTACAAAAGGGTTTCCAACCTATTCACATGGTCTGAAAGTCAGGAATCTAATTTCTGACATGCAATCACAGAAATTGGCTATCAGTGGGCTATATTTTCTCTCTCTCCCCACAATACCTTATGAATCCCAACATAACAGGATGTTATTTTCATGTCCCACTCTTTCACATTTCAAACCTAAGAAGTCTTGTTGTCAGCATTTTTATTCCATTCTTTCATTCCTACGACATGCTAGAAACACCAGATATCAAAGCAATTGCTTTTCAGGTAGTGACCTGGTTGTTCTATTCCTTGCACCCGTTGTGAGGACATGCCCAGTGGGAAGGAAATAATCTACCAGCTCCTTGTCCTAGCAAGAATTTCACTTTTTCCCATATGTAGGCCCAGCAGACTTACAAACATGGACTAGTTTAGCTTCTTATTCACATTGAAAGCACACACATATAAATGTGTCTGGCTGTTACTTCAAGCCAAACCAGAAAACCAGGACAAAAATATACCTCACTGTATACATTGCCATGAGAAGATAAACTGTGATCGACCTTGGCTGAAATGGTTG
Source organism: Centrocercus urophasianus (assembly GCF_019232065.1). Lineage (NCBI taxonomy): Eukaryota > Metazoa > Chordata > Aves > Galliformes > Phasianidae > Centrocercus > Centrocercus urophasianus. The sequence continues at coordinate 7,556,044 of NW_024884878.1, forward strand.
TCTGTTTCACTTCAGTCTTGGGGCTAAGGATATTTTCCAATGCACCTCCTGAAAGAAAGAAAAACAATGGGCATATCTTCAGCATAAGCATGCAGCATACCACCAATTTGTTTCAGTTCGTAGAGAAGCAATATCTCAGCTTCTAGTTCATTAGGGGCAACCATGCTCTGACTTAGAATATTACCAAGGACAGAAAACTGTAAGAATTCTATTGGTAAAGTATCATTTAAACACAAAGATAACAATAATAATTGTATTTAATGTCTAGAATTATTTCACTTTAGAGCTGAGGTTTTTCTTGTACCTGTATAAATACAGTGCACATATATATTTCATGTCTCATTTTAAAAGAAAATTCATCTTCCAGCACCAATGTTCTTCAGTGACATACTGGGATATAAGTTCTTTCTTATCTCAAAGGGATCCACAATTTTTAATATTCTGCATCCCAAATGAGATGTGTTAATAAAACTTCTAGTTATACACTTCACACCTTTCATGCTGCCAGAGCAATTATTGGAGGTTAGAGTTAATAAGCAGTGTTCCAGGTGTAAAGTCATTTCAGTGAAGAGTTCTGTTAGCATAACAAAATGCAAAGCAGCCATTTCATCAGAGAACACCTCTACGACTCAGGCTGTCAATTAAAACATTGTTTTACTGTGTATCTGACACCAAGTTCATAGCAAAAAATTCAGATTCATTCTATTAAAAAAAAAAAAAAAAGTTGCTGGGTGATACCACAACAAAGGGCATAATCTGGCAACTGTATATTGTTATCTTCAATAGCTAATTGCAAAGAACTGAACCAAAGGTGCTGATATGTTCTGGTCACAATAAAAAAAAAAAAAAACAAGAGCTGCTTACTGCTCAGCTTAGACAGAGTTCTTGTGTTTGGTAAATATAATAGTGCCTAAACATATCTGGAAATATAGACCACATTCAATACTTCAGTTTCTCACAAGAAACAATCAGGATGCGAATTTATTAGACTAATCCTGCTCTAAATTATACAAATCTCCTGTATATCTTCTCTCTGAGCTAGGAATGCCTGTGTAAATAAATTGAACAATGGCTTTGTCCTTAGTTTAACACTTGGGTTGAACAGGAGGTAAGCTGTTGTCAGTTTTGCTGGGATAAAAGACCACTTGTGTTGCCTAGCTATCAATCTCTACCATTTTGTCCCAAGGAATTTGCCTTCTCAAAGACATTTCAGGAAAAAAACATTGACCAGATAAAAAAAAATCAGATATGCACAATGTAATTATGTAATTATGTACTGTAATTATACAGTAAAACTGCAAAACAAAATCTATATTTTAGTACATCATTGATTTTATCTCTCATATAATTCTGATAAATTAATGAATCTGGGTATCTTTCAGCTAAACCTTAAAAATACAGGTTTTGTCTATTAGAAATTATGAAAGCACTCTTAATGTGGAAACGAGGCATTAACATCAGGGTACAGTTGATTTTCTTGAGAATTACTGAAATAATATGAAAAATATGAACTTTTTCAAGTAGATCTAATTCTACATTACACAGGCAAATTATAAATTTTCATTCTGCAAAATGTTTTTTAAAAGAATAAGCCACAGACTGTAAGTGATTGATATGCCCAACTCTATTATAGGCATATATGCCAGTGATTTGCCAAGGAAACAAGCCCACAGCAGCCTGCACTCCATTTTTAATCTGATCATATTAACATTTTTGGAAACATATTGTGGTTACAAATGCCAAAAATATAGTACTTTCTCTTAATAAGGGGAACTGCATTTATTGTGGAATCAAACAAAGCTAGGAAGTGTTGTAGAAGACTTCAAAAATATATTTAATCAATTGAAAAAAAAAAGAAAAAGAGAAATTCTTAAATATCCCCAAATAATTATTTCTAGTAACTACAGTGTTAAGATTCCTTAACATTTTCTTTTTTTTAAAGTTTCCTGCCTCTTTGTTAGTATACTTTTTCCAAGTAACTTAAGCTCAGTAGTGGCTACAGATGAAGTCAGTAACACATACAAAAGTCATTTAGAGTATGCACCTACCTGGACTTCAGAGTATGCTGCAAAAGTACATTTTCAGAAAACGATGCTCAGAATCAGTACATCAGATGCTCAAGATGAGTACATGCTAATACAGAGAAGGCAGTTCAGCTAATTAGGCACTGTGGCACTCTGGGAAAAGCTCTCTGGTGGAAGTTCATTCAATGGAGAAAATATCTCCTGGAGCACCAAGGTCCTGATTTAAACAACGAAAAGAAATGCCAAGATCCATCATTCAGAAAGAACGGAACCAGAAAGGCTGCTCCTCTGAAGGTTTTTCTGCAAGGTGTAAAAACCTGCAATCGCAAAAGGATGAGACGTAAATTTTAACCTGAAGGAAAATTATTTTCACTACAAGATAATAAGACTAGTAATCATGATGGCCTTCACAGGTGAGTAATAGTAGAAACTGTAAAATAAACAATATGTGTGGACAGCAATGAAAATTTTTGGGATGCAAAATCCAATCACTACACCCTTAATTTCAAAAAGGAGAAAAACATGTCTCAAACATAAGCCACTGAGATTTTCTATTGAGAAGCTCAAAAAAGTGCCTTCAAAATGCATGAAGATCTGGGCCTCGCTAATTGAAAACAATGTCACATAAACAAGAAATAAGAGTTCTCCTTTCTGTCTCATATGTCTTCACTAGAGAGAAATCAATATTGTTGACATGAGTGCACTGATGTAATAGAAAAAAGGTTAAGCTGGTGTACTTCACCATATGTGCTACTTGGATCTGGCCCAGTTACATCTGCAATGAAACTATAAAAGCTGTATTCTGCCAGGGCTGCAGTGGGCTGGCAAGTTCTAGGGCATTCTGCAGAGTTCTTTTGGTGAATATCTGTATGACTGCAAGCCAAAAATTCGCACTGTAACGCTGTTTCCTCCCAGCTCTGTCAGCAGCAGAGTTTATGGCATCCAGCAAAGAAGTAGGGAGTAACACATTCTCACTTCCGAGCACTAAGTACCATGGGTGCTGACAGGAAGGATCTTACCCATACAGCTGAGGGGAAAAAATAAAGTAATCTGCCAGAAAACATTACAACTGCTGCAGTTTGATATGTGCATACTTCATTCAAATCAGGACTACTGCAGCAACTCTTCAGGGATCCATTCCTTCATACTTCTTTTGCAGCTGTCAGTTCTCAGTCCATCCCTGCAAACCACCAGAGATGATTTGACCAGTCTTACCTTCCTTGCTATCCCATCCGTTGGTACTTCATGGTACAGTGGTGATTGTTAGCAAGGATAGGAATAAAAGTAAAGAATAGTTTAAACTGAACAGGGCAAGTAGATGCCATGCAGATAATTACTGGTGTGTATTCCTTGACTAAGTACACGGTACAGATTGTAATAAATCCTAACTAGTCTACCAATTGTGACTAAATATACTTCACAGGAAAAAAAAAAAAATGTTGGAAAAAGAAAACAGAAATCCAGTACCATTTAATTTATGTAAAACGAGGAGTTGTGCCCCGGGTCGCCAAGTAAGTGAAGAAACAGAACACGATTTCCCTGCATATTCTCCCTTTTTAGTTCCATATTTCAAATGCAGCTAGCTAGTCTCTTAGCTCTATTTCTCTCAGTCTCAGTTAAAATGAAGAAGCTCAACATTTCTGCTTCCTTCCACCAAGTTATCACCATGTTAATCTGTTTTCTTGAGTCTGCCACCAGTTAACAGCAGTTCTCTGTTTTGTTATTGATACACCTCTGATTTAGCTAATGGGATTACAGAGTAACCTAGAAAACCCTTTGCTAACCAGAATTTTTTTTAAAAAAAGCAATGGATTGTAGTTTCTTCTTTTATGTTTTGAATTAAAAATCACTCACATCTTCACTGCCAGTCCTGCCAGAGGAGACAATGCCAAAAGCAGTGCTCTGTTATTTAGGTGATGATGAGCTTTTAACTTGGAGAATCTGAGTAAGTTTGTGTCAATAGCATGGAATCAATCGTCATGGAAACCCAGTGTTATTCTAATTTAAAGATACAAATCGGCCCTAATTTTAAGTAAGAGTTTGAACATCTATTTTGAGGATTCTATATAACTTCTCATGAACAATAAATAACTCACGTCCAGCAGAACATGTTAACAACAGAGTGAGATAAAGATGAGTCGAACACCTACCCATCATATTTATATCATACGACATCCCTAACAATATACCAGCTGCTAGACGTGTCTTACTTTGTACCAATCACATTTCCACACAGACAGCTGTGATGCATTCAGCAGATAATGCAATGCTGAAGACAATGTCAAATGTTGTCTAGAAATTTTGCTTGACTAGCCTATTGTGGTATATTAATACTATAATAATATAATGTGCAGTTGCTGTTTTGAAGTTCAAACTTTACTTTGAATTGAGAAATAGCATAATTTCTGAGAGTAAATGAAACCTAATGCCTCACTAAAGTTGATGAAATTCTGTTTAATCACACTTGCATTGATTTTGATTCTCTTATTTATGCAGAATCAATACTTAACACAGAGAAATAGGAGTTTAAAACAGTTGGATTTAAAACTAAAGAGTGGATTTGCGTATTTAAAGACAAAACATTTGTAAGTATTTAATGGAAGCTGAACTCACTTCTCCTCATGCCATATGAACCCTAGTATATTTTCTTATTGGGATATTTACACTAGCAAGGATTACAGCATATAGGAAGATACAACGTCATGGATTTCATTCAAAAGGAAATGCTGTGCAATTCACATCTCAGCAAGTTAATAAATCCGTTAATAACCCAAATATCCTTCTGTAGCTTCAGCAGAATAACCCTGCCTCTTTCTCCACTGCAGCTTAGCTCTTCTTTCCTGCCAACTTCTGCATGAGGGCAGAGATAAACAGGAAGAATTCCACAGGCTGTTTCTAGTCTCAGCTCCTTTTCCTCTTAACTTTGCAAAGATCTGTGTCAACAGCTACAGATTCTTCCTAAAAACACGTCTAGAGTATCTTGGACACTAGGGATGTGAGTAGCAACCTCTATCTTGGAAGGGTCAATGAAACAAAATATTCCCCTTGATTGCATTTTTCTACTCCCTGGGCTTGATGTCATATGAACAGAGCAACCAAGATCTCTAGAAAAGGAACAGAACAGAAGGAAATAGGGGGAAAAAATAATTCCTGAGACTTCATTGATCTAACATATTCTAACCTTATTTTCCTTGTCTAAGATTACTACTGTAAAGACGAGCCTACTGAAAAATAAATTACTTCCAATGCATTTTTATACTAGATAAAACAGAGTAAATTCTATTCCATTCTATGATTGTATGATTCTTTGATATAGACAATTTAACTACAGCAAAACTAAAATTTGAATATCCAAAATAAACCAACCCAAAGCAATTATTGTAAAATAGCCTATACATCATTAAGAAGCTCCTTAACATTGCTTATTAAACAAAGCCTCGTATCTTACAGAAGTTGATTTGGGAAATATTGTAATTATATTAGTGTAATTATTACATGATTCCAACTTTCTCACTCTCTGCAGATATTCTCCAAGTAACAGAACATAAACAACTTTTGAGTGACGCAGCTGTCACCATAGTTAAATGTCTATCTATCTTAATCATAAACAAAGTTCTTGCAGTATTTACATTTATCAGAAAATGAGCTCTATGAGCATGATCTCACATGAAGGCATCTTCATGCCTTTCTTCAGTATTTGCTGTGCAAATCCTTCTCACTGGAAACTTTCATGACATATAACTTTGCTTTCAAACAAACAGTTGTTTAAACAAAGCCTTGCTCACTGAAGTAACTGCCTACAAAACACCCAAATCCTGAGCTTGAGCAAGCCGGAAAGTAGATCTAAAAAACTGAGGATAGTGCATCAAAAAATGTTTTACTTTTAAAAGCCAAAGTCTTTCCAACATACAGTTTTCACTTTTTCTTTTTTGCAATACACAACCTCATGCCCCAACAATCAGTTCCTCAAAGAACACTATTCACTTCCTCTACATATATTTCAGCCACTCTGGTTTCTTCTAGTCTGTAACATTCATAACAGTTATTTCTCTTCACAATCAAATCAGTGAAAGAAGACATGAAGTGAAAATCTTAAGTATTGCATTTAGTTTTCTCAAAAATATTAGCCAACACATCTTCAGTTGCCTGCTCACATTTCAACAGCTTTTGTTTTTGAATATGTGAAAACTATCACTCCCAATGACTTATTTCTTCAAGTCCTTAAACATCTGATTAGAGGAAGCCAAGAAATTCTGTCCTAAGCAATCTAATTAAATACTTCCTCATTTCTCCATTGAAGCCATGTCAACATATCGAGGTCATATTATTTTATGGTTGCCCAATAATGTAAATAAATTTCCAATCATATAAATATTTTGTATATTTCTAAAGACATAAATGTTCACGGTCCATAAGATATACTTGTGGTCATCTGGTGAAGTCAGCCAGTGTTATCAATGATGAAACACCTGGAAGTCTAAAATTAATAGAACATATCTGTTTCCTCTCACTATTGAGATATCTGTTATTACACACCAGAGAAAGCTTTTTTAAACCGAATTTCACACTAGAAAAACATATTTTGCTGATGATAAACACAGTCATAAATGTGAGTTAGAAAGTGAAATACTAGACAGGAATCAGACCAAGAATATTCATACCACAGCTCACATTCCCACAAGAAACAAATAGTTTTGAAAAACAAAAACATGTCAGGAAAGCAAATAAATTATTGTTTTAACACAGTTCATCAATGTCTGCCCTACAGAGGTCATTACAAAAAATTGCAATATGTGAAGATCATTTCCCTATCATTAAATTTCTCCTTATGCAGAATACGACAAAATACGTACTGTGATTAACAAATATTTAATATTACAGGGTAGAAGCTCAGATTTAATTGCTCTGCATCAGATTTATTTATTTATTATATTATTTATTTATTGTTGATGTTGAATTTTTAATAATGAGACAGGATGAGGGGAAATGGCCTCAAGTTGTGCCAGGCTTACAGCCTTGAAAACTTAGCAATCATCTACTCATCATCACCATCATCATCATCACTGTCATCATTCCTATTATATTTCAGTTTTTGTTCACTCGGGCTTTTCTTTTTCCAAGTCCAGAAAAAAGTTACCAATGTTATCCTTTACACACTGAGAACTGAACACATTTTCCATTTGGAAGGTATAAATAAAGATCAGAGAAGAACTGATCAAAATCTGCTTCTAGAAAGAAGTCTGCCTCTTAGCATTCAGCTGTTTAATGAAGGACTAACATTAGAAGTATTGTAGCCTTTTGAGTATTGAAAAAAAATTATTACAAGTGATCCTAAAATTCTCTCAGTGTATCTTAGTAGAATAAAAAATCTATTAAAAAAAAAAAGATTTGAATTCCACATCTTTTCCTACTTTATTGCACTGAAAGAAGAACCTGCATTCCCTCTTTATTTCAGGCACCACAGAACATCATTTTTCAAGAGATAAACAACCAATCAAAAATATTCATATGTTATCAACTCCATGCAGAGGAAATGCTAACCACCTTCCAAAGACAGAATATATTAAACATGAATATGAGATGAGGATGTTTTCCAGATGGGCACACATGAACTTTTATTTTATTTACATGTTCAGCTCTACTTGTGATGTTCTTAATCTTTCTATCTAGCATGATTCTTTCAGACACAAACTCAGGATGTTGTCTAACACTTACAACATTAAGGATAGTAAATTTTGCTGTCTCAAAATGTTTGCAGATTATAAACAAGCCCAGATTACAGGTAAACCTAGATTTTATGGCAAAGATATTCATGCAACTGAATTCTTGAAGTGGTAGAATGAAAATGAAAAAAGTGAAGTTTATACGGGAACCTCTTTGCCCTGATAAAAGGAATTATCGACTTTTTAACTCCGTGTTGAAATTCAATTTTTCTTGGGTTTATACATATTCAGCAAAATAATCTATTAATTTACATCCTTGTAAATCAGCCTCTGTTTTGAGATAGCTATAAAGCTGGCACTGTGCGCTCCTACATCTACATTTTCATTTGTTCTTATTTCAACAGCAAGTAAACAGTATCATAGCTGGAAAACTATGATAGACTGTGTTTCCTCACCGTGGGCACTAATAAACTACATGAAGCACATTGTCTTGCTTACAGGACGGCCACAGCCACACAGTGTGCACATGCCATGATCTTGCAGAAGTACAAATAATCCCTTTGTGCTCCAAGCACAGCCATAACAGATGAAAACCCAGAAAAAAACACTAAACTCTTAGAGATGTGCAAGGTTACGGGCTAGAATCCAAGTTATTTTCTCCTGGCAGTCCTTGGTCTGTCTTATCAGTTTGAGTAAGCGCAGTAAACCTTACTTTCATAACTCAGATTGGCAGATATGTCGATGAAGACACAAAGAGACACATTTGTTAAATAAAAGAAGTGCATCTCTTACAGTCACTTTACACAGTTATGCCACATGTTGAGATACTGAACTTGAAGGATTTTATGGTAAAAATCAGCTACGAAGGGTGTTGAACTTGAAGGATGTGGTCACTAATTCAAAGCCGGAACATACAGACTCAGGAACAGCTTCAGGATTTTGTATTTGAGCCCAAATTAAAACCTGCTTTTTCTTGCTTCTCTTTCTGTTTACACCTCTTGCTTGTCATTTCTCAAGTAACTCATCATCACTAAGAGGAAAATAACTCTCAGTATGGAAATATTCATAGGCCATGTAATATAATCCTGTCTTTCAACTGCAAGTTCCCATTACAGGAATACTACAATGAAAAACTGCCTTTGAGAAAAGAATAAATGCATAAAGCTATGACCAATGAAACTCGAAAAGGTCAGGTGTGCTAAAAAAATGAGTACATATCAGTAAAATGACCAGCTACAAATCAACAGCAAGTGATACAAATGGGCTAAAATCTCAGCTCTCTCTTTAATATATCAACAACTAGACAGCCAAAGTTAGCAGCCTTCACAGGGACATGAGGGAATCTCATAGATGTGTCAATTCCATACTGACATACTAAATCTTACACATCAGGCAAACACTGAGAGAAACATTTCATACTGTGAAGGTTCTATTTAGCATGACTTCCATTCTTTTCCACGTTACTTCCAATTTTCAGTGTGCAAACAAGCTATATCAAAGCCTGCAATAAAAACAAGTAACTTCCAAAGACGTAACTGAGACATTGCTAATTTGTTTAAGCACATTTTCTTACCTTCTAAACATGGGCAACTCAAGAAAAGAATAACCATAACTGCATATATTACATATACATCACATTATGCACACATCATAACTGTATTCAAGTGATAGAATTGATGAATGCGAAGAATTGACCATTACTAACAGACTGTCAATGTATAAATTGTACATATCGTTTGCACAGAGAATGAAGTTTAAGACATACATAATAGCTTGTATTTTCATTGAATGAAGTCAGAAATGGAAAGAATGTTATAACCAATAGGAACAAAAGTCAGATTTTCAAAATCTAACTCAAGTAAAAATGTTAAAGTTACTAACAGAAAACTTTCAAGTGGTAGCAAAGAATTTAAATATGCAGGAAAAATATATACATATATATTTTTCTCATATTAAAGAGGAATGGAAATATAAAGAAAAAATGAGACAGGGTTAAGATACAAAGTTACTCCTTTCTTCATTTTTATCCCTCACAATGTGAATTGAAAGCTTGATTTAGAAATTAAATTTGGATGCAAGTCTAACTTTTGTTTAAAAAGCCAAAACTGAAGTAAAGAACAATGGCTATTAAAGAAACGCAGCATCATCTTTATGAATAAACATTCGTAGAGATTAGAGAATATTGCACTTCTTAAGGTTTCAAAACTGCAGAAAGTAAAATCAAGACTTTTTGCAGGAGCTATTAGAAGATATTTAATTACACATTAGGTGTGGGAGATATTTGGTAGCAGTGAGATCTCCAAGAAATACCACTTGCCCTTACCTCTTCCAGCCCCTTAACCTTCCTGCTAAAATAAATCATCTGCAGGGAGCTAGTTAGCCAGTATTGGCTAGTTAGTCTGTCTTAAAACATAGCTTGATTGATATCCAAATTCCATGAAATGTCATACTTTGTGGTGGCAATTTATATCCATGTGGTCATTTAATATACATGCATGTGTAAACATAATTAAAACATTTTGGTGGCATCAGTTTTTGTTGTTTCCTAGCACTGAATTTTCTGATTCAAACAAAAAAATGAACAAACAAAAAAAAAAACTATTTGAGGAAGATTAAAATGAATAAATGAACAGTTTATCATGCCATGAGCATCAACAAACCTAGACAGAATTAATCCTGTGTTTTCCACGTCCCTTTTATATCATGAACATCCTAACGGCACTTAAACTAAGAACTGTAGGAGCAAGAAATTTGTCCAGACTTGATTGAAGGCATGTTGAGATGATCAGCCAAAGTTTAAAATTACAGTGATGTATAGGGATTGCTTTAAGAATTTCAGAAACAAGAATGAGCAAGAGTTTGGTTGCTGCTTTTGTGTATCTGAAGGATTTACAGATTTTTGTGTGATGCTCTTATCAAGTCCCCAAAGATCCCACAAAGTCAGAAGTTATTTCTAGTGTCTCTAGGAACTTCAAGGGTCTAAAATCATTTTGCTCTCTACCTGTCTCTGAGATATCATCTGGGATACCACGTAATTCTTTTATGCTTTTGTGCCTCTCAGTAAGCACCAGCTGAGCTAATTGGATTTTATTAATCACCAAGCTGACAGCATCCTTCCACTTTTCACCCTGCCCTAGCAAAAAATAAAAAAATGCATGCTTGAGCATTTTCCAGGATAAAGCAATTTTCCGGTCCATCAGCAATAAAGATGTGGTTAGTTGCAGTAGAGCCTACTCTGGGGAGAACTGCTGCAAACTGCTGCACAAATCAAAGAAAAAGAAATACACTCGACTGCTTCAACCAAGTCTCAGCAGGCACGCCGACTTCTTCAGTAAAGACAGGGTTACTGAGGAGCACTCTTCAGGATGGTTCTGCAACAGGAAGACATACAGAAGTGTTTCCTAGAGTGTTGCAGCTAACTGGGAACTGTCTTCAAAAGAAGTTTGAAATTATGGATGGGTCTCATACCAAAATGCTTGCCTGCCAGTCCCACCTGAACTACGTCAAATACAGTAATAAAGGCTAAATACCAAAGTGTGACATACACTCTAGACTGTTGTAAGTTGTAAGATGTATTTGACATGTTGAAATTCCCTAAATCCAATACTTAAAATACTAAATAACAAGTAAGGTTTCTTTAGATTGATTCAAACTCTTATTTTGGGGGGAACCAGTGTATTTACATAATATGTGTTTCACTGGCATTTATAACTATTATAACAAATCTTAAGCAAAACCATTCTTGGAGAGCAGAAAATTTGGACTTTTTTTTTTTTTTTTTTAAATAAAAAAGCTACTGGAAAAAAAAAGCTAAGCAATAATACAATGAATATGCCTTCAAAACACAACATAAAAGAACTTAAAAGAGAAGTCATATACCCACCTTTTTCACATGGTATGTAAGAGTAAACTTCACTCAGGTCTTGGCAGTCTTGGCATGAGGGAAAGGTAATGAGCATGCCAGTTATTTTTTCAGGCTATACAGGACAAGATAAAGATTTATTGTTGTTTTCAGACTTGATAAAAATGCTCTGAATTGCCTGGAACACTCATGGGTGAGCTGTCTTCTTGCAACCAAATATTCTCTTTCAGAAAAGTTCTATTTCAGTACAGAAATGATGTGTGAGAAATTTCAGGCCATATCTCAGAGAATATACATCATTATTCTAGCTTAGAGGAAATAATGTGAAAACAAACCACATGCAGGTTGTATAATGCATTAAATACCTTGGCCATGATAAGAAACAGCGTAATTGCACAGCAGCTGTATATTTGATCCTGACCTGCAGAATAATGAATGGCAGGTGCAAATAAGAGCACCTTATTAACTTATTAACGCAGAGATTAACTCCTAGGATACAAGGGCTGCTCTGAAAGTTATGACTCCTATTTTATTACGTTGGTCCATGAACTCAGAGGTGGATGCTGGAAGTTGAGGTTGAACCTTCTCACTAATATCCCATTCATTTTGTTGCCACATGCCAGAGGGACAGTCTGACAGAATGATTTCAGACATGGCAATGGTTTTGGATGCTGGGATGTATATTGGGTGAACAGAGGGCAAAGGAAAAAGGAAACAGATTGAGAAATTTCTTGATGAAAAAAAGAAAACAGGTAAATTTTGTTTCATTTTTTAAAACGCAATAGAATGTCTTATATGATGTGACTTCCTTAGGGCAGATCAAACATGCACCTACCAGCCAGTGTTATTTCCAGAGACAAGATGTTGAAACAGTAATTTAATTATTTCATTGATTTGGTCTGCATTTGATGTCTAGAAAGCCACAATGACAGGCAGTGTTTGTCCAAGGCGTGGACTCAAGACTTTACCAAATATTCAGATCACTGATAAACACAAGAGCAGGAGCAAAGTACAGCTTCTTCAGCAGCAGTCACTCTACAAAATGCAAAATACTCTGTTGGTTGGGTAAATCTCAAGAGGTTACTAGTGACATACCCAAAAGTGCCTTTGGCCAGAGGATGGAAATCTGATTTTAATGTTACAAGGATTTTTCAGTAGCTTCAAAATATGACGCAGTATCTGATGGCAAAGAGCTTCTTCAGTTCACCAAATGTTGTAGAGCTCACAGTGCAAACACAGAATGTAATAAGCATGCATTAATTCTAACAAATAAATAAACAAACATATAGATAAACAAATCTATATATCTTCATGGCTCATATGTTTTCTTCTACTCTTTCTAAAGTAACAGCCTGTCCTTTCCCAAGCTGGTTGTATTACAGACTTCCATCTTACTCACTAATGATTTCTCTTTTTCCTTTCATTTTCATGATTACTTTTTGAAATCACCATTTTTCTTCAAATGTCACTGAATCTATTAGTTTCATTCTGTCTGTTAGGGAGAGCTTAGAAGTGTCACGAGCTATTTCCTGATTTTTCCGTGACTTTTCACCAGAACATTAACAAAATGAGACTTTCCAATTACATTCAGTTGCAGTGTGGAGCAGAATATAAAAGAGCAGAAATATTACGTTATTCAATTTTCAATAGGCTGTAATATTAGAGAATAAAAGAGGATATAATAGATACATAGCCCAACACTGGAATAGAGCACGACGCTTAAAAGTGACCAGTACATTCTGCAACATTTTCCTCCTTTCATCAGAAGCATTTGTTCACAACAACTACCCAGAGAACTGATCATTCTGTGCCATAAAATTGAAAATGGATCAGTTCTACTTTTATATCTGTAATTTCACTCCCCGTGGAATCATCAGTGACTGATTTTCACTAAAATGGCTTTTCTTTTACTGACTATCAGGATAAAGAAAACTGCCCTTAAAATGAATTTACTCCCCTGCTTCTTTAGGACTCTGCACAAATTGTTAACAAAGTTAATTCTGTGTGTTGGGGAGGGGGTGACGTCTAAGGTAGCAGTCTTAAATCCTTTCTTTCTCCTTTGCTGCACAGCGAGCCACCAGTTTCACATAGAAGCAGGAGATCTGAATTTGAGCAGTGCTGTTCTCAGGGCAGCTGAGTCCTCCACTTCAAATGCTCTCAAGCTAAAACTACTTCTTTTCATATCACCATATCCACAGCTGTTTTTCCTCCCTGGAGAATACATACTCTTTTGTTCCCAGTCTGATATGTGTAGAATATTCCCAATTATCTCCGGGTTGGTTTTCTTTCTAATTTCCCTAACTACCCTTTAACTTAGACAACAATTTTTTCCTCCTTTCTACACCAGTCTCTAGATTCTTTACTCTAGCCTGCTCCTTTTTTAGCAATAATTTTCTTCCCTTTGTTTCCTTCTCTCTTGAGCCTGGATACCAAACCTGGTCTCACCCTGTGCAGTAGGAAAGGGTCTTTGATAAGGTCCCAGTTCTCTTTATTCTGGTAGTTTTAGGGAAGAGCACTTCAATGAAAATCAGTCATAGTTTGTTGACAGCACTAGGATGCTCCAGAAAAACTAGAAAAATTGTTCAGTGAAGAAAATTTCCAAGTCAATGTTGAAAAAGTTAATCTGCGGTTTTTAAGATAAATCTGGAGAGATTTTTATATCTGTGGTACGCAACATGTGCAAATTTGTCATGCCTGGCAAATGGCACGCATTTATGCCTGACAAAGCCACATGAATACAGTTCAGATTACCAGTACAAGGCCTGGAGTTTCAGTATCATTTTCATCTGCATTGTGAAATGAAAACAAAACGTACCAACAACAAATGCATTTGTTTACATTTAAATGTAGAATGACAAACAGTATTTATCTCTGTTTTCTGCTGTGAAACAATATGATCATCTGGGTTTTACAGAACAAACCAAGAACAAACATATATATAGCATACAAAGCCATAGTCTAACCAAGACAGGTAAGAACATTCTAAGCAAACAAAACAGTTTTGCAAGATGCTAAGCAGTTATAGTGATTTTAAGAATTTTCATTCCCAACAGCAAATGCAGAGAGCTACAAGGTGGAGTCCAAACAGACACATTTCATACCTTGAAAGAGCTCAATGGCATAGCAGGACACTTCCACAGTGAGACTAGATTCTGAGACAAAAAAGCTGAACCAACAAAACACTCAAACCTCTGTACTGCTTTCATGAATCACGTACTGAGGTTTCCTCAAGCACTATTTCCACAGGTACACCCAACCTCAGCCCCCTAGTTCATCTGGAAGTTGATACAGTGCATAGAATCATAGAATCACCAAGGTCGGAAAAGACTCCTAAGACCATCCAGTTCAACCAATCATGTATCATCAATATTTTTATGTTCCTGTATGCTCCCTAGCTTAGTGCTGAAACCATGTCAGTTTGTCCAAAGTGACTGGGACTTCGTATGTGGAAGGACAGATAATGACAGCCAGCCGATGGCACTTTTCTGGCCTGCCCATTCCTCCTGGCTGCCAGCAGAACATTATCTACAAGTCGTTATCTACCATTGTGCCTGCCTCTTTATTAGCAATGTAGCATAATGGCGTTATTTATAACTGGTTCTTTTCCTGTTCTTCAGCATGGATTCTCCTTTGAGACAGTTCTCAGTCCTCTTAATCATCTCACTTAAAAGCTCAGACTTTCCCCAGGCTAGAGTACCATGGACTCAGAGTCTGGTAGGAGGGCATGATGTAGCTCCAAAAAGCTTGATTCACCATCAGCCTCCTCTTCCAGCATGACACAGCAGACAGGTCCTCTCACACCTGTCTGCTCACTTGCAGTAACATAAACCAGAAGAAATTCCTTCATTATGCCTTTAAAATTTCTTTTATTATATCAGTTTATTATGAGTTGTTTTCTATGTTCTAAGCATATGGCAAAAAAACATCGTTATTTACATTACAAAATTAGGCTTATTTCCATTAATGAAAAAAAATTAATAAAACAGTTGTTTAATATGCTTTGTTAGATATGAGCATTAAAAAAAAAAACTAAAACAAAATGAGGTAACAGACTAAAACAGCACACTGCATTCACGAACTTGCTACACAATAATGACAATTAATATTAATTTGACATTTTAGCTTTTTTAAGTAATTTAATTAATATTCTAAACTGCACTAAAATGTTTGCCTTAACATAATATTTATTAGAGAAAGAAATATCAGTAACAGTAAAAGCATGCAGTTTCACGCTGTTTTCAAGGTTCTTAAGTTCAGTAAATTTTAGCATCCCAGGAAGACTCTGTCCTTTGGTCTCCAGAAACAAAGGAGTTCATATTTATAAGGTTATTCTGGCCTTATATATATATATTTTTAATTAGGATAAAACTGTGTGGGTACTGGGCAGTGTCCGCTAAGCTGCTTATGCACACAGTTTGTAATGGGTGCTCTATCCAAGGGCAGTGCAAACTAACCTACAGTTACTCCACTTTTTCAGGAAGCTTTTCAGCATGGAATTTGCCTGAACAGGTTTCTATAAAAGAGGAAGAAAAGAAGATAATACTAATACATTTTCTACAACCTCGTCCAGGGTGAAGTAAAAATTATTCTCACATACATTTTAATGAGTGCTCTTTGATTGCTCAGTAAACGCATAAAATGTCAGGTGTTATTGAGAGAAACTGATTTAGCATAAGTAAAATTTCCTAAAATTATATGTAGGAAAACCATATACTATAATTAGAACTCAAGTTAAGCAGAACTATCACACAGCACCAGCAATTTTCTGTGCATATATGAGGTCGAAGAGGAAATTTTCAGCAAGTAATACAGTAATTCAGCTCACCTGAGAATCTAGCTTCTTTCCGTGGTTTAAATTTCCTTCTTATGCTGAACACTCACTCAAATCCATCACATTCCATTCCTGGATTAGCAGCTAAGAATTCATAACCTTCCACTAAACAAAATCTTTTTTTTTGTTCTTAGTTCATTTAGAGTTTCTTACTCCTTAGTTTTCTTAGAACTGGAAAATATAACAGTACTGCAGAAGTGCTCTCCCCAGGATCCTTTTTCTTCCAACATACATGTCACCTCACTCTTTCCACAACAGTATAACCAGCATTGCCCATTCAACTCTCAATCTTCAGTTTTAGAAACTACTGATAGTAACAGCATTGCGGCTGGGAGAAACTAGAGTGAAGCTGATAAAGAGAGAAACCTTTCATCTGAACCCAAGAGAGCAGCAAGGTGCCCCTCTGATTAGAGATGTTGAAACAATAACTGCTACCACAGAAACTGCGTGCTACTCTGGAAGTCCTTCAGGAACTTGAACTGCACAGACTGATGTTAGATGCCAAAGTGACAGAACCAAATTGGCAGCAATTTCAATACTTGTGCACATGCTCAAAGCAAGTAAAAGAGCTATGGTAAGGAAAGAATAAAGCACAAAACTTGTCAGGAAGAAAAAAATAGAAATAGAGTTCTGCTGCTGAATATCATTTGATTTAATGTGAATCTATGAGAAGAAGTAAACTAGTAATTTTATCCCGACATTCAGTTCCCATGTACGTGGAGGTATTTAACTGTTCTTTTGTTCTTTCATTCACCTATTTATTTTTTTTTAATTCTGGAATGAGATTTTGTTAAATACCCAAGTACATCACCCATTGCTCCCAATGTAAGATCAAAAAGCTGCCACTCCCCATCATCGTTAAGACCCTCTCTGTGATAAAGTGAAGGTCAGGTCATACAAAGCATCCATGGCCAAGCAGCCGACTCTATGGTGTCTGTGAGACAGAAGCAACGGTGTGAAGAACATGGGAGAAAGTGACAGTGCAAAAAGGGGAAACTCTCTAGAGAGAAGAGTGCTTCTCCACACTAACTGGCTGAAATTAGCAAACCAGAAGTAACAGGATGTGATTTTTCACTTTTTCACATTCTCACAAATCCATAGGTATGAAATTATCCCATTAGGATAAAAATAAAAATAAAAAAGAAAAGAAAAAAAAAAAAAAAAAGCAGTGCGATGTAATCCAAAGAGAAAATCAAACCAACTGTCCATGGGTGAGCTGGTCAGAGCATTTAGCTAATGGCACATGCTCTTTGTGGTCTCTGTAATCTTTCCCACCAGGATCATTGCTCAGTTCTCCTCTAGCTTCTCTACACTGCAGGCTTTTGTCTTTCTGTATTTTCAACACAGTCTGCCTGTATGTTTTTTTTTCCCTTTTGCTGGTGTCTGTCCTTCATCAGGAGCTCCTCCACCCTGCTGATTTTCAGCCATCTCACTCCTACATACACATATACCTTTCCAGGAAATGACAGCAATATGACACAAGCAGCCTCTTCCCCACCAGAACTTCCTCTTTGAAACAGAAATGCTGAATGCTCTTTGTAAAAGGACAGTGAATCCTAAGTGATGAGTTCTTAAGTGCATGGAAAAAAAAACTGTTGCGGAAATGTCTGTCTGATGTTCTCCAGGCTGTGGCTATGTCTAAGATGAAAAGCAGATAATCACTTGTGATTCATTTAGTGTGAGTTAAGAAGGTCATTATTTGACAAAAATCATATATGGCTGACCTAATCATTATAAACCAAGTACTAAATTGGTGTGAACTCTCTGTATGCCTATTTGATCAGAACTTTTTGAAGGAGCTTCAACAGGATGGTTTCTTGACAAGCACTTTCTTCCATCACTTTCCTCCCACAAGTGTCGTGGTGTTACTGGCATTCCTGCATGTCTGACAGGAAGGAAGACATGGCCTTATGGTGCCTGACAGCAACTTCATTGTGACAGCAGGTGGGTTACTTCTCTACATTCATCAGCATTACCAAAGATACCATCAATTTTGCACTGTAAATAGAGCAAAAACATATGTTTTGAAAGAAAATTAGAAAAATGTGCTGAGACTAAAAACATTTTGGTTCATTTGCTGGTGTCAGATTGCATCCAGAGCAGCAGCAGAACATGACATGCAGCACCTGATCCATCCCAGAAGGTTGGCCACCTTTGCTTATCACTTTCTATCAGATCAGGCACATCTCCTCCTCAGTTCTGTGCCTATGCTCACTTCTTCTTGCTGGCATAGCATCACCTCAGCTACTCACTTGGACCACTCTATCTCTATATGAGGAAAAGAAGCAAACAAAACAGAAAAGTGTTGTATTCTCTAATGAAGTTTTGATGAGCCTTGCTTTATACACTGCAGAGCTTTTTATGCTTTAAGATCAGCAAGAACTGTGAATAGAACAAATAGTATTCAGCCCTGTGAATGTATACATTAATTAAGTGTAGCTGTAAGAAAGTAAATGGGCAAAACACGCTTTGATGAACTTGCATAATGTAACATCCTCAAATAATGACGATTCTTGAAACAAATAGCATTCTTCTTAGCATATGTTTTCACTTTGGAAGGATTTTAAACAAAGTTCCAAAGCTGCCGTGTGGTTAATGTGGAGAATATACCATCTGAAGAACCTTGGGAAATTTGATTTTCTAGTCACTATTGACCAAAATAATCTTCTGATTTAGAATTTAAATATTAAGTTAAAAGGCCTGCTGCTGGTTTAAAAATTGCCAGTTGTGGAGATTCTGCTATGATTTGTGACCTCGTTTTCCTTCAAGCTTACATACACTTGATGCTGTTACTCTGATGTCTCCTGGAGATTATGCAAGTTTTGGTATGTAGTGCACTTTTCTTTTCAGATGTTGTACAGTTGTGCAGACTGAAGTGCAGTTTCCCATACAGCATGCTTTGAAATTGCATTGTTTTTTGATAGCTTTTTCAATTTCTCATTGATCCGTCAACTCGTATTAGAACTGAACTTAGTGTGTTTGCCAATTGTCATCTCAAAGTATTGGCACTGAATTTAATGTAATTTTAGAATGTTAGTGGTGAGTGATAGAAGTCCCCAGTTAAGATTTCTCTATTAAATCGGTCAGAAAGAGTACATCTCCTCCAACTTTTTGCCTACCGTGATGCCCAAGTTTTTTCTCAACCTGCATCTTCCCAAGTTAACAAATCATGGTTAAAACAAATATTGTTAGGTTGTACTTCTTTACTTAACTGGCTTTACTTAGACCAGGTTGATTTTTTACAAACTTTGGTAAATTAGACTTACTGTTCTTCCTACTTCCTCTTGCTAAATCAATTTAAGTGAGTCCAAGTTTAGCCAGTCCATGACTTTTTACTTTAGTGATATTTCTAACCTGTCTGAAGTATAATGTGCTTTCAAACTTGCAGAAGAATATCCATAATCAGCACATTTGAGTCCATTCGGGAAAATAAAAATTGATGTATTTTGGAGGTTTATACTCTTGTCTTCATCCTTGTCTTCAGAGCTGACTGGCATCCCCTGTCTAAGCCATCTTACTGCTATCTACGCATCTCCAGTAACAGATGATTTATATTATCACCTTATCACCTTAACAGCCATCCATTTTTCTGCTATATTTTGTCTGAGCTCTGTCACAAATGCTCAGGCCACAATTTGTACTAGGAGCATGAAAATCTGTATGTATTTTAATAGTTGGAATACTAACGACTTATATTTGATGTAGAAGCTTGTATGTAGATGTAGATGTTGTTCTTTTGGTTCCCTGTTAGTAGTGCACAGTGAATTTCTTCACATTTATGAGTTTCTTTCCTGAATATGTATTCATTTTTTTTCATCTAAGGGCAGAGAAAACAATGCAATTCGAATGAAAAGAAGTACAACCTAACAGTATTCACCTCTAGCATCAACCTATGCATCAATGAGTCTTCTCTGCAAAGCAAGATATTTTCCTTGCTTTTTAAAGAAATGTTGAGTTCCTTTAGTTCCTTTTTCATACTTTTAATGTGCTTAAATTTCTGTCATATGCCTTCAATCTTCATTTTAAAGCTACCGTGTAAATCATGAAGCAGAATAATGCCTTCCCAGTAGAAGAGAATCCTTGGAGGAATTTGGTGTTGATCTTGCAGTTAAGCAAAAGGCAGATTTATAATAGCTCTCCTATTGTTAGAGTTAGCATACAAAATGAAACAAGTTCTGCTTGGTCTCAGGAGTTTTGAAGAGAAACATGACAAGGACAAAAGCATTGGTAGGTCAGACCTCTGCCCAACTTCCACCCCCTCCTGACCTTCTGCTGATGCTTAGATGATCCTGAAAGCTCTGCTAGGATCACAGTACACAGTATCCTACTGGGTAAGTGTAAGGATTTTTTTTTCTGCTTTGTTATACTGACATTATATTTATGTCATCTGGAGGGAACACGTTATAAACCTGCTAATGCTAACAAATCAACTTTGAATGAACTGTTCACACGAATAGGAATATTCATGAGCATTGCAAGATATGGCAGAAAGTAAGCACTGAAACAGGGGAGATCTCAAGATGGTGAAGGTTACAGTTGTTATAGAGAAGCTAGAAAACAACAGAGATTGCACAGAGAAAAGACCAATACTACTGAATAAAAGTGAAAACTGAAGAAAATGTTAAGTCTTAACAAGAAACCCTGACTAAAGTAATTTTTTTTAAGATTCAAAGAGCCAGTAGAACAGATTAAAATGTTTGGAAGGAGAACAAATTTCATTTGCAACACAATGAAGTTGCTTTCATTTTAGCTCCAAAGGCAAAAAATAAAATAGAATAAAATAAAATAAAATAGAGTAAAATAAAATAAAATCATGGAGGCTCTAGACTCCTAAAATGTTTTTCGTAGTTCAGGGAGGTTATCCTTCCTGCAGTCTCCCACTCTGCCATTGATCAAAAGCTGTATACACATCTACTGTTAAATTTAACATGTAGAGGGTCACTGGGTTACAACGGATTGATATTCTTCACTCTCTCTTCTAAATCTCCCCAGAAAAACACAACTGACATTTAGAGTATACACTTGCAGTGCTATTTGCTAAAGCTTTAAAGAGTTATGAGTTTTAAATTTGGAGATGGCTTTCTCCTGAATGCTTCATTAGTAGAGAGATGAAAAGCCATACTCTGAAAATTTCTGGACACACTTGACATGATATATTCCAGGCCTTACCTGCTTTACAAAGAAAACTCATTCCTGCAGACTTCAAGCTTGGAGCCACCTCTTTTCCAGTCTTCACAGCAGCCTGAAAGGGCAGTTGTTGAGAAGTAGTTTTCACGAGGGGACTTGATTGGAAAATCTAAGATATGCTGAGGAGCCAGCCTAGCTGTAAAGTGAAAAGACACCACATGTTTATGGCAACTACTTATGTTTTAAGGACAACTGTTTTTTCTTTCATGTAACTTCGAGTACCTCCCATGCAGGATGCATGCAACAGAAAGTTCAGAGTTTCTCTTACAGCACTTGCATTCATAAAAATATATTTAGACAGTAAAATTTGTTTTCCTTCAGGGCATACATATTTCATACAGGACAGAAGGCAACTTAAATCTATTTAAAGAGAGCCTTCAATAAGAAGACCTCAAGCTTCACAAATCACAAATTGTGTTCCCCACGGGTTGGTACTGGGACCTTTTCTGTTCAATACTTTTACTGATTACCTGGATGAGGTATTGAGTGCACCCTCAGCAAGTTTGTGGATGACACCACATTGGCTGGAAGTGTCGATCTGTCTGGGGGTAGGAAGACCCTACAGAGGGATCTGGGCAGGCTAATCACTGGGCTGAAGCCAACGGGATGAGGTTCAACAAATCCAAATGCCAAGTCCTGCACTTTGGCCACAACAACCCCAGGCAACACCAGGCAGGCTTTGGGCAAAGTGGCTGGAAGACTGTGTGGAGGAAATGGACCTGGGGGTCTTTGTCAGTGCTCAGGTGAACATGAGCCAGCAGTGTGCCCAGGTGGCCAAGACCAATGGCACCACGGCTTGCATCAGCCAGCAGGAGCAGGCAAGTGATCATCCATCTGTACTCAGCACTGGTGAGGTCGCACCTCCAGTGCTGTGTTCAGTGTTGGGCCACTCACTACAAGAAAGACATGGAGGCCATGGAACGTGTCCAGAGAAGGGCAGTGGAGCTTTGAGGGGTCTGGAGCACAAATCTTATGAAGAGCAGCCGAAGGAGCAGGAATTGTTCAGCCTGCAGAAGGGAGGTTGTGGCAAGGTGGGGATTCGCCTCTTCTCCCATGTAACTAGTGATAAGACTAGAGGAAATTGTGCCAGGGGAGATTCAGGCTGGACATTAGGAAATACATTCTGAGAGAATGGTCAGGCACTGGAACGGGCTGCCCAGGGAGGTTGTGGAGTCATCATCCCTGGAGGCGTTCAAAAAGTGTTCAAATGTTGTAATGAGGGACATGGTTTAGTGGGAAATATTGGTGATAGGTGGCTGGTTGGACGGCATGACTTTTGATGTCTTTTCCACCCTTGGCGATGCTATGATTTTATGGTTCTAATCAATGCCCTTTGTTAAGCCTAGCTGCATGAAACTAGCTATTGAACATGAGTACTGTCAATGTGAAGCAGTAGGTGATGTAAATTTAACTTCCCTAAGAGTGAAAGGTAGGAGGTACTGTACTATTTGCTTTCGTTCTGCTTAGAATACAGCAAGCACAGCATTGCAGGGAGATATCAGAGAGAGGTCTTGTTTCTGAATGAATAAATGTGGTCATTTTTCTTCTCCAAACTCTTCAACAGTTTTCCTCTTTGTCCCATCTGTTTTTTTTACTAGTCTTTTTAAGCACTGCACTATCTCTCATGCCACTTTCAACCTTATTTCGTATCTACTTATTCTGAGTATTTTGTTTCAGATCATTTTAATAAAAGTCTATCACTGCACCATAGATGGAGCTTCCCATTAAAAAGCTGAAACTGAAATGGATTCACAATGTTATACTTATAAATCTAAGGAAATACTGTGTTTAACATCCCCAAATAGTTTTGCAATAATTGCAGCATATAAGAACGTATACATCAAGACTATAAACCTTCTGCTGAATTATAGGTTGAAATTGATCAAGGAATGTCTAAAACCTGAAGACAGTTTCTGATTTACGTTTCTAAAGCTCTGCTGAATTCCCTGTCTTCTACTTGTTCCTTTACAGAATGATCATTTATACAGAATGCAAGAGCAGAGACATCTTGTGGTGTAATAACTAGAGGTATGCAAACAAAAGACTTTTAGATACTGAAAGTGCAATTTAGGTAAATGGGATACAAGAAGTAAATTCATGAACTCAAAAAAAAAAAAAAATTAAAAACATTCAAACACTTCACTGATTTTAAAACATATATTACTTATTTGAAGGGTTTTTTGGATGAAACAATGCTATTCAAATTTTATCTGTGGTTAAAAACAAATCCAATAGAAATAGATTTATCTCTGATTGCAGTAAACATAGAAGGATAGTATAATTTACATTTACAGGCAAAATAAATTTAAGAAAACAAATGTAAGTGAAATCACTGCCAATCTGGCTGAATCAGCAGGTCCCACTTCAGCCATGCCTGTCTCTTGCCTTCCTTTCCCTACCTGCTGGACCTGGAGATGGAGAGCTCTAGTTCCCTGAGGAAAGCATCCTCAAACATCTGCCAGCTCTGCTCTGCACCCTCACCCATGAGGATCTTTTACAAGGAAGTTTTGTTCAGTAACTCCCTGAAGAGCTGGACATCAGTTTTCCTAAAATTCATCTCCACTTGATCAGATGGCCTGCAGTAGACACTGATCACAAGGCTCCCTTTGCTGTCTTGGTCTCTAACAGTCACCCACAGGCTTTCAACTTGCTCATGTGTATTCACAAGAGACAGCTCTCCACATTTTGCTTCTTTCCTGGTGTAGATAGCAACATCCTCCCCTCTTTCCTTGCTTATCCCTTCTGAACAGCTTATAGCCACTGATAGCCACACTTCAGTCACAGGAATTATCCCACCAGGTTTCAGTGATAACAACTATATTGTGGTCTTGTAGCACAGTAGCTTCCAGCTCCTTCTGTTTGTTTCCCAAGCTGTCTGCACTGGTGTAGAGTAACTTCAGCTGGGCAACTGCTCTTGTTATTTCTTAGAGGATAACTCGTTCACTGCTTTCAAGTGTTTCCCTTAGGTTTTCCCATTGCCTTCCCCTATTGCCCCTGCAGCCACTGCATCACCATCATAGGGCTGTGTATGTGCTGCAGTGTTGCCAGTACCTCTCAAAGCAGAAGGTCCTTCAAGGCTCCTGCCAGCACCCTGTCCCTCAAATCTAGCTAGGCCTTATCATGGGCACGGCTCACTATCCCCCCCATCCCCTCAAACCTAGTTTAAAGCTCTCCCAATGGGCCCCACCAGCTTTTCCCCAAGGACCCCTCTCCCTCTTTGAGAAAAGCAAACCCCATCCAGACTACAAACCTGGTGCCATTTTGTTGTAAAACAAAAACAAAAACAAACAAACAAACAAAAAAACCAATAAAGCTCTGGTGA
Organism: Centrocercus urophasianus; assembly: GCF_019232065.1. NCBI lineage: Eukaryota > Metazoa > Chordata > Aves > Galliformes > Phasianidae > Centrocercus > Centrocercus urophasianus. Next base: position 7,580,933 of record NW_024884878.1, read on the forward strand.
CAGCAGAAGAGAGGTATTTAAAGACATGATCCTGTGATTTGTTCCCATGTTCTTAACCAACACAGGCTGCGTAGAAGAAAAGATGACCTGTACATCGATTCCTTCAGATGTCATTCATTACCTTCATCATAAACGGTATCCAGATCACTATGAAAAACATAATATTGCAATGGTAATCCAACGAGGTTTATCAGAGAATACTGGAGAAATTAAAAATTTCATAGACTAATTCACAACAACATTGGTTGCCCTAGTAATGGGAGGGATCCTTACAGGAAGCATTTATACAGCAATCCACATGAGCACATCTGGTTGGTAAATAAACTCTGTTGATCAGTATTCTTCTACCATATTTATTCTCTCCTTTCAAGTAGATCTACAACATTGCTGGGAAGCACTTCATCACAGAGCTCCAAACATTGCTCAGTGCTGATTGACTGACATTTGGTAATGTTAAACATGCTGACCTTGGTCACATCTTGCACCCTAGATTCTGATTTTACCAGCAGCTGACAGTCTTTCACAGGCATGCTATTCACATTTTTCTTCATTGTCATAACATTATGCATGCAGGATAAGCTGATTTTTAAAAGTTATCATTAAAATAGATTGGACCGGATTCAAAGAAAGAATGTGAATGCATTGGACTACGTTGACCACTGGAATGTAACAAAAAATGCATAGTTCTTTTCAAACAGAACACTAAATTCCTGAAAGTGGGTTAACCACACTGCCAAAAACTAGAGGATCTCATGCACAATAACAGATTAGTGTAGTGAAGAACTGTATTGGGTGTGAGCTGATGGATCGGATTGAAGAGTATTAACAGAGGAGATTGCTATTAACTGACCTGTAAGACAGCACAAGCTATTTTGACAGCTTTCTAGACAGTCACACCTTTATAGGAGAGGCAAGATATTGCTGAGGAAGCGTGCTGCTCCTATTGCCATTATTAATTAATAATATTTCCTTTGTTTCTGAAGACCTAACATTTCAGTTCAGTGTAGCTTCCCACAGGCTGCAGAGCAGGAAGAATACAGATAAGATCAAGATTACTTATTTTTGTTTTCATTAATTTTTCATATCTACAACTTGATAGTTTAAATCCAGCTCCCAGTGATGAGTACAGCTTCAAGCCAGAACACACACACAGGTTGTTTTAAAACCAGATGTAGCATCTTTAAAACAGGTAAAACTTTGTAAAGGAGAGGCAATCATCCTGTCAGGAGGCAGTCAGCCCTCTTCACACTGTCAGTTGCAGTAACAAGGAAGAATAAAACATGACAAAATGCTCTGCGATTCACTATTGAAGAAATAAGGCGTGTTTAGAGCTAAGCATTCCTTTTCTCTCACATTTGTTTTCAGCTAAACCACATGTGCATAAGGAGGGGGTAGGGTAAGGCAGAAAATCCTGAGGAGCCCTGACTGTGATTGCTGTCCATGGATGAGGAAACTAGAAGGATTCAAAGCTGTAACAAGGGAGCTCTGAAAGAGTGATAGATGAGTGATAATGAGCTTTTCGACCAGCATGAGTCTAAGTCAAAGCAAAGTTTCAGCTAAGCAGAGCAAGAATTAACATGTTGCTGCTAGGGATAGATGCAGTAGAAGTGTGACACATGGGGAGGTGCACACCTGGCCACCCTTCTAGCACAATGTTGGTGACCTGAACATGGTACCCTGAGGGCAGGTGAGGCATGGAAGTCTCTTATCCCACCTCTCTCACTGGAAAAACCCTTTTCTTTGCCTTCTTTGGGATGGTGTAAATTAACCAGAGGAATAGAGATTCCTTCAACAGCACAACAGCAGAGTAAAATTCTCAGCCTGAAAGAGATCAGACCTGAACAGGGAACACTATGGTCTTCTCAGCAGAGTGAAGACATCACTGCCCATCCCTGCATGCACTGTCCCCTACTGCAGCAGGTGAGCAGAGCCTGCAGCCCCTGCAGATGTGCTCCTCTGCAGTGCTGGCTGTGCCAGAACACTAGGAATGGTGAAATAACACTTCTTGCCCTCGCTTGCCAGGGTCATCCTGTAAAGCAAAGAATGACTGCATATTCTGTCACTTCTAAGTAAGATTCTGAATGACTCCGTGCATGAAATAGATTGATTCTAACAATCCAAAATGATTTTGGAGGGTGAGCAGTGAGAAGACAACAATCAGAGTGGATTTCATCTGCAGCAGATGCACAGCTGGAGAGAGCTACAAATATGCCTGCTAGCTCAGTTGTAACTCATTGCAAATAACTCCTTCTGCCTTAGAAACTGTGCTGTAACTCCAAGATTTTGCAGAAGTTACACCACCTGAGCTTTGAATGTGCTGTTTTGAATCTCAGAATAGAAAGAGCTCAGGAAAACACCTTGCTCTGTACTCGATCTATCTTGTGATCTGAAACGTTCTGTTTCACTGTTGGCTGCATATATTGAAAGAGATTTGGCACAGAACTGAACTAGAGAAACTACTTCTTGGACTGTGAATGAAGTGATACACTGACAGTAGGCCCCAGGCTGATTTACCTCCACTAATGACATTTCTCCTGCCCCTAAATGTTGAATCTTTTGCATGGTGTATCAACTATTCACTGTGAGATACTATTTATTAAAGAAAAATGTAGAGAAAATGATGTCTATAAAAAGTGCTTATTCTCATGTGAGAAAATTAAAGGATATCAGGAGAAATTCTTCCTGGTCATTTGAACTGGTTTTGAGAGGTTCACATTAGCCACCAGAAGTTAGCATTAGCCAGTATTCATCACTCCAAATTTATTTTCAAGTACTTCGTAACCATCAGTTGCCTAACAAATGCATTTGCCTTGTAAACAATTACCATAAGTAAATCCAGGTAGCTCTTAAATATTTTTGTCAGGGCAGCAAAGTATCTGTCTCAGTTGACACATTTTTGCAGGCTCCCCTGTAGTCAAGAACCTACATTAAACTGCTGTTTAAACCTTACACTGTCAAAATGCGTGAGTTCACTGTGGGTTTTTAATACACTTATGCACAGAGTAATGTATGATAAATTGTTATAAGTTATTACAATTTTAAGGATTATTTGAAGCGGTTTTTTAGTGTTAGTTTAACTGCAAGAGCAGAGGTCTGTGATCTAAATTATCTACAATGCCTTTCTCCAAATGAACAAAGAGGCAGGTTGGGAGAACGCCAGTTTGGAAAACCAGAAACAACTGCATCAGAACTTTCAAAATGAAGCAGGAGATGAATACTGTTTTGGGTTGTGTTGGGTTTCAAGAAGTCCCAGAGTATGTGCAACAGTTGCTATACGCAGAGGTGTTCAGAAGTCTCTAGAGAACAAAATAACCTAATACTGCAACCCCATCTGATGATCAGTCATGAGGTTTATCTGTACTTACCTAGAAGTAAGATACAGCCACATAGGCAATGCATAGCAAGCAGATGCTGTAAAAATGAGTGGAGAGGAACTGGCAGTCCTGCTGAGGAGATGGGATGGCACCAGCTGTGGCTGCCAGCTCTCTGCTCTACTTCTCACACATGGAAGTGGATGAGGGCAGTAGTCTGTCTGTAAAATAAGATGTCACTTAGATTATTAGTTTGCTCTTTGGTTATGTGAGCAAGCAAAGTTTAGTTCAGTTCATCAATTGAAAAGCAATAAAATAGGTGTGTTACTGCAGCTGTTATATGAAATGCTTTTAATTGTTTCTAAAACAAGACATTGTGTAAGCTTATGAAAAAGTAAGATTAATGCATGCTGCTTGCTATTATTAAGTATTTTCAACCTGGGTACATTAAACTCAGTATGCTTTCATTTGTTTAATCTGGAGGAAAAACTTAGCCAAACATAATTGACACAGATCTGCATTAATCTGAGTAATATTCAATAGGCAATGTCCACAACCTGACCAGTGGTGAGTTGGTCATTATGTCTGGTTGGCATGCTCTAGATCACTTGGCAATTGCACTGGTTTCTCTGAAAGTAATGCTTCCTATTTGTTTGCATGGAAACTACAACAAAGAGCACAACAACACTTGCTTGATAGGACAAATTCACACTTACAAAAACACAGTGTTACATGTTTTGCTCCTAAAAATCTACCTGACTCTCTTACCTTTCTTACTGCTGAAACACAGCACCCACCACTCACTGTACTCACACCCACTCTTTGGTTCTCCCTAAATGTTCTGCAAGCATCGATGAATGTCAATGGGTATAATTTTTCCACACAGAGGAATTCATTTCCACCTTTGCATCATTCTGACTTCCATGCCAGGCACCATTCTGTCAGTCTGCCCTTCTGCTGCCATCTGTCACACAGCAACAATATGGAATGGAATTCTGGCAGGAAGGTTCAACCTCTACTGCCATGCCATTAGCATCTCTGATGCTGTGGGCCAACACAATAAACTAAGAGGCATTAATTTCAGAGCAGTCTTCATACATCAGTGTCTCGCAGAGTGTTATGCCAGTGTTAGACATTTTCCTTCTTGACAATGCTCTGGGTTTGTAAGTCTTCCCTCATCAGCAGTGCTGTTGGAACATTCTATAAATACTGGTTTGTCTTTAAGAAGTGGTCACTCTGTGGAGGCCCAGTAGCAGAGCTCAGACTGTGCCTGGTCCTTCTGTAAGCATAGTAGTACAAACATAATTGTATCAAAAGACATAAAGAGGCCTAGGGCAGCCTGCTTGCTCCACTTACTAAGGCCCTCCCTTAATATCAAACAGAATTAACATTTCAAAGAGATTCTGTGCAAATTCCCTAACTCAAATTCCATAGTTTCCTCCCATCTAGTGAGTTAAGTGAGACTGAAGTAATTCACTCTGAGTCATCTTTGATGCAAATACCAACAACCAGACTCGCTGGCAGAAATTAGATGCGAGAGAAATGCATTTCACAGGCTGAGATGTCTCTTCAGATTTAGACTGCAGAACAGAAGATGACACATGAAAGTCACTCAGAATGCTGGTTGTACATAGAGAGCAACAATGGCAGGCAGGAAGGAGACACAGAAGGCAGCACTAAATGAGCAGAGCAAGCCAGGTTCCTTTGTGGTGGGTCTAGCTTAGCAAGGAGTGTGGAACTGCAGAGGTTGGTAGTAGATCTTGACATGAGTGCCTTGACAAGGAAGAACAGCAGAAATTGGCACCAACTGCTGCTGGATGTCGGATGTTATTTCCACATAGCTGCCAGCGATGCTAGGCTAGCATTGCATTTATTTTGCCCCTCTGTTAATTCATCCGCTTCCATTTCAATGTTGAGATCATATGGGTGCATATAAGAAACTCTCATTTTTAAAATGAATTCTCAGTTGGTTTTAAGTCAACCTTTCCCACATCCAGAAGATGTAATAAGGAAGAAAGAAAGAAAGCTTACTAATGAGAGAGAGACTTTGTTATCTTACAAAGCTGGGAACTTTCAACTTGCAGTAAGATTTTAAAATATCTGTTAATTTTAACACAGTAAGATTCAGTCTTAGCGAGTAAAGGGGTCCAAGAGAGCTGGCTGCTCTTCAAGAAGGAAGTCTTAAGGGCGCAGGAGCAGGCAGTCCCCCTGAGCTGCAAAATGAGCCGGTGGGGAAGAAGACCGGCGTGGATGAATAGGGAACTATTCCTGAGGCTCCGGGAGAAAAAGAGAATCTACCGCCTGTGGAAAGAGGGACAGGCCACTCAGAATGAATACAAGGAAGTTGTTAGGATGTGTAGAGGTGAAATCAGAAAGGCAAAAGCCCAGCTTGAATTTAACCTAGCCACTGGCGTGAAAAGGAATAAAAAACTCTTTTATAAATACATTAACAGTAAGAGGAGGACAAAGGAGAATATCCACTCTTTGCTGGATGAGGCTGGGAATGTGACTACTGAGGATAAGGAAAAGGCAGAGGTTCTGAATGCCTTCTTTACGTCTGTCTTTAAAAGTCAGACCAGTTATCCTCAGGATACTCCTCTCTCTGACCTGGTAATCTCGGCTGGGGAGCACACTAACCCCCCTGTGATTCTGGAGGAAACAGTCAGAGACCTACTGCTCCAACTGGACTGCCACAAGTCGATGGGGCCGGATGAGATCCACCCGAGAGTGCTGAGGGAACTGGCGGAGGTGATAGCCGAGCCGCTTTCCATCATCTGTCAGTGCTCCTTGTTGACTGGTGAGGTCCCAGAAGACTGGAGGCTTGCCAGTGTGACTCCCATTTACAGGAAAGGTTGTAAGGAGGATCCGGGGAACTACAGGCCTCGGTGCCAGGGAAGGTGATGGAGCAGATCGTCTTGAGGGAGATCATGCGGCATGTGTGGGGTGACCGGGGGATCAGGCCTAGGCAGCATGGGTTCGTGAAGGGCAGGTCCTGTTTGACCAACCTGATCTCCTTCTATGATCTAGTGACCCATCTGGTGGATGAGGGAAAGGCTGTTGATGTGGTCTACCTAGACTTCAGCAAAGCCTTTGACACTGTCTCCCACAGCATTCTCCTGCAGAAGCTGGCAGCCAGAGGCTTGGATGGATACACTCTTGGCTGGGTAAGGAGCTGGTTGGAGGGCCGGGCACAGAGAGTGGTGGTGAATGGAGTCAAATCCAGCTGGCGACCGGTCGTGAGTGGTGTTCCCCAGGGGTCGGTGCTGGGGCCTGTCCTCTTCAATATCTTTATTGATGACCTCGATGAGGGCATCGAGTGCACCCTCAGTAAATTCGCAGATGACACCAAATTGGCTGGAAGTGTGGATCTGCCTGGGGGTAGCGAGGCCCTACAGAGGGACCTGGACAGGCTGGAGAGCTGGGCTGAAGCCAATGGGATGAGTTTCAACAAGGCCAAATGCCGGGTCCTGCACTTCGGCCACAACAACCCCAGGTGACGCTACAGGCTTGGGGCAGAGTGGCTGGAGGACGGCGTAGAGGAAATGGACCTGGGGGTATTGATTGATGCTCGGCTGAATATGAGCCACAGTGTGCCCAGGTGGCCAAGAAGGCCAATGGCATCCTGGCTTGCATCAGAAACAGTGTTGCAAGCAGGAGCAGAGAGGTGATTGTTCCCCTGTATTCAGCACTGGTGAGGCTGCACCTCGAGTACTGTGTCCAGTTTTGGGCCCCTCGCTGCAAGATATTGAGGCCCTGGAACGTGTTCAAAGGAGGGCAACAAAGCTGGTGAGGGGTCTGGAGCACAGGGCTGATGAGGAGAGGCTGAAGGAGCTGGGAATGTTCAGCCTGGAGAAGAGGAGCTCAGGGGAGACCTCATTGCTCTCTATAACTTCCTGAAGGGAGGTTGCAGTGAGCTGGGGGTCGGCCTCTTCTCTCGTGTCATCAGTGATAGGACCAGGGGGAATGGCTTCAAGCTACGGCAGGGGAGATTCAGGCTGGACATGAGGAAGTATTACTTTTCAGATAGGGTGGTCAGGCACTGCAATGGATGCCCAGGGAGGTGGTGGAGTCACCGAGCCTGGGGGTGTTCAAGGAAAGGCTGGATGTTGTGTTGAGGGACATGGTTTAGTAGGAGCTATTGGGAATAGGTGAACGGTTGGACTGGGTGATCTTTTAGGTCTTTTCCAACCTTGGTGATTCTATGATTCTATGATTCTAAGATTGATAGGCCTGATTTCTTCACATTAAAATGTGAACACAATCATAAAACACTGAATAACTGTCATGAAAAAAACAGTGCATAATCCAGGTCAATATGTCAAAAAATTGTGTTATCCTCCAAATTTCTCACCAAGCCAGTGCTCAGATGCTGGAAATGTCTCTGCATTTGGAAATGATTCTTTCATAAAGACAATCAGTTTATATATTTTAAAAGATTCTGGCACTGAGTACAAAAGATCTATTACTCACAAGTTTTGAAAAGACAGCACAGAAGAGGATAGTGCAATAAGAATAAGTGTAACCAAAGACTTTAAGATCCCCTTCATGGCTTCTTGGATTTTCACAATAGTGATGAATTGCACCCAAAACCAAAAGCAGAAAATGTTCCTTTAGCTGTTAGGAACCCAAACATGTCTGCTATCAAATTAGCCAGAACATGATGCACAAATAAATCTGACTTTGTCCTGTGTAAATATGTTCACAATGACTATCCAGGGTGCACCTTGTGTAATCCTTCACATAAAAAGTTCAAATCCCTAATGAAAGCTTTTAAGATATGAAGGGGAAGGGCATTAAAACAAAGAGTATAATTTTCAGTATTTCTTACTACTTCACATAAGTACCTTTTCTTTCAAGCAAGGATGATTCAAATAATGTAATATGTAACTTAAAAGTAAGGTTCCATACATCACTTTAGAAAGGAGATGAAAAAGTATAACTGTGTATCTTCCGCTATGGTTGGATGTGGGAACTGTGTTTCTGTAGGAAATGTGATTATAACGAAACAGGGGATGATAACAGCACAGGTATTGTTATTACAAAGCCACACAAAGGTTTCAACTTGTTTTCATTTGCTCCATGGATAAAGCAATTCAATGGATGTTACTGGAGCCTGATAATATGAATATCTGCCGCATCAGAAGAAAAGCACTGTTTGCAGACAGAAACAGTAGGATGTGGCTGCACCTGACCACCAAACAGCACCAGAAGACAGCTTATTTTGTTATATTCTCCTCTGTTTCATTTTGTGATTTTACTAATTTGAGGCAAAATTGTATTTCCCTTCCCTTCTTATTTAATGCCTTGGATTTGGCACAGACATGAACTTTCATCTACGTATTTCTTAAAAATATAATTACTCAAAAGGTTAAATGCAGCTTTATAAGTCTGAGAATTACCAGCCCAGGTTTTGCTCTGAAAACACCTCAATAGGTCAGAAAAGTGCATCATCATCTCTCTCATCCTAAAAAGAAAAAAAAAAAAAAAAAGAAGAAAAAGGAAAAAAGAATAAATATTACTTCAAAGGGCAAGGTTAAATGTTATTAAGATTACATTCAAGCAATGAAGCTTCTCAGGAGAGGCAAAGAACAGCAGTGTGTGATTTGCAGCATTCCCTCTCCGAATAGCAGAGGCATCCCTCTAGTTCCTGGGTAGGCGGCAAAAGAGGCAAGAACTGAGTCCCACTCAGCAGTTTAAAATACAGCACATCTTTAGGAAGAGACTCATGATTTCTGCAACAGAAAGGAAAGTTGCTGTTTACACTGAATATTTCAAAAAGCATAAGGTTATATGGTTGTTTGTTTTCAGGGCAACATTACTTACTCCTCAGTGAAGCCTTTACCTCGCTCAATTTAGTGCAATAAAATTATAGCCTGGTTACAAGCAGATTTCTCTCATGCAGGCAGTGATTCTTTAATAAGCAAAATCAGATGCCTAAAAAGACAAGATGGAATGCCATGGACTTTGGGAATATCTTCCCTCTGACTCACAGAGCCTTTACATTGATGCTAATCAACTTTCACCAAAAAGTAACAAGGAATTATCTTGAGTTCAGAAACATACTAGCTTCAGGTTGTTCAGGTGATCTGGTTTTCATTTGACTGACTTGTGGATACGGGCAGTGGCAACACACTGCCTTTGTTCTCTGAAGTCTGAGTTAACGTTTGGCAGTGTCAGATTTCCTGCCAATATACGCAGAATTTGCAGATCGAGGTAAAATCTGACGAGCACATCTGAGTGCACCACTTTAACATTTCAGGTTCATTTACGTAATGGAAAAAGAAAAAAATAAAATGATTGCTTCAGTGCAGATCTAAAATAGAAAAAGCTGTCCTTGCTATGATTGGCACCTGTGACTCTACTTGTGTTCAAAGGAGAATCCAGCTTTATGCATGCAGCAGGATTAAATTCCAGGGCATGTCAGCACCAAGACAGATGAGTCATCTGTACCAACACATACAGCTTACTGCACATTTATTTGTCATTTGAACTACCCCAACATTTTTAACAAATTGATTTTTCCAACAATGTGTCTGTCATCTTTTCCTTTGCTAAATAATAAGGGAATTCCCATTTTAGACCTTTGAGATCTAAGTTGTTTGTCTTATTGGTGATTTATGAAGCTTTCCCTCAGATTTCACTCATTCTGCTGCTGAAGAATTTGTTTTTAAATTAGTTCTTTTGTGACATACATCTAGGCGTGACTTTAAAGACATATTTATGCTAAGACTGCAGCCAGAGTATTGGGGAAATATTTGAAATACTTAAAAGACTGTTACTAATGGAGCAAAGAAGATCACAGTACACAAGAAACAATCTGAGGACACTGAAACCTATAACTATATATATGTTTTATTATCAGAAAGGAAACACTGCTCAAAAATTTCTGATTTCTGCAGCTTTTTTGAACTTATTACAGCTTACAGTGGATTGAAGACTAAAAATTTTATACAGTTCTGATTTGGGCATTTTTAGACAACATCTCTCCATCAGGAACTAGAAAATGGAAACGGGAGAGAAACTCAAAATTGTTTGCACACTGTGTTAGTTAGATTTTGTTATCTTAATATCCCACTCCATGTAGTGACTGTGAGCAATTCAGATAGACAGTTTCCATGTCTATTTCCCTCTATTTCCCAATGTTTCCCAATGGGAAATATGCCCATTAACCCCATGAGTTTAAAAACTACAAAAGTGGAGACTATGTAATCAATACCAGCAGGAAAATATCATCTGGGTAAGGATTATCCAACAAAAGTTTCAGTACCAAAACAAAACCTGATGGTCTCCTTTTCCTTCAGAAAAGATTGCCATGAACTGGAAATGGAGGTCACCTCCATTGCACAGCAAGATTTACAGAAGCAAAAAAAAACTGTAGAAAACTTAGGATGAAAAATAATTATAGTCATCAGTAACAGGTTTACTCTGGAAAAATTAGTCATATTGTGCAGGTGTTTTTTAATTAATGTAATGTTTTTTCTTGCCACATGTTTCAATTAAAATGAAATTTAGCATAATTACCTATAGAAGTTCTGCAGAAAGATTGTAGAGGTTGAACATGACAAGGAAAGCATTCTGTGTGACCGTTCAGCCAGAATGGAATTAATATTCACCTACAAACCTCTAAGAAGCATTCTACAGCACTGCTAATGATTTCAGTCTCCTTCCTGGCTGGATTTTTAATTAAAGAAAATATTTCAAGGAACTTTCAGATCCTATTCTTTTTCAATCTGGAATGATTGATTAGAATCATTCCACTTGTTTAACAATGCTGGCAATCAATAAAAGTAATTATACTTACAATAGAGTACAAGGAGAAACAAAAGATATGATGAAACCTTAAAACTTCAGTTGTTCCTCTCGCTAAACGGTATCACTAAGTCACTATCTATATTAATGATTTACCCTGCTAGCCAACCCTACCATTCTTAACCACTTTCCATGCTAATTAGACAGGCTACCTGGGGTTTCTGGATTTTTTCTAGTTCTCTATCACAAAACACTGAGCACACACAGTACTTATATGCCTGCTATCATAACTCTACTTTCATTATCTGGCCTTAAAGAATACCACAACAGTAATATTGATCTTCAAATCGCACAAGAAATAATATTCCTGGACAAGTGACCATTTTCTGTCATCATCTAAATGCAAACAAATAGTTCCAGAAAATGTAGAATGGAAATAAATGTTCATCTAAAAGATCTATGCTTTTTAATTCTCTTTTTGTGGTTTCTAATACACAATCTCAGAAGTAAGTGTTCCATTCATTCCATACAACACAGACCTGCAGCAGGACCATAGGAGAAGCCCTGAATTTCCCACAACCATTAGACTGACATGCACAACATCTAAACCTCTCTCCTCATCTGATGGAAGAGCATACCCTCCTTCTCTCCACCTCCCGTACCTCAGCTGCCCAGAAGAACTCCCTGAACAGAGGAACTAAAATGGGTTTTAACCAGATTGCCCTCTCAGGTGACAGGACCTCTTGTATCTACACCTAAATGTTGTAAGTCAAGTGGGAATTAATCTTTGTACAAGCTTTTGTATAGGTATCCTTAAGTATTGCAAACACATACTTTTGTTTAGGACGGGCTGAGCATCCCTGAAAGTGCTTCAGTAAAAGAGCTCCCAATCATGATTAGGGTACAGATCTTGTCTTCAAATAAGGGTACCTCCTGGAAACACATAAACTAGACATACATTTAATCAGTGTGACTAGATAAGTCAGCAGAAAGGGAGATTAGCCTCATCCTTAACAGGACTATCCTCATTACAATACTACAAATCACACTCATGGGTTTGAAGACCCAGATCCATCTGGAGATCCTTCCCAATGAGCATGTGAAGTATTAAAAGATACTGTGCATTAACTTGAAAATTAGGGAAAGAATCATAGAGCTGGATAGTGGTCAAGTTATAAGAATTCATACAAAAAGCACTGTGGAGGATCCCTGTGTGTGCTAGCTTCAGAGACAACCTTGCACCCAAGTTTGTAATAAGCCAGTATCTCCTCTTGTGTGTGAGATGATCTTACTGGACAACCTATATATATGTTCAAATGGCACTCCTTTGTAGTCTAAGCTTCAAAGGAATAATTACAGTTTCAAGAAATAGGATGCACACAAAATTAGTATGCAATTACTTACATTCCACATAACTATACTTGATAATCAACTCAGAATTTCAAGCTGTGTGTACATTTGTGTATTTCTTAATGACCACGGAGATATAGTTTCAAAAGCGCATTGTTTCTTAGACTTGGAGAGTGATACCACAGATTTTGTGAGCAAAATAGATCAGTGTTTATAGCACTGAGTTTATTAGCTATTGATAATGTGCAACTTTCTATGGTCAGAATTTTGCTAGCTGCTAGTTACTGTACAGAATTGTTTGTCAACTGATAAGTTTTAAATTGGCAAGTGCAGTTTGCATGACAGTGCCTTCAGCTGTGTGACACAATATTTAACCTTGCTTTGAGAAGAACTCGAAAGAAGGTGAAAACATACTGACAAGTAGTGAATTTTAAATTTCCTGGCAAAGAACTTTTGAAGCTGACAATGAAACTCCACACACCACCTGTCTGTCCCAAACAGATCAGCAGGAGGTAAAGGAAGAATACAGAGCTCCAGTTCAGACAGTGTGGCTGAAGAGAGCCCTAAGATTCTGTAGAACAGAGGAACGCATCTTAGAGACAGCCACAAGGACATCAAATTATATTCCAGATCTACAGAAAGACAAAATTCCATTTGTCACAAACCAGCTGAAAAAAAAAAAAAAAATAATAATAATAATAACAAAAGTGGCAAGGACTCTAAGTAATGTGCATATATCCTCAAAATACAAACAACAGGTATTAGGAGCTTCAGCCAACTTTTCCAAATTTTTAAAGACCCTCATCAGGAAGGTCAAGGGCATCCTGGTCTGCAACAGAAATAGCATGGCCAGGAGGACCAGGGATGTGACTATCTGCTAGTACTCAGCACTGGTCAGACTGCATCCTGAGTACTGTGCTCAGTTTTGAGCCCCATTACAAGAAGGGTATTGAGTTGATCAAGTTGTGTGCAGACAAGAGCAATAGAGTTGATGATGGGATGAGAAAACATGAGGTAGGTGGAGTGGCTGAGGGAACTGGGGCTATTTAGTTTGGAGAAAGAGAAGGAAAATTTCATCACTCTGTACAGCTGAAAGGAGGTTGCAGTGAGGAGGGGGTAAGTCTATATCGTCAGGTGACAAGTAATAGAGTACATGAAAATGGCCTCAGGTTGTGTCAGGGGAGGATTAAATTTGACATCAGGAAGAATTTCTTCGCAGAGAGCATTCAGGCTTTAGAACAGGCTGCCAGGGAGGTGGTGGAGTCTCAGTCCCTGGAGGCATTTAGGAGGCACGTGGACGTGGTGCTTAGGGACATGATTTAGCAGTGTCATTGGCAGTGTTAGGTGGATGGTTGGACCTGATGACCTCTTTTCCAACCTAAAAAATTGTATGATTCTGGGATTATAGGAAGATTCCCATGGGAAGAACTGAAATTTCAATATAACATTATCATGAAGAAATTCAACAGGACAACTGGTATGCTAGAATCTCTGAATACAGTGGAGGAAAAAAGAAAGTTTACGTGGCCAAAGTAAAACAAAACTATTTTTGAGAAAGCATGGTTCCCAGCAGTTACACAGGGGATGCTGGAAAGCAGACACAACGCATTTGAGGGCAGAGCACGGGCTGCAAACAGCAGCTCGTTACTGAGATCAGAAGGGGATTGTTCAAACAACTCCGCTGGCACAAGGTACAGATACCATTATTTTCTTTCCATGAAAGCTTTCAGTTTTTATTAAAAAAAAATAAAAGTGCTAAGATAGTTTTGAGCACACAATTAGTTCTTAAAATCAAAGATGGCTTCGCTCTAACAGTAAAATTTCCTCAGTTGATCCATGTAAGACAACTACCCCTTGTGAAAAAGGCACCCCACAGCAGATGTCATGCAACACAATGCCATAATCCTACAAGTACATCTTTGCTGAAACTAATAAAATCTAGGAGAAAAAAGAAAAGAGGAAATTAATCAGCATGTAACAGCTAAATTTACTAGGAACCTTGCATTAGCCAACATGCAAAAATACACGCCAAAAATGGATCAATTTTCCTCTTAACTTCAAGCAAAATGCAGAATATGAATACACCGAGTTAATATAGCCATGATAATTACAGCACTTGAATCAGAAATGTGATTAGCATTACCAGAGCATAAAAGGGTGACAGTGGCACACTCGGTAAGTCTGCGCCTCAGGTGGGAGGGGAGACACAAGTATTCAGTATCTACAGATCCCTGAGGATTTCACTGAGACTGACAGTGGGGGAAACACAACTGACTGCAAATCCAGCATCTTCATTAAATCTGTGCAGTGCTCAGAATCACATTGAGGCAGACTCCTGGTTCCTATCTCAGTACTGGATTACCTCCAAGAGCGGAAGTGAGAGGCCAGAATCAGCACAGATGTTTTGTGTGAGATGTTTTATCGGACCATTATCAACTGCATGCAAAGTCATTAGTACCAACACGATCTTTTGTAGTCCAGTTTCACAGTTAAAAACACTGGCCTCAAATTCTAGGCTGACCATGGAAACTACTGAAACTACAAACGCATGAAGTGACCTAGAATTACTCAGAGAATCATAGAGTCACCAAGGTTGGAAAAGACCTCCAAGATCATCCAGTCCAACCATCCACCTACCACTACGTAGTATTTCCCACTAAGCCGTGTCCCTCAGTACAACGTCTAAACATTCCATGAACACCTCCAGGGTTGGTGATTCCACCACCTCCCTGGGCAGTGCGCACCAAGCTGGAAGTTGCAAAAGACTTGTAAATAAACACCTAAAAAACAAACAACTACAACTAAAACCCCACCAACTTTGGGCAAATTACTTAAACTGATGAGATGTGATTTTACTTCAGACATGAGCAAAATCATCTATCATCAGAATTTCCTAAGCCAAACTGGGGTTTAGTCAGTGTTGAGCATTATTGGCCTCATAAGTGCCTTCTACGTATTTGATTAACTCAATTGAATTTCTGCTGTGAGTCACAGAGCACAGCAGGAAGCTATTCTTTATTATTTAGATTTTTTTTTCCTCAGAAAATGAAAAATAGCAATAAAAGTTTGCTTGTCTGTTTTGGTTTCTGTTGTTTTTTTTTTCTTTTTTTTTTTTTCTTTTTTTTTTTTTCTTTTTCTGTGTGTGTGCGTGTTACTTTCTAAATGTATAGCTTTCCCTACTCTGCTTAGTGACAAACATAAAAAGCAACACCGAAAACCCACTAGAAATACATTCTAAATATGCTTTGGGATAAGAAGGTTATATTTTCTCTGATATAATTCACAAGCAGAGTCGTTTTATCTCTATTAAAAAAAGAAGCACCTAAAAATCCACATGTATTACATTCAGTCATAGTCTGCTACCCTTTTATCATCTTTTTCTAACAGGATTATGATGCTCTCAGCATCACAGCTATTATGACCTCTGATAAGGTTACAGTAGATATACAGAACTGCATCATCTGGTTATAAAAATTAGGCTGAGTTTCACACGAGTCAGAACAGTGCAGAACTCAGGCTAGTTTTGACCAGAAAAGAAAGAGACATATGGGATCTCAAACCAAGAGAGTCAGGCAGCTTTGTGAAAAGGTCAGGCAGCTCCATGAGTCACATGCGCTTCATCTTAAAGGACAGACCAGCACAAGTGAAGAGCAACAACAAAAAAAATCCCTGTGAGAGGAATATGCTTGTATGTGCTTTGAGACTTAATCCAGCCACGCTGATTGGCGCCAGTAGCAATTCAGATTTTATTTCCTATAGTGAAAGTGTTGTGCTAATAACATTGGTACTAGACTGCAGTCTCCAGCATCGTTCTAATGCATTCTTTTTTTATCCCTCACCTCTAGTCCTGTATGTAGAGGCAATTATTTGGGTAAAATAAGAAAGAAATTTACTGATTGTCGCCCTAACTTTTAGAGCTGATAGTTTTTTTGGATGGGCCCTGGATAGGAACAAAAAGTTATTCATTTTTAACTTAGTCCACAGAAATCCTGCCATTCCATTTCTGGCAGCATCATGCCTGTTCAGACTCAACATTCAGTAGGATTCAGGTGAAATCCAGGTGCAACAGAAGATTCCTTCCCATTCCAAATCCTCGACTAACTACAGACACTGCTACACACACACCTATGCAAGAAGTCATTTAAATGCAACCACAGCCACATCCATAGTCTGCTACATTTCTCCTGACCTCAGATCATCTGATGTCTGATGCTTTCCACGTCACTATTCTGGAGATACAGCTGAGTACAGCCCTGCAGAGAAGGACTTAGGGCCCTGGAGAACGAGAAGCTGGACACTGAGCCAGCAGTGTGTGCTTGCAGCCTGGAAGTCCATCTGTGTTCTGGGCTGCATTAAAAAGGGGTGGCCAGCAGGGAGAGGAGGTGATTGTCCCCCTCTGCTCAGCTCTCAGAGGCTCCATCTGCAGCGCTCATCAACATTTAAAGAGCTGTTACCTGTAATCATAGATGACACTTGGAGAAGGTATTGAACTCCACTGCAGTAAACAGATTAAAAACAATTGTGGGGACTGGAAAGCATAAAATTCAGCACAAGCTTACTTGAAACAAATAGCAGTCAGAAAGATTGTAACTTTCCTTATCTATGCTCACTGCTCTCTTGCTTCAGTCAGTGGCCTCATAAACAAGTGAAGAGGACATGCATCTGTGGAACTGCAATTTAAGGTTTGAATGATGAACATAATTACAAGCCAGCAGGAATATTGTAATGAATGTATGCAGAGGAGAAAGAGGAATAATAAAAAATGGGCCATAACTAGAAAGCACAGCAATTCATGCCGCCAGATTTCGCTCTAACACAAGTATTCCTGAAAGACAGACAACTGAATTCTTACCTGGAAAGCCTACAATCCAGACTTCACCTGGATGCCCAGACAGATTGTTATTCACATGCATATAGATCTTACCAAAACATGGTAAACCATATATTATGATGAACAGCAGACAGTCTTGGTTCTTGCCTGTATCCAATAGAGTGCACGTGCCACTGAAATTTTTACAGCGAAGGTGCTTGTAAAGGCCTCTTCATTTCCTGGAGAACATTGCTTTATCGCAGTATCACAGAATGGCCTGGGTTGAAAAGGACCACAACGATCATCTAGTTTCAACCCCCCTGCTATGTACAGGGTCGCCAAACACCAGTTAGAGAGCTGGGACATTTGAGAAACAAGAGGGCTTTGCAATCCAAGGTAACAGCGCTTATTCTTAGCAGTGCAAAGGCGTTTAAAGCAACAGCTACCCTGGGCACTCGCACAAAGAACGTGATGAAGAGACTAGTTCTCTCATGTCTCTATGTCTTGTGTGGAAGCGTGCACAACATATGATGCAACAGCTTATGTTACTGCAGCCTCCAAAACATGAGAAAGTTCCCCAAAACTGCTCCAAATGAAAAATGCCAAAAGGTTTGAAACACAAGCTCGAAAACCAGAATGAAACTATCCCAAATGAAAGCTGAAAACCTTTGAAACAGCAGCCTATCAAGCTGGCTGTCATTTCCTTGAACATATTCTTTTAAACATATTTATTTGTTTCTGACTGTTTCTGTCACCTACAGAGAACATCTCATTAAGAAATATAACTGCTTTCCTGGATGCATAGCTATCTCCCCATTTATTTTCTTTAACACATTTTTAAGACATGTATTTACACAGGAAAGGTATATGTAGGAAATTGTTTCTCATGTATGTGATATGCACAGCCAACAGAGCTGCAGCAAATCGGCTTCTCTAATACATTTTTTCAGAAAAATAAAAATGTTTTAGTCACAAAAGACAACTTTCTGTACGTGCTACAAAGTTGCTGCATAAAGTGGAGCTCTGCAGTACCACCAGACAACCATGACAATGACTAGAATCAACACAAATGTACTCACTGGCTTTGGATGGCCCCTCTGAGGTGGCACACATCACACTTGTTCTGTTTCCTGTCTACTGATGATACAATTTATGAGAGAGACTGTAGTTGATGTGTCAGTTTTATACTTCTCTATCTGAAATGAAAAATGGCTGGTAGCTTAGCCAAGAAGAAATACATTTATGGAGAACTGAATCCAGTGTTACAATCATAACATCTGTCCTCAAAACATTCATTCATATACAGTCTCAACAGGCTCTTTGATAACTAAAGCCCACTCAGACAGCGGGGCTGGTGTCACTTCTCCTAGTTCAGGCTCAAAAATGTTTATCTTCCATTTCCAGGAGTTCATGTGACAAGCAGCATACATGAGCATGCTTTCCTCAGGAAAACATGTGGCCGCAGATATCCCAGTTCTGCCCCTGTGAGTGAATCATTCATTTTACACTTACCTGCTATCATGATAACGGCCTTTATGAGAATGCATCTACGCAAAGAATAATCTGGCTGTAGTGATAACCTTTGGTGCTGTGTAATACACTTCTCAGATGAAAATGTCCTTCAGCATTTTCATGGTCCTTTGTTGGACTCTCTTGAGTATGTCCATGTCTCTTTTGCACTGTGGCACCTCACCAGTGCTGCACGGAGGGGAAAAATAATCTCTCTCCACCTGCTGTCAACACTTTGCCTAATACACACCAGAAAACTCAACCTTCTCTGTGGCAAGGGCATACTGCTGGCTCAATTTGGTGCCTACCAGGATGACCTAGTTCTTTCCTGTCAAGTTGTCATTGGCAGTCCCCACAGCATACACAGATGCAGGGGGTAATCCAGGTGCAAGAGTTTGCACTTTTCCTTGTTGAACTTCACAAGCTTCCTGCTGGCTCACTTCCCCAACCCATCCAGGTCTCCCTCTGGATGTATCCTATGATTCCTTCCATTTGGTCTCATCATTCATTTCCTACTAACTCAAAGAGAGAGAAAAAATGAATGCAGATTATAAAGGCAGAAAAAAAAAAAACCCACACAAAAAAACCCACCAAATAAACTCCTGTCATCACTCAGCAGTTCTTACAGGAATTAAGCATAAATGATACTGGTGGTAAATACGCACATAAAAGTGAGAAACACACGCCATGAGCAGTACAGAGACTTTCACAACAGCTCTGTTAGCTACCTCTTGTCATTTCTTACACCTAAGTGCTAAACTCTCCTCACACTACGAACCAGTTTCATACCTTTGCATCCTACTGTTCCATATTAAAAGAAATTGTTACTCAGTATGAAAGAATTAATGAACAGATAAAGCTTTTTTTTTTAATTACAGCCTTCTGTAATAGTCAAGTAATTCCCTTTAATAAAATCGTGCCTGTACAGATTATCATCTTTTTCAAAAAAGAGAAAGCCTCTAGAATTCAGTGTGAAAAGCCCCTAATTGAAATTATGAGGGAGCTATGTGAAAAAGCCTCACTGAATTCCCATGTAATTCACAAAATTAACATATATAGGAGCGACTGTCTAAAAAAGGTGGGCACAGATGCAGTTTAAGGGCTTTCTCCTGTACAGAAGAAAATACAGCAACACAATGCAAATAAATACAATGGACTTCCATGTTTTAGTGAGACAGTGAGAGCTTAAGACAAAACATTTTTTAATAACAAGCTAGCTAGATTTATAGCAATTAGGATGTTTAAAGTAATACAAATAAAGACAAACAGACACATAGAAGTTATCAAAGAGATACAGCCATTTAATTTTCTTTAGAATTAATACAGAAATATATGCATCTTTGTAAGAATTTTTTATTCAGATAAAGATGTAGAATGAGGAAGTATCATTCTTTACTGCTGTGGAGAAAGAAGGGCAGGATATGAATGCTTAGAGTCATTTTATGATTTTGTGTCTACTGCAAGTAAGATAGCTTGTATATTAGCAATATAATGAATCAGATTTATGTTAAGTATCCCCAAAATGTTTTAATTGCTGCTTCTGAAATAATTGCATTTTCTGTCTTCTGAACTTCTTCACTACTACCATAGATGATCAAGAAGTTCAGAGTTTGGCATAATCTTTCAGGATCATTTCCAGCTTCTGGCTCAGCAAGATGTTCCCCTTCACTTTCAGCTTACCAGAAAAGAATGCCTAGAAAGAGGCAAAAAAAGAAAAAATGCATTCAACTGTCCATTCACAATCCAAAGAATTGCTATTACAAAAAAAAAAAAAAAAAAAAAAAAAAAAAAAAAAAAAAAAAAAAAAACACCTGCAATGAAAATTGGGGTTGTTTCATGCTATTGTCCCTAGCTCACAGAGCTATATATGCTGTTTCAATCTATTCCAGGTTTTGGTTTTTTTTTTTTTAATGTTTTTGTGTCACTGTGGCTTCACAATTTGAAAGCTCTTTGAATGTTCTCAAAGGAAATCCTTTGCATAGCCCCATTAACTTGAAATAGATTCAAATCAGAGAGAGATGGCAGAACAGAATTCAAATAGATGCTTACAGCTCCTTTAGATGAGAAAACTCCACATCAACTCAAAGGAAATACTAAAGTTCTAAGAATAGATAATATGCCTGAATTGCAGTCATAGCTCTCTTGCTTTCTGGAGATTACCTGTCAACATCTGGGGCTTGGTTTATGTCCTATGCTTGTTATACAAAGACGATTTTATTTCTGTAATATATTGGACTTCTAACAGACATTTGCCATCATTGTTAGTCTCCAATTTTATTCTCTAACAATTTCTGTTGGGGATCAAAGAAAACAAACTGTTCAATATATGATGAGCTAATTAAGGTTCTCATTTGCTCAAGCATTAAATTGTAAGCTGAAATATTACTTTTGTGACAGATTAATTTACTTTTACACATGGCATTGAAAGTACAAACTCTGGTTACAAAAGTTACTTTCCCTCAAAAAAAATGACCTAGTTTTGGTGAATTTATGCATTTACGCATTGTTCGTCATTTTTCCTTACAGCAGTTGTAGCAGTAAATCAGGGTACTGCAACAAATACCAGTTTCCTGTAATATATCAAACAGCATAACCTTATAAATCATATTGAGAAATGTCAGAGGAAAAAAAAAAAAAAAAACAAACAACAAGAAAAAACTTTGTAATATTAGGCTTTATATCATCTGAGGTACTGCTATCCTCCTTAGAGGTAAAAGAGAGGTAAACATGGGATAAATTCCTCTCCACGCCTTCTGACTATTTCAGTACAAGATGTGGCCTATACCTACTCTGAGTCTGATCTGCACTGTCCGAACACCAAGCGTTGCAGGCTTTGAAATGCAAACAGTCACGAGCCAGAACTTGGCTTCAGGCAAACTTCCCAGGGAAGTGAATTTGGCACAACCATTTTACCTTTTGGGGATTGGTCTTCTGCTGCACCACATCCATAAAATCCTGGTCTGAGAGTGTGAAGATGGTATCAGCAGAACTTCTTGCAGGTCCCTGGTACACAGCTCCAGAACCATTTTTCAAGTCAATTGCTAAGAAAAAAAACAGCAAAATATAGTTTTAGTTCAAAGTAAAGATGAAATTCTCAGTTTAAAGAACTCTACTCTCCACACCCATTATTGCAAAGCACTCAGCCTAAAACACAACTGTCAAGCTAATAGTTATTTAGAAAATGAAGGCTTTTCTAATTCCTCTTCTTTAATGAAAGAAAACAGGTTAGGGAAAAAAAAATCCACCTATTCCTATGCAGTTTGAGCAAATCACTTATGTTCAGATAGTGAAAGCGTATGCATCCTGCATGCTTGCAGTTAAGTAATTCAATTGTGCTAAGACCAAATTCTGAACGTTTTTCTAAAGTGGAGACTAATAAAGTTATTTTTGTGGGGGGGCAGGGAGGGGGTTGTTTGTTTTTTTAGAGCACAGACCAGGAGAGACACAGAAAAACGTAACTTGATCAATTTATATTGTTGATCAAATTAAATGTTGATCAATTTATATCAATACCTCAGTCACAAGCACGTAGTTTTATAGTAATCAAAGGGAGAAAATGCCTACATTACCTTAAAAATCCTGCCCTTTTATTTTTATGGACACAAAATTTATGCATCAGCATTTCATGAGCCTATCTTGTCACTTAGACTTTTTCAGTGTCTGCTTAAATAACTGTGCTAGATTGAACTTTTGATATTCAAACTAGACTGGTCCTCATCCTTAAAACATGCTTATTTTAGCAGCAGATTAATAAGGGCCACATGTACTTAAATCTTACTACTTTATCATGGTAGGATTTCAATAATTTCATGTCATCAGTATAATTTAACACAGGTAGCACAGCAATTTGGATGGGAACTTCAGAGGATAAAGAGAAAATAAATCCACTGATAACATAGGCCAGGAAAATATCTGAAAAATGTCTCAAAAATAGACAATTGTTTTGGTATTGAAGCACTTCTTGAAGGAAAAAGAACATAATAAGAAATTTTTCAATTAAATCTCAGCCCTTTGATTAACTCTAGAAGACACGTAAAGAATATCTACCTCAGGGGAAGGGGAACTTATAGGAAAAACAGCCATTTTAAAATTGCTGCACAGACATAAGAAAACATTTTTAAACAACATCTAAGAGTCTCAACTTATTAATAACTTCAAATATTCCAAAATGGTAATGTCAGCAGCAAAGTTGTGAGGTTTTTAAGTTGGTATCCTTTAGTCAGAGAAACCCAAATGTGATGGTCGTTCGACACATTTGCACTTCCCTTATTTTGCCTGGCAGGCAAACATAGCCTGTTCTGCTTGGTGGAGAGAGCATTTCAAGCCTTGCCAAACAGCTGTCCTCCTCTTCTGGAAAGTCAAAAATTTCCTAAAGTGCCTGGAGACTTGGAGTGGTATTTTCCCAAATGAAAAGCCTTGCCAAAACAATCTCCTGCAAGGCTAACGCTACCAGGTGCTGTCACTTGTTTGAAATATTTTGACAGGTTGTGCTCTGCCCACTCTTTCTCAGATTTTGCAAATTCTCAGTCTTTCTCATTACATGTTTTCCTTCTGACTCCCCACTTTCTTAAGTACAAAACAAAATCATTACTGAAGGATATAATACCTCCAATCAGACAAGGATTCTCAGACAGCTTTTCTTAGTTGTCAAATTTTAAGGCAATTGCCTAGCTGTGGAGACTAAAAACCAGCTCACCTTTTTTTTTCTTTTTCTGAATAGTATCTCTGAAAGGTTAACTACAGTGCTTTAATTCATCTCAGGTAGTTAAATCTTTCATTTTCTGAAATTTGTTCTAAATATTATTTTTTCCAGTTAAAATAAAGCTAGAAAGAGAATTACGTGTCCAGTGATGTCCTGTGGGAGAAATTACATACTACATAATTATTATTCACTTCATTTTGAGATAAGTTGTAATTTCAGAAACAGGTTTAATGTACATCACTACCTTGACACAGTAAGAATAGAAGGGAAATTACTCAAAAGCAGATGAACAACCTGCCCATCTATCGTAAAAGAACTAAAGCTTACCAGTGGTTAAGATACAGCTATTCAAGATACAGGAATAAACCTAAGAAATATTGTGGACTTCCTCGTTCTCTTCAAAATCATCCACATATTTTTTAGTTTTGTACTCCTCACAGCTAGTGTAACAAAACATCAAGTTCTGCTTCTTGCCAGATCTGCTTCCCCAGTATATATTAAAAAAATAAAAATAAAAAAAACCCTTAAATATTTTGGTTGCAAAGCTCCACAGTTTTCACATGATGAGCATTTGTTTAAGACAAAAAATTTTTGCTTGGCGTTAGGGCCGCATCAAGTTTTCTATACCTCCCGCCTCCTTTGTTTGTGGGCTGGAGCTGCCTAACGTCCTTTTAAGCCATAGAAATCACTGTACCACAGCCATACCACTGTAACTTAACTGAGCTGTTTGAGCCACATAAGCAGCACTGACCAGCAAGTCCTTCTGTCTTGGCTTGACCTCAGATGGCGGCCAGGAGCCATAAAGCTCTCTCCTCTGTTCCTAACCAGAATGGAAGAGAAAATATTCTGGACAATCTTATGGGTTAAGACAGGGACAGATCAGTATCTTTGGGAAAACAGACTTGACTTGGGGAAGATTTACTTCATTTTCATTTAAAAATAGGGTAGTTTAGTGAGAAATGAAAGCTCAACTAAAAATATCTTCCCACCTTCTTCCCAGGCGCAGTTTAATTCCCAATTCCTCTACACCCTCCCCAACGCTGAGCGGTGCAGGGAGATACTGAAATGAGGGTTTGTTCAGCCCACTCTGAAGCCATTCCTCTCTGCTATTCCTCTCACCTCACTCTTCTTCTCTGTAGGTCCCTCAGGAGAACCTGCTCCTGTATGGGCTTCATGGGCCATCACCTTCTGGCCACATCCACTGCTGCACCTCCAGGCTACATGTTGAGATCTGCCAATCTCCTACATACGGAGCCCAAGGGCTCTAGGGGACAGCCTGCTCCAGCACGGGCCTCTCCTGGGCTGCAGGGAACTTGTGTTCCCTGCCTGGAGCACCTCGTGGCCTTTTTGTCCACTGACCTTGGTGCCTGCAGGGCTGCTTCTCAGAATTCTGTCACTTCACTCTCTCAGTTGTTGTGCAGTGTTTTTCACACTTTCTTAAATGTGCTGTGACAGAGGAACCACCAGCATTGCTGATGGGTCCTAAGACACAAAAGACCCTCTTTTCTCTATTGAGCACTGGCTAGAAAGGCAGATTCGATATATCCCAATTATATTTGTTGATTAGTCCTAGTATTGTAAAGTTTAGAAGACACAGAGTTAGAATTAAATTCTTTAACCACTGTGACAAATCCTACAATAGCTGAACGATAAAACACATAATACATTGTGTTGCAAGGGCTATTCTCCTTTTCTAATTTACATCTGGGCTGTTCTCCTTTTCTAATTTACATCTGAATCACATCAGCATTGCTTATCAAATCATTTCTATAAATAACTGTGAGCTCCGAAGGCACAAGAACATCTTTAAATACTGCATGACCATGGTACATGCTCAATCATATGAAATCCTTAAACCATCTTTACTTAAAAGTCATTAGGAAACGTTAACATAGATAACTTACTAGGATGTTCTATTCCAGACATATGAAAACTGTATTATCCATTTTTTAATCTTAAATAGCGTTACTATATTCACTAAGGAAAAAAAAAAAAACAAAAGTAAATCCCAGCAGTCACAAACGAAGAGCCCTGTAACAATGAATCCTGCCAGTTTCATGAAAACATGAGGGATCTTCTCCTGAGACTTCAGTGACAGCACACAGTAAAGTGGATATAAATTAGCAATGAAAGAAATGAGCTGAATACCAGAACATATTCCAACTTTCAGAGCAGCAAAATTCTAACTTTCCAAAGTGGCTTAAGACCAAAAATGGTGCCTTCCTGTAAAGCACACCTTTATGAGACCTAGGCAAATAACACAGCTGTCTGTTGCAGAGGGAAATGGTCTCGAAACAAGCCCCCAGTATAGGTCTCCTACACAAATATCCTGATGTGTCTCTGAGATTAAACCTTGTATGTTGCACATCCATTACAGCAGTCAACTTAATAATGAGGTGATACTGGTGTCTCTATGTCCCTGCTTGGACTCCAAATAGTTCCTCAGGTGAGTAGTGGGCTGGGTACATGCCCTGCACACTACCAGCATAGTTTCACAGCTTCCAGAAACAGCTGAATAGCTTCCAGATGTCCCAGGTTTTCCTCTACCCTCTCACACAGCTGATTTGCTCCATACAAAAACAGAAGTTTGAAAGAGAGGCATGCTACTCTTACACTCTGTGTAAAAGCTTAGTTTAAATGAAAATTAAAGCTGAAATCCCTTTTCAAAATCAACTAGCTTCTCAAATATGTAAAATTTCAGTACTGCTCACATAAAAAACAAAGTCAAGCAGTTTCAGCACATAAAGCAGTAGCCAACCTTCAATTTTTTTTGTTTCTAATTACATATCTAAATGCTGCATTACAGTAAATACTTAGGAATTATTATTCTCCATACGCTGTGCTTGTCAGAGAAATAATTAAAAGGTCAAAAATGGCATATATCCAGATTAAAACTCTATACAATGGCTTTCAACAGCAAGTAGCCCAAGAGTTGAAAAGTCTAATGTTTATAATATGGCTTTTGCCCTACTATTCATAGGAGAAAGTTATTAGGCAGTCACTTTTGTTTTGTTTTGTTTTTCTCCCTCACCCCAATTCTCCCTCACAGGGGATAAGCAACCGCCCTCAGCCTGAGAGCAAACAGAACAAAGCATTATTCACTCTTCACTGCCCAGAGTTACTTTGCATCATAAATTATTAACCAGCTTCCTGGTAACTTTAGTGACACAATGAAATGCACATAAACTTTTATAGGAAAGTTTTATTTTTTCAAGAACTAGAAGAGAAGAGAAATATTTTATGCTCTCAGCGTGATTCAAAGCAACAGAAAACTTCTAAACTTCTGAGTGGTGTTCTAGAGATTCATTAGCTATCAGCTAATATATCTCAATGGCAATGTCTGAGAACTACTGGAAACAACCAAAGCAATTGTAGAGCATAAAATATGCAGAAGGGAAGAGTATGCTTTAGGTAGTGAAGCTAATGTGAGAAGCTGCAGTTAAAGCTGGTGGGTATCTGACAAGAATTCCGTTTTAGAAAATAACCCTTCACTTCTTAGCTTATTCCTTACAGTTTTGACACTGACAGAATGGATATTGTTTTATTTCCATTTTCACCATCTTTGTAAATTAGAACAATTTGTTTCTATGAGAAAAAGCCTCTAATTAAGATCAGTTGTCAATAGCTACAGTTCAACACTTTTCAGACAGTGAATGAGTTGTCAAAAATTTCATATCCTGAGGATTTCTATTACCATGGCTTCATGCCATTGATAGAAAACTAGATAAAGATCACTGCTAATTAAAAATACCATTACTATCATTAATACTATAAACAGAAGTGCCTCTGAAACAAGAGTTCACACATGCTATTTAAGATAATAAAAATTCTGGCTAACTGCACAAAACAGAGATCAAAAGGTTAGAGTAACAATAAAAGCACTAAAAGTAAGTAATTTTAGAAAGAAAAGACACTGAAAAGCACTGAAGCCTTTAAAGTTTAGAATACAATGGAATGACTGCCTGTATGAGAAAAAAATTCAGTCCATGATACAGTTTGCTTTCTCTTATCTGCTTTCCCTCTCACCCTCCTCCAAGATCTCGAGAAGCTCAAGGACATTAGCAGAAGATGCCACAATCATCAAGTGAGACAGCAATGAGCTACAGGGCCCAGATTGTTTCCAGCACTGTCAATTGCTGCAGTTTTCAAAACAGCACAAAGCTGTGCAAAAGTGACAAGTCCAAAGATCAGAAAACAAGCCAGCACAACTAAGTAATGAATTTAATAAAGGAAAGAAGCCCAGCAGGTAGCATAGGAGAGCCTTAAGCACTATTTGTACTGTCCTGGGAGGCTCTCAGTAGTAGAGTCTTAGAAAGAGGATGTATAATAGAACAATTTGTATGAACTCAGAGCAAAACAAAAAACCTCTCCCAAATCAATCTCCTGACATTCCAGCTGATTCAGTGATAAGAATTCTGAACATACGTTGAAGGAGTATACAATATTTACTCACAGCAAACAAATTCCACATTAATTTTAATTCTGAATTAATTTTAATTTCCTGTTTCTCTGCAATACCAAACCTATTTATTTTATGGGATCTCCCTCAAGCAAAGGAAGAGCTGACACAGAAAAGTTCTGTCCATTTAATTGTTTTTAGGCAGTGAAATATTCACTGCAAGAAAGCACAACTTCTCTCCTACTGCTCCAGAAACAAACAGAAGAAAGAACAAGAATGGATCCTCTCTGTCTGGATACAGAGGCAAAAACATCCAAGCATTTCCAACGTAATAAAACATGGCCTTGTGAAGCAGATAAGGCCAATGCTCAAGCCTCAGTCTTTCAAGGGTACAGATTTCACTGGAACAGGCTGCCCAAGGAGGTGGTGGAGTCTCCTCTGGAGATGTTCAAGACCTGCCTGGATGCCTACTTGTGTGACCTGCTGTAGAGAACCTGCTTTGGCAGGGGGTTGGACTCGATGATCTCTGGAGGTCCCTTCCAACCCCTACAATTCTGTCATTCTGTGATTTTGCACATCATTCTTTGCCAGATTCTTCTTCCATTAATTTATCCATTCTCTGCAGATAATATTAAGCCACTATCAAAGTCATTCCAAATTTAGAGAAAGAGTAAACCATTTTAATGACAACATAATTTCCTATTTGTAACTGTAAACATGATTCTCACTTATATTACTTTTATTTACAGATGAAACAATGGATGAGAATGATGTAGTTAACAAACATAAGTAACCACTTCAAGGGTTTTGGAGTCTAATCAGTATGTCTGTAATGTATTTTCTAAAAATTCAGGCACAGACACAGAAAAGACTTCATAAGCCTTCTGTCCAGTTCTAAACATCATTTAAATTAACAAAAGTGTTAAGAGTAGAAGACCAGAGGAATGGTAGGAATTCCTAATGGTAGGAATGATTAAGAGTAGTAAGTTTCAAGACATCTTAGTTAAATTACTTAGTATCCTCTCTCTCATTTTCATTTATCGGTACTCATCATTAATCATCTACACAAGTATATTCAATAAATTAACTGCTATCCAAGTGCAAATCTCTCCCCATCCCTTAAAAATTTTAGAAAATGCAATACAGATAGAAAAGAACTCATGTTGATCAATCTACACATGAAATCTTCCTGATCCTCAGCAGGAGTCCTGCTTCTCAGAATCTTGCTCTTTAAAATTAAGAGAAAGTGAAATTATAAGATCCTAAGCTGCTCTGTATACACAGTAAACATTTCATGAGAACATGACATTATACAGACTCAAGACTGCTTAAAAAGCAAACCAAAACAACAAAACAAAACAAAACAACAACAAAGCAAACCTAACCACAATTTATAGGACAAAGTGCAAAAAAGACCAGATCTGACCTAAAGGACTGCTGTCATCTGACAGCCTGCAAAGGGAAGCCCACCTCACCAGTATCTCCTAAAACAGTTCCAATTGGATTCAACCACTGAAGCCAGTTGAAATCAATCTGTGCAAGGGACAGGCTTGACCCAAAGATTTGTATTTCCCCACAAGGAAGACAGGCCTAAAATTACAACCTGAGTGCACATTACATCCTTCCTCCCACCCACTTCCATTACAATTTTTGGTTGGTCATCAACCCTGTCCCCTTCCATGAAGGATGGGCAAACAATGTTTACATTCATTAAACTTTCATATCAGAAATCTCACACGGAAATAAGGTGGATGATATTTTTACTGAAGGCACAAGAGCAATGCAGAAGGAATAAATACTTGCTCAGTACAGATTAGTTAGTTTGTACATTATCAGACTAGTTACTCCAGCATAGCCTGCTAGAAGACAGTTAAATTAACCTAAGTGTAGTGAGGAGCCATTCTGGGAAATAGAAGCACAAATGCCCTCAAGTTCTAGAAGACTGTGTGCCTATGCCTTCATCTGAATAGGAAAGTTACAGAAGCATACTGTTAGAGAGTTGAAAGAAACTGCCATTGTGGAACTTTATCTGAACACATTACTTGCGTGTTCAGTATGCAGTCAGATTTTTAGGTCCTGTAAGCATTCATCTACTAGTTTATCCTTGTTTTCAAAGCAACACTGTATTTAGAATGAGTACAATTAATCTCACTTTGTTTAAAAAAAAAAAAATGCACTGGGACATTATATAAGAGCTATTACTTACTCCATTGCACTGCTGTTTTTCCATCTTTAGTGATGTTCCACTGGAACACAGCATTTACTTTCCTTACCAATTCATGTCCAATCTCTTTGATGCGACGGCCAATTTCTTCAAACACCAGGTCACTCTGCAGCCCTGCAGTCTTAAAAAAAAAAAAAAAAGAGAGCAGGAAGAATTTAAAAAGGAAAGCTCTTTTTAAAAAAAGAGACTTGTGACTATTAGTTTAAGCATTGTGTCCAGGAGTCTCTACTGCAGAATTATCCAGTGCAATCAAAATGTTTTCCACCACAAGTAATTACTTCTAGCAATTGTCAGCACTGTAGAGTACACTCCAGCAAAACATGCTCATGGACTCTTACTTGAGAATTATTTCATATTGTGCTTTTACAGTTTTTGTCATTTATCACTGTAATTTAAGATACGTTTTACACTTAGGATTTTTTAACAGCTTCTAAATTGCCTTTTTCCCCAGTCAGAGGCTAACCATTTTTTCCACAGCAAATGGAATACTTTCAGAACACAAAAAATGTTTTTACCAGTATGTTACCTTAGTACAACACAACTAATTATCAGAGACTGCAATATGAACAAAGTCAGAACTCAGTGCAATCACAGTATGTTTACCACTTCAGGGTGGGATCAGCAACATTCACATTTTTAACTTTTCCAAACACGTGATGTTGTGCAAGCCTTTCATTGTTTTACCTCAACTAGTACTTGTACTTGATAAAAACCTCTAATTTAAGAAGCTCCCCTGATATTTTCATCCAAAAAAAAAAAAAAAAGAGGAGAAGTTATCTTAGCTTTATTTTTTTCTGCTTTACCTACCCATATACCAGGATGCAGTACTCCTCACACTAACATGTCTTCATCTCCACTGTGATGACTAAGAAGCATTTTCCATCATACAACATGATTTCTGATGACGTGAATTTGACAATCATTCAGGTAAGTTTCCCCTACTGCATGAATCAATCAGGAAACTCCTGCCTAAGTACCTTAATTTCTCAGTCAGCTTGAAGAAAAAAAAATGTTCTGTCCACATCAAATAAACTTCTGTAATTATTACATAATTATTACAATGAGTTCAGTCTCTATCATCTGCAAGAGAAAATCAACGTGCT
This sequence comes from Centrocercus urophasianus, assembly GCF_019232065.1. Lineage (NCBI taxonomy): Eukaryota > Metazoa > Chordata > Aves > Galliformes > Phasianidae > Centrocercus > Centrocercus urophasianus. The sequence continues at coordinate 7,612,090 of NW_024884878.1, forward strand.
CGTTTTCCAGGTACTTCCCTAATGTGTGGCCCTGAATGCTGCATGACTCTCTTGTTTTGTAACACACAGAGGAATGCTTATTACTAACTGCTCAAATGGTATGAAGAACTTCAAATTCCACCAGGTATTCCGTGGATTCTGTCAGCCTTCAAAATAAATCCACAAGCCCTACATAATAAGCACAGTGTGTGCTCACATCTCTTAAGCCACATACACATGAAATCTTTGTGAATAAGACTAGCAAGTGATTCTGTTATTCTCCTGTTTCTCACAACAGTACAGCCCAACTATGCTCCTTGACAAGTCAATGTTTGTGTTGCTTACAGGCTCCAGTGAGGAAGGCTTATCCAAGGCCGATACTACATCCACATAGCCACCTGCAATAGCAATATCTCCAGTCTCTTTGACCTGTGATGGGGAAAAAATTACATTAAAGAGGCAGTGCATTGGCAAAAAAAAAAAAAAAAAAAAAAATCACAATAAGCTTTTATTTATTTTAATTTTAAGTCCAGAGGTTAAGAAAACAGGAAAGTTCAGTGAGAAGAAAAACAAAATCTAGTTTTAAAGCAAATTACTATTATACCATTTGCAAACAGTTCTGCAAATGAAATAATTAACTGACTCTTGAGTAATTAAATCAAAATCTAATGATGGTTTTCTGTTTACAAAGTGATTGGTTATCTGTCTGAAAAATTATCATCTCTGATACAATTAACTGTCAATATTACTTCCTGTGAGAAAAACACATTGCTCCAGAATGATTTTAGTGAGGTAACCAGTTGACAGTATCTTCAAGCATCTTAAACTAGAAACAATTTTTTAAACACTGTAAGATCAGAAAGATTGCAAGGAAAAAGAGGGAAAAAAATCCCCGAATTCCTTTTTAGTTTTTGAAATAGTTATGTTTCTTTAATGAGGACTGACACACAAACCATTTTGACAGTGAAAAAAAGGGAGCAGCAAAATAATTAACTGAAAATTCATATAGAGAGTTATATGATAAATTGAGAAGACCAGGCAAAAAATCAGTCTAGCTTATTGCACAGGTGAATTTAATATGGAAAGAATGTACACTAAAGATTATTCAAGTCATTCTTAACATGCTGTCACCACCACCACTGCAACTTCAGACAGTGCTGAAAATGAATTTAAATCTCTGTATCACAATTAAACGTGTATTTAAGTTTGATTTATCTTGAGTGTACTACCATGTACACAGATGACTTGATTTTAGACTACTCAGAATTACAAAAAGCAACAGAACTCAGCATAATTGCTTTGAGCAAGCAGCAGCTGAAACAACATTGTTTTCTATAATCATGTTGAACACCACAGTCTGCCTTCAAAATAAGTTACGTTATTCCATGCTGAAGCTTACTGAAAAAAAATCAGTATCCCCCAGAGCTCTGCAGATAATGCTAAAACAAGCACAACAGTAAATCCAGCCTTTGAACACAAAGAAGGATCACATTCTGTATACAGATTTCAAAGGGCTGGGAAGCACACCATGAACACTGTTACTTTAGACTGTACACACAACTCTTAAGAGAAAAATCAAGAAATTCTCTCAGGGCTGAGCAGCAGTGAGTTTTTAAATATTGGTACACACCTCTGTGTCTCATCCACTGTAGCTGTGCAATGGCTGCAGTGCTGATCTGAGGCATTAAACTGTCTTGTTTACTGACTACTAGTTCGTATCTAGTAGCCTTAAGTCCATATTATGAAATTCCATAGCTACTTACCAGGTCTGCAAACAAAATTTACCCTCACTAGTCAACATGTATTGTGCAAATCTGTGTTCATCTGGAAACAATATCTACCCTGTGTCCTTGTAATGCTCTTCCTTTGATTTTGCCTGCTCAATCCTCTCTTTAGCTGCTTCTATTGCTGCTGCTGTGCCCACTGATCAACATTTTGGCTGAGATATGGGTGGCAAAACTTTGGCCAGCCAAAGCAATGTACAATGTACAAGCTAATGCATGCTGACAAATAAGAGCAGCAATTCATTATTTAAGAGAATGCCAATGGCACGGGACACTGTAACAAAATGAGATTTTACTTTTCACCTCCACATGAAGTATTTTTGCTGACACTGAAACTTTCCACCATTGCAGGATACTGACACAAAATGCTAACAGCAAATTCAAAGAAAACTGAGTAATACAAAAAGTGGACTTATAAAAGAGTAAGACCTGTTTTATTGTAGTCTTTATGTCTGACTGTTATGAAACCTCAATTGTTTTGAAGCTCTTCTGCGTAGATGCACCTAAAGTTTAACTCAATTTAATTACATATTTTTGAGTTCGCCTTCATTTACTGTCAGGAGTTCATTTAAGCAAGCTAAACAAGCGTTAAAAAAAAAGATAGATAAACAAGGCTAGGGTTATCTGCAAAAAGCAAAGACTTAAGAATGAGTGGTTTTTGCTTTTTCTATAGTGGACAAACCAGAAAACAATGAAATTAGTTCTGATACTAGTTCAAACAAGGAGCATATAAAGTCCTCTAACAAAGTTTTCGTTATTTTACTCTAATCTTTATGAAACAATGAGTAGGAATATTTAATTCCTTTCACTTTATTTATGAATCTTCTTCAGTGGTGCATTCAATGAGCTACTTTTATCGCTTCCTGTCATACTCATAAACTTTTACACAAGCCACACTTTTCATTCAAGTCAACAACAGTGGCTGCATTCTCACCTTGGTCTGAAAATGAATTCTATTTCCTTCCTTCCACATTTCTGTTTGTAAAGTTTGCCCTGGAAAGACTGGCTTTGCAAAGCGAACCTGAAAATAAACAGATAAAAACATTAAAGAAAATAATGTAAAATTTTGTCAAATCTGTCCCATAAAGTTTAAAAAAATAGGTTCTACTAAACTGAAAAAAAAAAAAAAAAAAAAGGAATGAATCAAATAGTGATGCAAAGCATATAAATATTTAAGGAAACATAGTAGACAGAGGCATTAAAATGCACACAACGCTAAGTAAGAGCAATTGTGGCAGTCAGGACAATAAAAATCTTATCTCCACCCTAAGTAATTTTTTTGGCACTAAAATAAGAAAATTAAAAAAAATTAATGGCTAATAGCAAACTTACAGACCTTAATTGCCTTGAATCTAGTCACATCATTGTTTGCAAACTGCTTCAAGACGTTTCTAGCAGCAAACCCAAAGGTGCATAGTCCGTGAAGTATTGGCTTCTGAAATCCTGTTTCAAAAATTAACACTTCAGTGATTGTAACATTAGGAGTTCACATGTTTCTACTACAGGTATTTGTGTTTTAGCTGGAGCATTTTATTCCAGTGGCATTCTTAAATTAGTCTAATAAAAGGATTATCTTACTGAAAGAGAATCTGTAACTACTTATTAATACCTCAAGGCAAAGGAATGTGTTCACTGAGAACTGAAGCTTCAACACCAAATAAGCAGAATGATCCACAGTCTAAACTGATGATCAAACGAAAATAAGATTATCTGTGCTATCATACGTGAACAGGCAGACCAGATACATCATTACAAGGATGTCTGCACATTAATAGCAAGGGGTACAGTACAAACTGAAAAGTGGTGACACGTACACAAAATGCTTCACATTTTGAATTCCTATTAATAGTTGTCAAAAGTCTTCATATTTAGTACACTAACTGTACTGTAGTAACTAACTGTACTTCATATTTAGTACACAGTTAGTGTACTAAATATTTTTATTAGTACACAACAGCTTTAGCTTGTTTGGAATGGAAAAAAAAAAACTCAAAAGGGTTCAGGCATTCAGAATGAGATGAAGACAACAAAAGTTACAATGTTCTGTTCATACTGACTTTTTGCTCAGGCTTCCTTGAAGCATCAAACTTTGCAGAAAAAGCTGGATCACGAAAGAGGATAAACTTTATATTAGTAATTAATCTCCTTCCAGTCCTGCCAAGTCTGACAAAATAAGACTTTAAAAGTCAGCCTGACATGTGCTAAAGCACAGTCATTAAGTTACAAAAATACAGCTTGCACTGAGTACATTCTGATCCCTCAGTAGGTTGCTCTGACCTCACTGGGCTATTGCGAACAATAATTGATCATGCCTGTACCAGCTCATGGGGAGGCTGTGAGACAGGTCTGTCCAGCCCTGGCTCTGAAAATAGATGCTTTGCCTGGAACTCATCTGCCACTCTCAACTGTCAGAATCTGTTTTTCCTGAGCTTTATGAACAACTCCTCACAGCATCTACACATCATGAAAAGTTGTCTCAAGGGACAACAACTAGGAGAAAACTAGGAGAAAAACAAAAAAAGAGAGAATAAATAATAGTGTGAATATATATACGTAAAGGAGACAGGAGAAAGACTGGCCTGAAGAGAGACAGAAGAGATAAGACACCACTTTCAAGACTGAGACAAAAAGGCCACTAGCACTTGATGTAGGGAAAGACAGGAAGCCTAAGACAGAGCCTGAAGGGAAGACAAGACTACCAGGCATCTGAATGACAAACAGAGATTATGAGTGGTTAGGTTAGGAAAAGAGACATGACAGAAGGACAAAAAATACACACTCAGAGAAAAAACCCTAAGGTGACTTTTTACCTAGACTGAGATGAAAGGAAAATAAATGTTGTTTTCACGTTTCAATATCTTAAGTGTATGCACATGCTATAGGAATAAAAACACAAAAATATCAACACATTTTCCTGAGTATCTTCCCTGAAGCATTACCTATCTGCAAGAAGGCTTAACAGTAATCTTGGAATCACCTGAGTGCATTAAGGTTTATGCTTCCTTCCAGTGCACACAGGTAAGAGATGGTCAAAAATGAACTTAAATGCATCCTAGGAAAAAAGTTTCTGTATAACTAGAATAAATACATCTCAAAGACCTCTTCAGTAATGTTCTTTTTCGTTTAAACATAAGTCTAGCACAGATATTTGAGTAGGAAACTGCCACAGTTGTAAAAACCAGCACTGTTCTTAAGTATTCAGACAGATTCACATACAGATTTTCACTGTACCAGTGCTCTTTGTATGTTGAAGAATTTTACTCCTCCTGCAAGGACTTTCTAATGCAGCAATATATACATGGCCAAGGTACTGTGTTACCAAGAGGTCTAGGTACGCAACTTTACAAAAAAAACATGCTCCACTCTATCCTGCCCTCTTGTCATTTGTTGGAGTCAAGAAGACTTCACAGAAGCAGAAAAAGCTACACCAACACTAACATAATCTCAAAATCATTTAAATGGAAAGAATGATCTATCAAACAGTTTATGTAATTCCCTCCAAAGCTTTTGATAGTTAATTGAATTATTTCTGCTTATGAAAACAGAGATTGAACAGATGGGAAGGTGGAAACATACAAACTCCAGCAGGAAAATCAGACAAAAGATTGACTTCCTTATTGTCTGTAGATAAGAATCTGAGCAATATTCCAAGCATTCCTAGGTACATGAAGCAATACTTCTAAGTGAGGCACCACACAAAACTTTGAAGACATCTAAAGATGACTATAAGAACACCTGTGAAAAAACACTGCTTTTCCCAGCCTCTTAGACAATTACTGATAAAGTGAAAAAAATAAAAATACATTTGCATCATCCTTTATCCAAATATAAATACATCAGGATCCCACAACTCACCTCCCAGTGCAGCAAAACTTGGATCAAGATGTAAAGGATTCCAATCCCCACTAAGCCGATACAAGGCAGCCTTCAGAAGCAAAGAAAAATGGGAGGTTAGGGCTTATAGAAACTACTTAAAATTATAGATTATCAAACTACTCAAAATTTGTTTTATTAGCTCTTAGATAATACACTCTACAATCAACTAAATAACAGTTATCTTTTTGTACAGACAAGCTGCCAAGGCCCAGAATAAACTAATGAAATTGAGGCACCTTGGTACATGATAAAATAATCAGCTGCTTAATGGGAGTAAAAACATATTCTCGTGACAGGCAGATCCAGCTTCACTAAAATCTGGCAGTAGGGAAGTAACATATTTCTTAGAATTTGTCAGTAGGTTCATTTGCTTGAAGTGTAATTTTAAAGAAAATCTCACATGACAGATTCATTCGCTTAAAAAAAGAATGCATCTGAAAACTTTCAGAATAAACAACAACAAAAAATGCTACTATGCTTCTTCAACACATGATGCATCTTACAGAGCTCAGAAACATTCTTTTCCCTTGCTTTTTAAGAGTAACATGACAAGAGTAATTGTGATAGCATTCTCTCAGCAACTTCCAGCAGGGCAGATCCCAATATTAAGCAAACAAAAGTCCCCCAAGTGACAGGCTGGTTTTTCTAGATGGCTTTTGTTTCACGTTAAATGTTTTCCTCCACTAGGAAAAAGACATGAAATACAAATGTATTGTATATACTGTGAATGTGGATAAACCTGAGAAATATTTAATGATGTGGATGCTGTATTTTAGATTCCTATGTTTGTATGGCTTCAGCATTTCCACTGCCAAATCCTATATTTGCTGTCTGTGTGAAGTGGCCCGAAGTCCATATTATGAGATGAATGGCAAAGTCAACCTTTTCTATGAGTTTCTGGTCTAGATTATGCCATGGTCATGAGATTTCAGTGAAAGAACTAAATCATGAGGTACTTCTACCATAATGCTCCCAGCAGTGCAGAGAAACCAGCAAGTAACATTAGTGAAGAGGCATATACAAACTGTGCAAGAGTTTAACCGAAGAGAAAAAAAACAAGTTTTATTTTAATACTGCTATCATTATCATAAAAATTCTTTCCCTATACTCTGCACCAAGATTATATAAAAAGGTATGCGATTATACAAATAAGGGTAGTTTGCAACAAAGGAAAAAAACAATCAGAAATTAATCTTATAAGATCAACAACAAATAAAAATAGCTAAGATCCCTTGCCAAACAAGAATGAGGTCCAGATCTGAAGGCAGTACCTTTCAGTGCCACGACACTACAGCTAGCAACCTGCAAGCCCAATCCAATCAAGCTGAAAAAAGGAAGTGGAATTTACTGTCAGTGGCTGTGATGTCATAGATGCCATCCATTCCAGAGGTGGCCTCCAGGGAGTTTATAGTGAAATACACAGTGCTGGTTGAGAGGCCAACAGGGAAGCAGAGGAGAAAATGGAGGTTAACGTAAATTTTTTCACTGCCACATAGAAGGCAGCTGGAGTGAACAGTGGAAACAAGCAATTGGAAAGGGGCTAATTATTACTATCTATGCAGAGCATCTCCTCCCTTCACATCCACTAGACTTATAAAATTGTGTTGAAAGGGATCTGAAAGGCCATCTAGTTGCAACCCCCCTACAATGGGAAGGAACACCTTCCACTAGGTTAGGCTGTCCAAAGCAACATCCAGCTTGAACAGCTCCAGGAAAGGAGCATCCACAGTTCCTCTGGGCAAAAGCTAGAGTGAATAGCAGCTTTGAGGTACCACTAATTTCTTTGCTAAGACCTGTCTATGGTCTTCATGACACACGAATATTGAAGTTAGTTCATTATGAAAGAAATTCTAGAGGGAAGCAGAACCTTAGTTTCATTTGAAAAATTACAGGATAACAGTTTTAATGAAGTTGCTCTCAACGCAATTAAACAAATTAGAGTATCATCCTTTATTAATGAAGCTCTTTCAACAGAGTCAAAAATGTAACAACCACCACTCTTTAGAAGTAGAAAACTGAAGTTGCCAAATGTGAATTGCACAAAATTATTACACTACTTTAAGGTAAATTAAAAGATGTCAAAAGGCTTTTAAAAAAAATTTTCCACAAAGGTGCCATTGCAATCGATGTTAATTGATACTAAATAACAGTTATAATAGAGGAAGGTTATATTTAGATAAGAGACCAAATTTCAAGTTAAATCTAGTTTAATCTATGCAGCTGCTTCTTACTGAACTTGTAAAATACACTACTCATTTATTTAGGGTGATAATAAGCAGTACTTCAAAGACAATTCTTAGGCCGGATGCCTTTCAAAATAATCACGATGAGAATTATTACACCGTTAACATAACATTTAGGAAATAATATACCTCAATGTGATCAATTATTATGTGATCAATGTATTTTGCTAAAAACCTGGCACATGAGTATAGGAAATACTTGGCCTTTGTATCTTTGACAGCTGGAAGTGGCCCTGGTCACTGTCAGAAAACACATTGCCTGGAATGAGTAACAGCAATTACAGAGCAGGCTATGCAAATTAAGCACAGTCACCTCAGGTCTGCCAACAAACTTTTTTTCATTTGCCACACTCTTGGGTATTACTTAATCGTATAAAATTATATGAAGTACATACCACATTGGAAAAGAATTGTTGTAAAGCCTTGTTGGCCCTATTTTCTATACTCCTACAATAACATTTCCTGAAATCTTGAGTGATAGCATAAAAGCAGACAGAGCGATGCATCCTCGGAGGATGACAAGAGCCAATTGATGTGGGGCATTAGATTGAAGTCAGTCATAATATGGTTAGATTGTTCTCCAATTAATAACACAAACTGTCAAGTCTAATTTCTTAACAATTTAGGAGTTCTGCCAGATCACAAAAGGAAAGGCGATATTCAATTTGTCTGCGCCAACATTTCAGTCTTGCCTGTGGACTGCAATAAAGGTCAGTGGTAAAGCTAACAAAAAATGAAGCCAACTCTTCATATATTTTGCCTTCTAACTTGTCAGATAGAGCTTTGCCTGAGACCTTACACTTTCATGTACTTTTTTTGTATGTGCATGTGTGTTTAAGTGCATGTTTGTATGCTTTACTGAACAACTTATTAAAGCAAGGGCAAGCAGCCTAGCCATCTCAGAAAGACAAAAAAACAGCACAAATCTCATCTAAAATTCAATGAGCTCTGACTTACATTAATAACAATGAATGTTTCCAGGTAGACTCAGTGCTGATGCTTCAAGGGATCAAATTAATGCACTATACTAATAAATAAGCAACTACACTTCAACTTTGAGATTTCCACTTGCCATAACTTCTTTTTAACCATCTATTTAAGTCTAAGTTACAGATATTGAGGAAGAGCAATCAGTTAGCAACAACACATAGAAAAGTAGAAGTGTTTGTTTGTTCCTTCCAACTGTTTTTCTCACCGAAGTAGGTCTATGCATAAAATACAACAGATCCTAATAGTTGTTCATAACAGCTTCCAATGCCTGAATATGTTTTGTGGAAACCTGGTTCACATACAGTTCTATTAAATAACTAGACTAACTAAGAAAAACAAGTGTAGTACCCTAGACCATTTTAAGCTTGCAACATTTTCTCTGTTGTCTGGACAGCATAAATTCGAGACTTTTCTGGCACAGGCTTCAAAGAACGTTAGTTATTTATAAGAAGCATAGCAAACATACAGGAAGCCTTTTCTCTAGTGGGGCCTCCCAATTAAAAGATACAAACTGTTTCAAATCATCTTGTTTTGTAGAAATTTGAATGAAATAACAATTTCTATATACTTCTGTAAGACATTTATAGACAAGGGATGGAAATCAACTGTCGGAAATGAAGATCATCTTGTTTAAACAAAGTCACTGCTATCCTAGCACCTTTTCTTTTTTTACAATCTTATCACATCAAATTCTAGCATAACTGAAGCCATCAATTATTTTTTCAAAACCATCATAATTAGAAAAGTATAATCTGATCTTCCCAATTGGGATAAGCATGCACGCACACACATAAAAGCAAAAGAAAGCAACAACAAAAAAATCAATCAGGTACAGCCTCATAATATGTAATAAACTTCAAATGTAAACATTCACTAACTACACAATGTAAGGGGTGTGAAGAATACCGTGTCTGCATCCTGAAACCTCTAGATAAATTTAGAAAACATTATCAAGTCTTTGCAATGGCTTCACATTCCTCTGTTCTGCATGTATCATCCTTAGCTGTTAAGCACATTTTGTCAGGCAAGCTCTCAGGATCTGTGAACCTACCACAGAACTTCTTTCTTTTCATTATGAAACAAATTATTTATGCTACAAATAACAAAAATTACCTGAGGCTCCAGGAGGCTCTCTGGCACTACATTCTGAAGTTAATTTAAATTTACATGTTTTCAGGCAATGCTGTACCACAATCTTTACAGAGCAGGACATAAAGAAACATTTGTCCTGTAACCATATTTTCCCCATCTGCATGAACATGATTTCATCATCATCTCTCTCAAAGGAGTATACTGCACTCGTTCAAAAAGCAACTTGAATTCAAATCATTTCCATCCCTCTGTTTTTGTTTTGTTTTTATTCTAAGCTGTTAAAAATAAGAATAAAATCTCTCCTGAGAAACAGGTAAAAGCTGGAAATAATTAACTTCTGTGCACAGCGTCAGAAAAATTACACGTTCTACCTATATCTATGTTTTCTAAAAACATACACCAATATTTAGGCTTAAGATGAAAATAGATACGAAATGCGCTGTATATGATTACTTTCCGCAGGTGAATACCAACATCCTAATCACACAGAAGCTTGTAGGGGTCTTCACATTTCATACTAACTGTAAAGCAGTGTTTTATATATATTGCTGACAATGGGTGGACAACATTTTACAGTAGATTTCACTTTAATAATGCACTAGACTTTAAAATGCTTCCTGTACACATCTTTCCTCCAAGATATCTTTTTAATAAGGTTTATTCCTAAATGCACTCTTTTGCAATAAACTTATTTTCTACATTGTCTTCACGATTGTTTCCACTTGGATGGAGAAGCGTGGTTTTGACAGAGCATTAGACAGTGAAAACTCAAACAGCTAGAGGACAGCAGTAAATGGAAGAGGATAGCAAGACTGAGAGTCACTCAGGAAGGGAGAGTGCTGTGATTTAACCCTGCAGGCAGGTAAATACTGCCGTTCATTCCCTCCCTCCTTCCCTCCACCCAGCCAGATAGAGGAGAGAGTTGGTGAAGAAAAAAAATGAAGTAGAATTCTTACATTGAAAAAAATAATAGTAATGATGATTATATGTATATAATTATATAATTATATAAATTTTATATAATATAAACACACAGACATATAGACATTTGCCAAACAAGTGATGCATAATGCAATTTCTTACCACCTACTGACTGATGCCACCCAGTCCCTGTGCAGTGCTTCCTCCCCTCGCCAACTCTGCAGTTTTACAGTTTTATCACCTGTCATAAAGTATGGAATATCCCTTTGCCCTGTTTAGGTTGGCTGTCCTGATTCTGTCCTCTCTCAGAATCTTGTGCCCCCCTTACTGGCAGGACAGCATGAGAAGCACAGAAACGGAAACACCCCTGGCTCTGTGCAGTACTGCTCAGCAGCAACTGAAACATCAGTGCATTATCAACACTGTTGTTCTCCTAAAGCCAAATTACAGCATCATATCGGACAATATAAAGAAAATCATCTCTGTCTCAGCTGAAACCGGGACAGAGGGAGACTCATGAGGTCATATTCACAGGTGATGACCACACTACCTGAAATATCACAGGTACTGATACTTTTTCTTCTTTGAGAAGAAAAGCACCTGTATTTTAGAAAAAAAAGACTAAAAAGGAGCAATTTATTCACATCTTGTTAGCCAATGTTTGATCTATATGTGGCTTTATGCAGTTTGTGTGTTTTAAATCCAATCAGGTTAGTGTAAGTGTGGATTTACTGAATCTTTCTGAAAATTCCTGAATAAATACAAAATCATCATATTTTTCCTAAAGCTGGCTTTTCTATGCTGCTTTGTATCGCTGTCTTGAAGACCACCAGACACTGTAAATCACTTCTTTAATCACACTCTGTGGAATTAAAATGCCTCATGCATTTATAAACATCTTTACCTTACATACAGAAAACGATAAGACAGCAGAAAAGGTCAGAATTGTCAGCAGCACAAACCAATTCTGGCTCTCCAGTGTAACATTTGATTAAAAACTGCATCATGAAGCACTGCATTTACAGAGTATTAGGACTACATTCAGAGCAAGCTATATTTCCTTTCTTTTAATCTTGCAACACTTAAAACCTTACCAAAATTTTCCAAACAAGATCAACTCATAAATGACAGAATATCAAAAAGCTGTACATCATCATCAGTTTCAGTTTCACCAGCTCTAACAATGAATTTCAGAAATCCTTGAAAACAGATCTATCCAAAAGGATGGCCAGTTTTTTTTAGCCCCACATTAGAAGTGTCGTGTGCTTGAGACAGCTAAGTTTCATGAAGAAGTAGCACCAAGAGCACAGTTTGTGTGACAAGCCATTTGATGCTGTTTTGTAGAGGCATACTGTGGGCACAATTGCCTTTACATACAATTTTACAATGGGAGATTGAAGGCACTTCAAAAATCCATCTACACAGTCTTATCTGCCTCTTTACCTTGCCTGTTTCTCTCAATTTAAGTAACAACAAATACTCAAGATTCAAAATTCAAAATGGGAGAATGCTCCAGTGAAATACAGGATACTGAGACAAGAAAAAGTAATTTTTCAATGATAAATATTTCTTAAATACTAGACATTTTACTGAACTTGACATTAACAAAAAGCTCTGCAAACTTCTTGTTCCAATCTTCCATTTTTTTTGTCAATTAAGTGGGAAGGAACACAGTATAGTAAAACCAAAACTGCTTCTTGAAAAGCTTAATTTTATGGCATCCTGTGTACTTATTGTGACAATGCTGCATATGCTGAATATTCATTTTGATATCTGAAGTTAGATAACAGTTCTAACTAGCAGTTAGAAAACAGAAGAAACCAATCACCCTGCACAATATCAGAATACTATGGCTTTTTCCCAGAGGAGCAAACAAACAAAAGAAAAACTGAAAGCCCCCAACAAACTCAAGACACTATACTTTTTCCTTCCTCAAAAGTGGCCTGCATCACTTGGACACCATGAACCTCAAATATACACTACAGCTTATTTTGTGTTTGTCATAAAAAAAATGAATTTTTAGAATCATAGAATGGCCCGGGTTGAAAAGGACCACAATGATCACCTAGTTTCAATCCCCCTGCTATGTGCAGGGTTGCCAACCACTAGAAAATTCCAAAGAAATCAACACATTTGGGAAGGTGGTGATAACTCTCCAGAGATACAAGTGTGTAAGACTTAAGTGCATCTAAATTGCACAAGAAATCATTTATCAAAATTTGTAGCATAAGTTTCTGGTTTGAAAGCTGGCAAAAAAAGGAGTAGTTTGGTAATACTGAAGATCTGCAATTGTGTTATACTTTCCCTAATGGTCTGAAATTGTACAAATCATTTCTCATTAAATGGCTAATAGTTAAGCATTCTCTAGACTTCGTGACCTTCCCTCAAAAGTTCTATTTTTACTCAAAAGATTTATGGCAGTATGCCCAGTAAAACATGTCTATGGTACAGAGAACAAGTTAGAAAATTTCACAGCATAAACATATCTCTGCAACATGGGAAAAACGTCACTAGCTTTTTACAGAGAAAAATTTTTATGTACTTCAGCAGGATGCAATTTTTAATCCTTAAACAGCCTTAGAAGCTCAGATACTTGATTACTTTTCATCTTCCAGTGGCTCACAGTGCGGTACTTCAGGTCACTCATTAAAAAGAAAAGCACTGGCTGATGTTTAAATAACTTCTCTGGAACAGGCGCAAATTTTAGAAGAGTAAAGAGTAAAGTAAAGTAAAAAAAACTCTCTTTACTGAGAGTTTTCTGCAGTCTTATTGTTTCCACAGAGTGCACTGTACAGTGAAGGCAGGGAAATGCCCACACACAGGTAACAGCAAGCAGTTAATTTAAAATTAAACGTAGCATCTACAACCAGAGTCAATGAATCCAGTGAAAGAAAGGAGTCACTGTAAATATTTTTAAGAGATGCACAGTGTTCCAGCTATCAGGCTGTCTCCTACATGATGAGACTGTGAGAAGTGAAAGAGGACAAAACTGTGTTTTTCTTAAATAAACTGCAGTGACACAAAAACAGCCTGTTGAATATCACAACAATCTCCGGAAACTAATATGGCTCATGTTGACAAACTGTCTCCTCAAACTTAAACTGTTTTGATGGCTGAATGGCAATGGTCATTTTTGTCAACACCTTAGGCATTTAAACACAGAGAAGAAATAAACTCCAGAAACGTTAATGCAATTTGCATGCCAGCTTCTATTTGCAAGGATTTTAGGCAGTTACATGTCATTTCACAGACACAGAAATGTAAAATTTAAGTTGTCAAACACTTAAAAGCCTGTACTTCTCCCCCATATAGTTCCTGTGATCTGCACATTCTCCATCCTATACACTGGTATCATCACTTAAACACAGATGCTACTGAATCATTTGACAGATAAGCCTTCTAATGCTGAAAATTCATCGCCTTTGGCTCCTGCAAGATGTAATGTGAGATGAATTATCATTGTCTATTTACCTGCCAGAGCAGAGCGTGAAACAAAAGCAGTGTGATGGATACTCTGTGCCACCTCCTTTATTGCCAGAAAACTATTTTGCAGTAGCAAAGTTTTGAAATTTCTGCATCATAGGATAACTGCCACACAGCAACAATTGTAGAGAGTCTCTGGCTTGAGATTTAGGCTCAGAAACTAACTTAGGAGTGAGGGGTCACAAATATCTTCTGAAAATTGATGAATCTGGAATTAATCCTGAAACTATCACGTAGAGAAGAATTTGAACTAGTTTTCAGCATTGAAACAAAATGCCTTAACTACTCAGCCATTAGAATAGTCTTAGTTTATCTCTAATAAAGTGTCATTGCTAGACAGCATCATTTCTCAACCTCTGCAGAGCAGAGCATTTTTTCATTTCCCCTTTTTCTCTTGACGTGCTTACGTGCATTTGATGAAGTCTATTCAGAACAGGATGTCCGTGTCCTTTTGACTGACACTGTGTCTTTCGTGATGCAGCAAGTAAATTAGTGACAGAAAAAGGAATGTTGACCTGGTGTCTTCCTTGTTTAAATGAACAGGAGTAACTAGGATTTCAAGTACATAAATCAGCTGGATGAGACTTCAGTTGAATTACTGTGTACATAATCAGAACCAAGCAGGCATCACTGTTAGCACAGCTCACTTGATGCCCAATAATTTAACTGAACATCTCCAATATGGTATAGCCTCCAGTCAGGACTGCATTGCCCTTGAAACTAATATTCTCTGTCTTAATGCTGGTACCTTTCCCTTCTTTCTTGTTTTACTCTTGCATTTCTGCACCTTCAGAAAAGGACAGATTTTATTTGCTTGGGTTTTGCTTTTGGAAAGAAGATGCCTGTGATTCAGTGTGACTGTGGATGGAAAGAAAAATATCTTAACAGACACTTGTCAGTATTTCAAAGTTTACCTGACAGTAACTACTAAAGAAATTTAGATTTTCAAAACCTCTTATTTTTTAAGTCACTGTATGTTTGCATGCAGCATTTAAGGTAAATTTTGAACTTCCCTTTTTTTTCTTACAACAAAATACGTAATCACTGTTAATTTCCTCTATGTAGAATTTTGTAATAAAAAGCGTAATAAAATTGTCACCATTTTGTGACAAGAATGTTTTAGAACATTGAATATACTATTGTAACTTAATCTTGCAAAAATTTTACCTTCAAATTATACATGGAGTACAAGAATATATAAATACCTGAGGTATAACAGAAAACTGGAACAATTAATATCATGCAAGACTAGTTTCAAGTAAAATAGACATTTTTACATCTTGAGCATGCACCACTCTACCTGATCAGATGTTGTGACATCAGAAAGTACAGCATCTGGAGGTCTCTTGGGTGGATTCACTGTTACCTAAAGCAAAAGTTGTCGCATCAATATTTCACCACAAGAAATCTTTTATCAGAATTACAGTTAAAAATGTACAGACAAAATAGCACTTACAAAGCTGTTAGGGTTTCTCCCAACTTTTCTTCAAAGACAAGTAAGAGAAAAATATTAACGTTAAAAAAATAAGTTTTGAAGCTCATCTTTGCAAAGACAGTGAACATAAGGCACCAGATTTGCCTAAGTAACACGAGGCTAATCAATTTGATTAAGTTTCTTCCAGACTATCCAAACAGATCAAATGAGAATTACCTAAGAAGCTAGTTGTCTCATGCAACATGAGTATTTTGGAATGTCAATATAAAAGTAAAGCTTTTAAAATTATATCCAAACCTCAACAGGATACAAAAAAACGTATTCCCTTACTTACAAACTATATTGCTTTCGGTCCTTCAGTAGCCTTTTCCTTCTGTCTTTACAAAAACGTGCTGCATATGAAGCCACACAGCATTCTAAGCAACCTGCAGCCTTTTTTTTTTTTTCTTCAGTTTTGATGATAGGAACTTTATCAGCATACTGTTGAAGTTGATTCATAAAGTTTGATTCATAGAGTTACAAAAATTCTCTATGACTAATAAAGGTTTAGGTAAAAAAAATTTAAAAAACCAAACCAAACAAAACTCCTAAAGAACATCTGCTACTGTATTACGAATGTGCAAAAAAGTAGGTATCATCAATTAGTGAAAATGCGAGCTTACAATAGCCCATGTTGAATTGACTTATTACTGCAGTGCGTCAAGGCTCTAGTTCACAGTAACATTCTATCAGAGCTGGCACTGCTCTTCAATACAGTATTAAAGGAAAGAGAAGTTATACATCAGAAACCTGACTAGTCACTGCATGCATTTGGACATGCACACTGTGTGTTCATGTGACATTATTAATCACTTGCTAAATCTCCCCCAGAATGCAGGAGCACCGCTCCAGGAGAAGTGAGAAAGAAAAGTGCTTCCCTGTTCTTCGTTTTCCAAACCTCTTTCATGTAGATGCATGGATTTATGAAGAGCTACACCTAGAGTGAACTTGCAGAAACTGCAAGTTCAAACCCAACACTCCTCAGAATTTTAGCAAGCCAAGATTTTCACCACAGCCATGTATCCAGGCATTAAAATGTGATCAACTATTAGCACAGAATTAACATATAAAAAAATTAATAAATGAAACATTAACACTCTCAGTGTTTAGAGAAAATTGCCACTAAATATCAATTATTTTTAAATGAAAATGGCCCCCTCAACCACCTCAGCCCTCCCAAACAGAAATAAAAATAAGTTCTGAAGTAGAGAAAAAGAATATATTGCAGTGATAAACTGATGAAACATGGCATTATGGAATTCCAAATTGACGTTACAAACTTGAGGCAGAAATGAAAGTGTGATCATTACAGGAAAGTTAGTGCAGGATTAAAATCACACACACAAAAAAAGTCTTGTTGTGCATCTACATGGCATAATCCCCACAGCTCAGCATCAAGCCTCCAGGCAAGGTCTCTAAAATCTCAACTTCTTTCTTGTCACTAACTTTGCTGCTCATGCTAAAACAAGAACAGCCAAAAATTATGATCTTAAAGTTATGGATGACAGGTAAAGCTCCCAAAATCTACTTTTACAAATAAAAGCCACTTTACTGCTTTTTGTTCAGATCTCAGAGGCTTTTAAAAATTGCTCAGATCAAAAGTAAATTGAGAAGAAAAACTTTCAAGGCGAGCTTTTGTGAAGAAACATACATTTTTTTCTCAGTCTGTTTATTGCGTGCGGTTGACAGTTAGCAAACATGAAGGCTGCTCTGAAAGTAATGCCTCCTATTTTATTATGTGGGCCCATGACATCAGAGGTGTTGGTGGTGGTAGTGCAGTAGAAGTTGAACTGATATTCTGTTCCTGTTGTTCCCATGTGCCAGATGGCAACAGAGGGGCAGTTTGATCGAACGGACAGTTGGATCAAATTTAGCTACTTCAGGTTGCAGCCAGCTACACTGCCAACTTCTACAGATTCTCTTCTAAAAGACTTAATATGCATCCACTTTAGGAGCCTCATGTCCATGTTATACATTTCATATTAATTTCAATTTAAAGACATTATTTTCTAACGCCAAGTCCACAAATGACTGCAAGTTATTGCAAACTCTCTCAACACTAAATTGTATCCTTATTAATGACACAACAAAATCTTCATGTAATACTTGCCACTAACATATAACAGAATTAGGTGGCTGGAGAGAAGCAGACAGCTCCTCACAAGTTCAGAGTGGTACATAATATGAAAATACCAGTTCCAAAACTTCTATTTTTGCTTAATTACTAAAATAGCAATGCAACTTAGTTCTGATTCTAAACATTTTCCAGAGAATTTCCATCCTGTATTCAACTAGGATACTTTGTATTTGTAATTTCAAATATTTTATTGTAGGAATATCTAACCACTACCATGCTAAGATTCACTCTGCTCTCTAATTGCAAGAACGTATGCATCAACTGTCCATGTCCCAAAGAGTACCTTTTTCACAGGTTCCTACTGTCCTCATTTCATTGGAAAAGTGGTCCAACACTAGAACAGACTTCCCAGAGAGGCAGCCAGTGCCCCATGCTTGCCAGTGTTCAAGAGGCATTTGGATAATGTATTGAATAATTTGCTTCAACTTCTGGTTATCCCTGCAGTAGTCAAGCAGCTGGATGTAATCTCTGAGCTATCTTCCAACTGAGCTACTCTATTTTGTGCTACTCAAATGCCAGCATATCCTTCCTAGTTGAAAGAGCAACTATTTTTCTTGAGAATGACAGAATTATTATTACTTTTTTAATACGAATGTGCTTTAAGTTACCTTGGCCTTTTCTGATGTTCGTTTTCCACCAAATCCTCCAGCTCCAACAAAAAATAAAGAGAACTGGTTATAGCACACTAGATCCTTTCCACAATAGGTATTCACTGGAAAACAAGAAAAGAGAATGGATGTATACTGTACATTTTTTTTTCCATATAATTAGCATCTATGGGTACAAGAGAATAGTTCAGACAAGTTAAGGAAAAGACAGTGGTTACACTTCCATACTGCATTACTGTGAATCACTTCTTGGCTAGTGAAAACTGATCAGCTGTTTTGAATATTATCTTGAATTTGATCTATACGGAAGAACTAAAATTTAAAAATGAGCTATCAAAAAGCTGATGACATTTAAGGTGTTAAAATGCAGTGCTGCAATTAATATTTATTTCAGCATTTCACACAGCATCAGCAATTCACATAACAGGATAGTCTTGAGCTATAAGATATGAGTTATTAAAAGCTATTAAGAATCCCTAGTATATAAAGCATGCTACCAACTCACACAATGATGTAATACCAGTCTACATCGATTGGTGCACTAAAAGAGCTCCTGAGCAAGTTTTACTTTAAGGTCACTCTTTCCTGAAGCTAAACATCTCATACTGAATCATTAAAACTCAGGTTCCTGTTTCCAGTTCGTGCATACTCCGCTCCCTCACACTTTAGACTGAAATTTACCATATTGACAGTAATGCCCACTTCCATCAATGGAAGGAATTTAAATGCCTCCACCATTCTGCTCACAGAAAGAACTCGAAGCCAGGGTGGATGGGCCCTGGGCTGTTTGATCTGGTGAGTGGCAACCCTGCCTACAGCAGGGGGTTGGAACTGGACACGCTTTAAGGTCCCTCCCTTCCTAAGCCATTCTATGATTCCAAGATAGGCTGATAAAGGAGCAAAACACAACAAGGAGGAACAGAAGGACAGAAACGCCTTCATAAAATTTTATCAGTAACTGGGAAAATAAGAACTTAAGAGTGATTAGAGATTCATTCACTATTAATCTATTCCTGCAGTCTATTCTCCCAAGGTACCATGGTATATCATACCTAAAGATTTCGAAATTCAGAAAACAACCACTTAGCAACTTCCAGAAATGTTCTGATCCCTTAACTTGGATATAAGAGGAAGGGAAGTTTAGGTGGCGCATGTGCTGTTGTTAAAGGGCAGCAGAATCTAAAATGACTGCCTTCACACAGGACTAGCTATCATTAATAAAGAACTTTGTTCAGTTTGCACAGTGCATTATTCCCCTTGCACAGACAGAAAACAAACCTCTGAAACCTTTTTCCAAAAAACAGTATTCTTAATTTCAATACCTTAACAATGACATTATCTACAGCTATCAGTAATTAGCTCATTTCTCAGCTCTCATTAACATGTAAGAAGATTAAAATAAGATTTTATTATGCAAAGTCTGACAGTTACTGTTACAGCTAATTAAATACAGAGCCTGTGAAATTTTACTACACTCCTCAGAAAATTATGAACTTTCTCACCATCTATAAGCAAGACTGCTCCAGAACCTTTGTCCAGTAGATCAGCAATAGTTGAAACTGATGTTAATTCACCTGTACGAGAATAAGAACATATACAAATTTTTTAATCATAAGATTTTGCTTCAAGATTGTTTACAGATCACCAGTTAATACCAGATTAGAGAATTACAGAAATTTGAAGAGGATCATATGATTCCATATGAGTAATAGACCTGCACTTATTGCATTTTCTTAATAATTAGCTCATTTCTCTTCAGACTTAATTTAAAAACAAAGAAAAACAAAACAAGCAAACGAACAACAACAAAAAAAAAACAAGTAAAAACCAGCTTTTAGTGTTTCAAACATTAGGCATGAGTTTTCTGTGTGTATCGTAAGAACATAACACCAGAGGTCTATAACATAGTTTCTTATTTCCTTCAACAGTGCAACAGTTTGCCTTTCTTCTCATCCACTTCTTGCAATAAATAGAAATATCGAAACACAGCTTCCCTCTTTCTACTTTTAACATGACTATAAGAAATGCTGGCAGGATGACAAACAAATCAGCAACACAAAAGGACTGACCTGAGGTTGGTAATGGCTTATACAGTTCCAGGTACTGCTCACCATGCAGCATCTATGTAGAGAGAGGCAATGCTACAATAAAAATATGCTCTTTACTCCATTGCTGCCTATTCTCTCTAGTCATTAATGGCAAGGAAATCAATATTTTAGAATGCGATGAATTGTGTGGTGTTTTGTTTTGTGTTTGTTTTTGTTTTCTTTTTTATCTCCAGTTTCACGTCCAACGCAAGTATTTTCAAAATGATATTTAAGCTTTTTTTTTGGTACCATCTCATGAAGATTCAGTTCACATAAGTGCAGTAAATTAGTAATTTTTTATGATGAGCAAACACAAACCACTGAATTTTCCTTTTCTAAAATAGACAGAACTTACTAGTATTACAAATGTGCTAATTAAAGTTAATTTATAGTTACAAGAAGATCAAACAAAATTAGGTACTTAGCTCTTTTATACCTTTGCAAGATCTATATCTAGTCCTGGAATAGAAGGAACACCATCAAACATTGAAGACTGAGCTGGAATAACTCCAAAGGTAGGTAAACAGCAGAACTCCTCACTTCCTTCAAAGAGAAATTTCAGGTGATCTGGATCCTTAGTTGACATTCCCACACCAAGAGCATATAGAATAGGCTCCAAGTGAGTATATTTATACACCTTAGTAGTCAACTTCTGGCCAACAAGGCTCGTCTGAAAATCAATCAGAAATCAGTGTAAAATAAAATTTCATAATACTCAGTAATGCACTTGCACTCTTTCTGTAATTCCCATATCAAGAAAAATCCACATTTGACTGCTTTCTCAAAATTATAGTTCCATGTACAAGTGAAGTATGAGCAACAGATACTGTGACACATCATTATTTTTGCTGCAGTACAAGCAACCCTACAATAACTATCTTATTGCAAGCAGTTTATGTTGTAACCTCAAACGGCTCTGTGCCCAGCAGTGTGCAAGAGCTTTTTCTCAAAAGACAGTCAATGAAATAGTTAGTACTAATAAAATTGAAAAGAGGAAAAATTAGCTATATTTTAACAAGGAGATGAAGTAAAAATGCACTGCTTAGTGCATATCGTCTGCCTCCAGCTTCCTTACAGGGAATGGAGCGGCAGGCACCAATCTCTGCTGTCTGGTGACCGTGACAGGACTTGAGAGAACAGCACAAAGCTGCATGAGGAAATTGCCTGGTTGGATGTTAGGAAAAGCCACTTCACCAGAGGGTGGTGGGCACAGAACAGGCTCCCCAGGGCAGTCAGTGGTCATAGCCCCACGCTGCCAGAGTTTAAGTGTTCAAACAACGCTCACATAATGTTTTCATTCTGGGTTGTGCCATGTGGGCCAGCAGTTCTACTCAATGATCCTTGCAGGTCTCTTCCTACTTGGGAAATTTGGTGAGTCTTATCTGAACCATACCTAACTAAAAAGGCTTACAGAATTTACAAGCATTTGCATTCTACATTATTCAGTCTATTTAGCCTCAGTTTTTCCCATCATCTTCTGTTCTGCAGACAGTAAGCTAGAATAGAAGCTAATCACTAACAGAAGAAGTGTTTATGCCCAAGGTTTTCAGCTAGGTTCAAGCATGTCTGGTAGACAGAGGTACTCACCGTGTCAACTGCTGAAGAGGCCAATGATCTAGAACTTGTAGAATTCACAGATATACTCCCTTGTGATTCTATCTGACTTAATGCATCATGCAATACAGCTATAGATTCTAGAGAAAGGAATTAAAATAAAATAAAAAAACCAACACATTTGAAATCAGACATAAATGAGATACTCTGATTATACACATAACAAACATGGCAGCAAATAAAATTCAGCTTTTCAATTCATTTTTAAACACAAATACACATCTGCAATTTGACTGCAGTGCTGTTTTCTACAGACATTTATATAATAGTTGATGGTAAATGCTGTCTACACACGTGTAGTGGTTTTAATCTCAGAGAGCAGCTGAGCAACATGCAGCTACTTTGTTCACTCCCTTTCTCAGAAGAAAAGGAGAGCTCATGTACTGAGATAAGGACAGGTTTCTAGGTAGAGCAAAGGCTGTTTATGCAAGCAAAGTGAAACAAGAAATTTATTTGTTATCTCCCATCAGCAAGCAGATATACAGCCATTTTCAGAAAAGCAGGGGTCACTGTGTGAAATGGAAAACACTATCACTTCAGACATCAGCCCTGCCCTTCCCACCCACATTGTTCTCCACCTCCATCTTCTATTACTAAGTATGACAGTTTAGGTCAGCTGTCCTGGTTCCATCCCTCCCAGTTCTTAATGCATCTGCAGCCCCTAACCTGTAGGGTAGCATGAGAAGCAGAAAAGTCTCTGTGCCAGGACAGAACTAAAAGCTAGAATATTGGTGTGTTATCACCCCTGTTTTCATCTCAAACCCAAAGCACAGTGCAATATGAGCCTCTGCAAAAAAAAAAAAAAAAAAACTCTATTTCAGAGAAGACTGGGACAACCTGCTCCATCAGGTCTGCTCTGAGTAATCAGCTACAAGACCTGGTGTCTGAAATACCACCAACAGTAAATACTTTGCTTTTAATTCCCTGAACAACAGTACTCAGAAGATATTAGGAGTTATTTTTCAACTGTTTCGAAAGTAAGCACCTGAAAGTTAGTACTGTTTGTATTCTAATATTTGCCATAAAGGTAACACATCATCCTGGTGGCTGATTTCTTTCCTAAATGATTACACAAACAAACAAGAAAAAAAAACCAGAACAACAAAAAACCCTTCAGACTGAGGCTTGGCTAATGTCAAGATTACAAGAAAGATGATGCATGGAATTCAGCTCTGGTAAAGGCAAAGTATCAAGAACAGCTTGGTCCCTCATAACACAGTATGGCTAAACGACATTTCTCCCACAGTTATTAGACTATGAAGCATATCATTCTGAATGCAATCACACAGCATGTGTGGAACAATCAGGGGATCAGGCCAGCATAGGTTCATGAAAGTCAGGTCCTGCTTGACCAACCCAGTCTCCTTCTATGATCGAGAGACCCGCCTGGTGGATGAGAGAAAGGCTATGGATATAGTTTACTTAGTCTGTAGTAAAGCCTTTGACTGTGTCTCCTGCATATTCTCCTGGAGAAGTCCGTGGCTTGTTCAAGCATAGCCTCTGCTGGATAAAAAACTAGGTGGAGGTCTGGGCCCAGGGAGTGGTGGTGAATGGAGGTAAACACAGCTGGAGACTAGACATAAGTGATGTGCATCAGGAGTCAGTATTGGAGCCATCCCTGTTTAGTATCTTATTGATGATCTGGATGAGGGGATTGAGAAATTCACAGATGACACCAAGTTGGGTGGAAGTGCTGATTTGTCTAAGGGTAGGAAAGTCCAACAGAGGGATCTGTACAGGCTGGACTGACAGACTGAGGTCAATGGGTGAAGTTCAACAGGACCACGTGTCAGATCCTGCACTTTGGTCACAGTAACTCGATGTCTGCAGTGGCTGGAAAGGTAGATGGAAAAGAAGGACAGAGTGTTATCTGACAGCCAGCTGAACATATGCCAGCTGTTTGCTCAGATGGCCAAGACGACCAATGGCATCTTGGCTTGTATCAGAAATAGTGCAGTCACAGGAGCAAGGAGGTAATCATCCCTCTGCACTCAGTGCTGGTGAGTGCACCTTTAGTACTGTGTTCAGTTTTGGGCCCCTTACCACAAGAAAGGCATCCAGGCCCTGAAGCATGTTTGAAGGTAATAAAGCTGGTGAAGGGTTAGGAACACAGGTCTTATGAGAATGGCTGAGGGAGCTGGGATTGTTTAGTTTGGGGAAGAGGAGTCTCAGAGAAGCCCTCATGGCTCTGTGCGACTACCTGAAAGGAGTCTGTAGTAAGGTGGAGGTCAGTCACATTTTCCAGGTATCTAGCGATATAATGAGAGGTAATGGCCTTAAGTTGCATCAGGAGAGATTCGGGTTGGACATTAAGAAAAAAAAATTCTTCTCAGAAAAATTCATAAGGCATCGGAACAGGCTGCCCAATGAATCAGTGGAGTCACCGCCCCTGGTTCAGTAAATGTGCTGGTGTGGCACTGAGGGACAGGGTTTAGTGGGTGGTGGTGATGGGTTGACAGTTGGAGTAGATGAACTTAGTGGTCCTATCCAACCTTAACGATTCTACAACATAGAACTTCCCCAGTCAAAAACCTCCCTACATTACTTTTGTCTTCCAGAGGCTGCTAGCATGAAATTGAAGTGACTCAACATATTAATTCATTTCAGTCTTCACTGGAATTCTGTTGCTTGGCGTAACAAGCTAGACTAGCACCTACAGCATTAGATTTACAGTGAAATTCTAGCAGTTGATCAGATATCAGTCCCTTGTGTGAGGCAGTTACACCTTAAAAGCTGTAGCAAATTAAACTTTTGCAGTAAGAAGTACAAAGGTTGTGATTAGGTACATTGTTATGAGCTAATAGCTGGCCAGAAATGGAAGATTACAAATGCACTGATAAGTAAGGTTTTTACACAAGTACAAACTTGACTTTTCAGTGATCTTCAAACTGTCCTGATGAGCATTCATTTTGAGCACTGAAGTAAAATAGGGAAAAGGAATTGCAGATTCTATGCGTTCTAGATTAATTTGCTCTGTGCTAGAGAACAGCCTTTTAAATGTGTCAGCTGGTGAGAATACTCAAGCACCTAGACAGCCTATAAGAAATTTAAAACAAAACATGTAAATACAAGAGCATACTGAAGACATCCAAGATGCCAGATTTAGCTAAAATGTCTCATCTTTTCACAATGGTGGTAAAAACTGAGGCAGTGAGAGAAAAAAAAAATTACTCATAAGAGTGGCAGAAAATACAACATACAAAATTCATAATTTTCCTAAAAAACAAAACAACTAAAACTACTAATTCGTGCAACACACCCTGCACTTACTATATTGTACAGACCGCACAATCTGCAAGACAAATTATTTTTCACCTGTGTCACAGCAGAGTTTAAACTTTGCCTCTTCGTTACAGAAAGAAACCGACCAGCACTAGCAGAAAGAGCCAACACACCAATGTGCAACTGTGACCAACTACAGGAGACCACACATTCAGAAGCTTCTGTGTCATATCTAATACAGTTTTCTGCTTACACACAGGAGTCCCAGACCCCTAAGAGCCAGCTGCAAATGAGTCTAATCAATTATTTTCTAGCACAAGCTAAGTCAAGCCACATTATTTTGCAGCCTTTGCTGCCTAAGAGCATTACACAGAGCTGGTTACAGTGGATTCTCTGACACAAAGGAAAGTGGAAAGTCACTGTGACTTAGTTCTATGCCCCAACCCCATGGACCAGACTATGCTGTGCTTATTTTCTTGAATGACTGCTGAGTTTGCTCTGAATTGGTAAAAATAAAAGCTATGAGTTTAGTTTAATCGTTAGTGATATAACATCATTCCTACAAATCAGGAAAAAGCTCTGACATGAGACACTGCAGATTCACTGCATTTTCATGTTGGGTTATACATATAGTCATGTTTCAGTATTGGTAAAGAGAATGTGGGAGAATCAGCAAAACTGATTCTTCCATTTCTTTGTCTTCCCAATGGTTAAATTCTCATGCAGCTTGTTAAGAGAAAAAATGAAAAATAAAAATATACCTGTTCTCAGGTTTTCCTGCATTAAAAAGGCACCCTGCAGTGATTATGCAAGTAATCATATCTTTTACTAGATAACAGGGCAGTGTCTGTAACTGAGTGGGAATGCAGAGGAACTGCCAGAGCTTCTCCAGGTACATTGAGGACTAAGCCTGTAAAGCTCAGGAAAGGTCTATAGAGATCAGACACTTGAAGCATCAAAAGCAAGATGAAACAGCCACAGTCAGTTACTCACACCAACTGCGTCACCTTTAAAGGGTAAGGAGAGGAGTTGGTGCCGAAGACTACGCTGCACAATCAGCAGCTGCTCTACAAAGATGTGCTTTTCTGAGCCCATTACTGTGAGAACTCAGAAACTTCAAAACCTGTTGTATCAGCCATCAACTGTCAAATCAAGTGACAATTAGCCATTTCCTATTCTTTAAATAGCACAAACCCTATAAAAATCATGTTCTCTTACACGATTTTTTTTTTTTTGCTTGATACACTTTATATACCAAAAGTTAAGCTAAGAAACTGAAAAGGTGCGTAAAGAAAAAAAAAAGAAAATAGAATTCAATCTTCTTTCTTAAATTGGTTTTAAGAAAAACGTTTTTCAACTTTTTTCTTTTGAAAATAATAAAATTAATGAAGTACATGGGACAAGTTGGAGAACAGATCAGAGCTTTACAGCTGAAATGACATTTTCATAATTCCATAGCAGGAGAGCTAACATTTATAAACCTCACATACACTTGGAAATGGGATATCTGCAGTGGGATAACAGTGAAAGCAGTACAGTGACAGAGAACCACTGTATGACTTACATCCCTCCACCAATACATGCAGGAAAGGGAAAATTCTGTCGTTCTAGTTTTGTTTTAGACAGCTAAAAGCACATCCCTAAAGTTTTGTTAAAACCCCTAGTAGACTTCAAGACCAACAGTTTAAGCATCTACTGAGCTTTCCAGCAATTTAAGTATCTCTGATGTTTAACAGACATTGTACAGTGGATGCCCTTTTCCCTTTTCTCCAAAACATGTGCACAGTGGCATTTCCTAATTTAACAAATACTCAGTTCTTGGCCTAAATAAACACAAGCATAATAATTAAGCAGTCGCAATTTAACTCATATTAACAACAGACAAAGGTAGCATCTTGAGAATAAAAAATAAACCATCAAAATTAAATTTACACATACAGATAAGACAATGAAGACACAGTTTGGAATTTGAAAGCAAAGCAAATATGGTAATGAAAATATCAGAGTCATTTTGGCATAAAACAGAGACAATAGCAGGAAGGAAAATGAGGAAGATAGCAGAAAAGACACAAAGCATTGGAAGACACTGGTAAAGGGGCTGATGCTGTTCAGGAACTAGAGTCAGTGTGATAAGCTTCTTCACTGTTTATACCACTACTTATACCAACCAGACAGCTTTTTGGTATGGAAAAGTCCACCAAAGATTCCAGAACTGAAAAGAATGTGTGACCTCTCCATTACACTGCTTACTACCTCTGTTTGTGTCCAATCAAGTAATACATTATCTCTAATCTGGCTGTAACACATAGAATGGCAGTAACATCACATACATAGAAAACTGTCTTAATTATACAAGTAAGAATACAAAAGCTTCCTTTACAAGATCTTACTACGCTGAAACAGTGAGTGGTTAATATTACACATTTACAATAGAATTAATCAATTTTGTAGTGTATTTGAAGTCTTAGTAGATGCACGTAAAAAAAGAAGTATTCAGTTCAATGCAGTTAGAGCCTGCTTGCTTTAACTATCAAGATTATCAGAATTCCCTTTACCTTGGATACTTCTTGGTTTGCTGGCGTTATTGAAGTCACAGACCTTCTCCCACTTATCTCTCACTGACTCAGGAGTCATTGGCTGATCTTTTCCTCTGACAATAGCACCCAAAGATCTCTCCCAGCGCACTAATTAGAAGAGTAGTAAAGGGAGACATTGATAAGAGAGTTAAAACAAAGCAAAAAGCCATTTATTTCTTCAAAGTACTCTTCCTCTACACCACTACTTTCAAGACAGGACACTTCAGTCTAACTTCACAGTATAACTTCAAGCTGGAATAAAACGACTCACCGGTTTTCATTAATATTTAGAAATGCAATAGCAGTGATCTTACATTACATTAAAGCCAACAATGGGCTGCCTGTTTGAAATATAACATCAGTTTTAGAATACTGTCTAGTGAAACATAGCTATTGTGCATCTACACTCTTTTCTGACATGATTTTTTTAAATGATTGGCTAGTTAGGAATTTTCTGAAAACTGTATAGAAAATGCAAAAGTCATCTGCTACATGTGAAAAATGTTAATACCAATAGCCAGTAACAGTCCCTGCAGCCATATTTTAATACTGCAACTTGAGATAAATTGCTAATGGCTAATGCAAAATCATTTCTGGGAAGACACAGATTCACTGGATTACGATTAACCAAGAGTTATATGTTATTTAGGTAGATTTCTAATTATCACTGATCAGCTCAAAGTGTTTCAGAACACCTTCTCAAATTACCCGTTTCTCCCATGTATCGTGTAACTTCTAACTTCTACTTTAAATAAACAATTCCCTCAGAATGCTAACAAAAAATAAAATTGTCTAAACCAGAGACTTACTGCAAAAGTTTGTACGTTTGTTGCCAAATCAAAACTTTTTATTGCAATCTTGCAACAGAAAGTACTTACATTTCCCAATCCATCCTGCTCCCACCTGCAAGAAGAAAAAATAATAATAATAATAAAAACATCATCAGCTTATCACATCACTACACAAACTTTCCATAACATAGGGAAACAGAACTATTCCTCAGAACAAAAACATAATAAAAATTTCTGAACTACCATTAATTGCATCTAACAGTTTAAACAATGGAATGTAAGCAACATAAAGTTTAAAGAATAACAGTTTCCATTCAATTTAAGAGCCATCAGTTTGATGACAGTACTTATAATGCAACCAACAACTAATCCTTCCTGCCAATTCACTTGTATGTTTGAATGATTCATAAAAATACAAACTTTGTTGTGAAGTGACTGCTTTACAATCTTTTTAAACATACAAGGTTACAATAAGAATTTTAGAAAGCAATCAGTAACAATGTGGGCACTCTCCAGAATTTGACAAGGTTGCTTTTGACATACATATCATAAACAGCACAACTTGTTGTTCTGTATTTAGCATGTCTCATCTTACTTGTCAATTCAGTTTCAGCAAAGAGGTTATGACTGCACAAGCAAAAGACTGACTTTCAGCCAGCAAGGTGGTAGAAGGGAGGAGTCGAAAAAGCAAAAAGAAAAGACAAAAATTACCTCAAAGAGACTGCCATTCTCCATACAGCTCTCATGGCAAAGCCAAAGAACTAAGGGAGCAACATACTCTGGTTTGAATGCATCAATGAGATCTAGAACAAATTGAAGAAAAGGAAATCATAAAACAGAAATACTGTATGACTACACCACACTGTCCTTACTTAACACCTTCTGATGATGAATGGCAGAGACAAAGAAAGTTTAATCAAGAGTATTCTGCCATAAGAGGAGAGGATGAACAAAACTGGAAGATTCGTTGTAAAATCATTCAACACAAACAACAGAGTGTGTGCCTCCACACCGAACCATGGTGGTTCTGAACCACCTAAAAGCTAGGAGCACTAACCCCCAGACTGCAAAGCCAGAAACCTTCCCAAATTTCCAGTTGACTAGCAATCTGAAAGAAGGACAAGTCACCCAGACATAAACCTGACAGAAATGTACCTGAGCAATTTCCCTTTCTTATTCAATTTCTTA
This sequence comes from Centrocercus urophasianus, assembly GCF_019232065.1. Classification (NCBI taxonomy): domain Eukaryota; kingdom Metazoa; phylum Chordata; class Aves; order Galliformes; family Phasianidae; genus Centrocercus; species Centrocercus urophasianus. The sequence goes on from NW_024884878.1 coordinate 7,642,155, forward strand.
CTGATTTATAACTTACAGATAATGAGAACACTTGCAGCTGCTATTTGAGAAACATTCCATCTCAAAATGCCAAAATCACCCAATGAGATATTGGGTATTACCAATCATACTAATTTTACATATCAACAGATAATTTTTTTTTTTAATTTATATGGTCACCTGGCACAAAAGAAAACAATCTTAAAGTGGAGAAATTACCAAGGACCAAAACTGGTTGTCCAGATAGCTCTAACCACATTCTACCCACTTCCTGAAAATGAGGAGTTGGAAATGTCTGGCATTACCTACACTTCTTTAACAACATGATGAAGTAATACAAGTTCAGTTTTATAAGTTCCACACGGGTAACAGGAAACACAACTGCATTTAATATGGAAGTTTCTAAATATGTCTTAGAACCTGTAGTTTTTGCTGAAGTATGGTACCCCACAACACAAAACCACAAAAGTTAGCACTAGAGTGCCATCGCTAATGTTATTGGTCCACTATTAAACAAATTAAGAAACAGCTGATAGTTTGTTGAGATTTAAAAAAACAAAACAAAACTACATTTACAGTCCCGGGATTAACAAAATTGAATGGACCAAATTAAACATTGACAACTGTTGTTACACTACAATACAACTGCCTGCAGACATCTAAGGGTAGCTAACAAGGAAGTATTAAGATTACAAGCTTAATTTTACAGGACACGTGAAAATATTTTAAAGGGAGACAGCCAGGTATGGAATTAATGATCACAGCTTTAGGTATCTTACAGGGAGACCTAATGACCTCACTCTACTTAAAATGACTGAGAAAGAAGATTAGGAGGTGGATTTATTACTCTGTGTAAAAATTTTCATGAGATTTATCTGCTGAACACTTCTTTAAGCTTCAGGAGCTCATGGCCACAAACTTAACAATTCGACATCTCTTTAAGTGCCATTTGGAGCCTATAGAGACATCAGATTTTCTGATCATTTGCACTACTTAGATCTAAGGCAGGATACTTTGCACAGAACAATATATGCAAAATACATGCAACATACAATACAATATACACACACGTACAAACTCTTTGTTACCTTATGTTTGAAAAACTTATTTTGCTGGCTATGAACTGTCCACAACGAGGTAAAAGAACCAGGGGGGTGAAATAAGCTGACAAGATCACATTCTGGGAACAATTTCTTTACAAAGAGGTTCTTTTTCATCAAATTCCTTTTGCTTCTCCAGTCATTTCCAAAGTACATAAACAGTCTGTTAATACTAAATTTATACTTTGCACACAGCTGTCTCCCACAGCTTGCTCTATTAGCGACTTCTAAAGTGCAGTGTTTTGTTAAAACCTGTCCAAGCATTCAAAGTTGTGCAATACAGAAAAATGTATTAGGCAACTTAGTTATTATCACTAATGCTGATCAAGAAACAAAGGGGTATGCACGTGATATGTTGTGCAAAAAATGGTATCTGTAAATCTCAGAACTGGAAGTGCACATAGCATAGGCACACGTGTGACCCTACAACTAATAAAATAAACAAGCGTTTCCACTATTTAAGAAAGTCTTGGAAGGGAATGTAACTAAAGCCATGAAAGATGGGATTGTTTTTATGAATTATAAAGTTACTTCTTATCTTGGTGCAGAAAACAAGGACTTCTTATAACAAAGTAGGCTGATTGTTCAAAGACAACAAGAAAAAAAATTAGCAATTTCTAAAGTATAAGGGATTGGCTTTTTTAGTAAGAATATTAGTTGTGCTTCAATCCACTGTCTAAATGTATGTTTAAAAACATACACCTCAAATAATTCACCTTGTGGCATGACAGTCTGGGTCAATCTGGATCCAGCAGTGGGTGCAATGGTGTTGCAGTGGATGTTATACTTTCGGCCTTCAATTGCAATTGTGTTTGACAGACCCAAAAGGCCAAGTTTTGCAGCACTGTAGTTGGCCTGACCAAAGTTTCCATATATTCCAGCAGCTGAAGAAGTCATAATTATTCTTAGGGGAAGAGAAAAAGAATAAGTTATTTCATGTTATTTAATTATTGACAGCAAAATGAAAGTGTGGAAATAAGAATCAAAACAATTTTTTTTTTTTTTTTTGCCAAAAACCGATGCCTTTTTAATGTTTGACTGATGGATAACATTGGACAAATCTTGAGTTGTCAAAGCAGCAAGACAACCAATAAAGTCATGAACCTTTCTGAGTTATATTGTGAAACTAGAATATACGCCCTCTTACAATAAATTATGATGTAGAAAGAGGTATTTTCATCATACAGTTCTAGCTGTATTTCAAATTATGATATCAATAACAATTGGCTTTAGTGGTCAGGACAAATTATTTCATTGAAAATGCCTTCACTTTAACATACTTAGTAACACATGAAGAAACATTATTACAGAATTCACAGAAAATTTCAAAGAATCCTGTTGTCTATTAACTACCTAAAAGAGGAAGATGACAAGGTCTTGTATTGTGCTGTCCCTTAACGTTACTGTAGAGATGACCAAACTGCTCACTAGACACATCTAAAACACCTGCAGTTTATGCAAGGATTGCCCTACTAGTAGTGGCTCTTATTTTACTATGTTGGCCCATGAGGTCAGAGTTGGATGTTGGTGACAAAGAAGTAGGGGCTGGAACTTCCCACTGATATTCCATTACATGCTGTTGCCATGCAACAGATGGCAGCAGAGGTGCACTCTGACACAACGGCATCTGACGTGGAAGCGTGTATGAAGCAAAAGTGTGTCACTGAATTCCTCCCTGTGGAAAAAAATCGCACCCACTGACATTCACTGATGCTCTCTGAATGTTTATGCACACCAGAGGTGGCTGTCAGTAAAGTGAAGTGGTGAGTGGTGCTTTTCAGCAGTGGTGACAGCAGGCCTTCTGCTGGTGCAGGTTTTTCTGAGCACTGCATGCAGACTTGTTCATTGCTGGCAAAAATACTCAGCTAGCAGTGGTGATTATATTGAAAAATAATGTTTTGTAGCTAAGAACATGCCCTATCGAGTTGTGTTACTGCACTCCTTGTTTCTGTTGTCATTTCCACAGAAATAAGTAGGAGGCCTTACTTTCAGAGCAACCTACATAGCTGTTTTGAGGCAAGATAGTTTTTTCAGAAAATACATCTTCTCAAAAAACAGAATGCAAAAAGTGTCTTCATCCTCACCATCAAAAGAAGGCTTATCAGAATCAGTTCTACATTACTGTAAACATGCCACATATCTGAAATCAAGCCATTTGCCTCACTGGCAACAACCCATTGTTTTTTATCTAAACAGAGATTACAGCTCAGTATTATCAAGATGAAAAAAATCTATACAAAATAGGCATTTTGAAAATGGAACAAGAAAGGCTAAGACTGGCTAAGTGGCAGGGGAGGTCAAGGGCAGCCAGTGGACAGTTGGACTGGATGATCTTACATGATTCTAAGAAAGCTTCTTTATTTATAAAGAAAGCAAAAGGAAGCAAAAGGAAGATTTTTAGGAACGAGAAAAGGGAAAACGCAGGGCTACTACTGAATGAAGTTGGTGCTCTAGTAACTGAGCACACTGAGAAGGTGAAGTTACTGAATGCCTTCTTTGCTTCAGCCTTTACTGCTGAGAATCCCAGACCCTGGAAAAGAGAGAGTATGGAAAAAGGGAGAAGTCCCCTCCGTCTAAAAGAACGTGGTCAGAGATTGTCTTGGCAAATCTGAGGCACACAAATCCATGGGCTCCAACAGGTGCACCTGTAAGTGCTGACAGAGCTGGCAGAAGTGATTTCCAAGACATCCTCTGTCATTGAAAAGTCACAGAGAATGGGAAAAGTGACTGAAGACTGGAGGAAAGCCAATGCCACTCCAGCCTTTAGAAAGAACAAAAAGGAGGAAGTAGGAAACTACAGGCCAGTCAGCCCTAACTTCATCTTTGGGAAGCTGAATGTCATCTCCAAGATAGCTGAAGTAGAAGGACCTCCCAGAATTGCAGTAACAAGCAACTAATACATGAATACAATTGTACAACCCTACAGCTCTAGTTTGGGATATCTTCACCTATGCAGATAGAAACTGTAAACATAGCAGTGAAGGGAGCAGAAAGGAAAGCTTTCCTACTGGGAGAGATTTTGTTTCATCCCATTGACAGTGAAAGAAAAGGGTGCAAAAAATCCTTCACTTTCAAGGCATGCATCAGTCTGTGACTTCCTAGTGAAACAAAATATATATGACACATAAAATCTTACCTGCCATATTTCTGATTTTTCATGTGATTCCATGCAGCTCGAGTGACCAGGAATGATCCCCTCAAATGAATTCTGTGAATAATATCTAGGAACAAATCAATGACCATGTAATAAACCTATAATTTCATCTGCATATTTGAAATACATAATTTGTTTTTTCCTTCATGACAAAACAACACTCTCTTCTCAAATGGTGTGTAGTATAATCTGAGCATATGCTGACCATGCTTTCCTCCTCTTGTATGGGAATACTGAACAATATGCCCTTGAACAAGCTCTGCAGAAGCTACGACATTTTTAAAGAGCTCTGCCCAATGTTTTATCACTACCTACCACCTCACTGAAGGTTTCTTCTGACCTTCTGTCCTTTGGAACTTCATTTTCTTCCTTTTGTCATTAGTTGTGCATATTCTAAGCCTGTTTAGCGTTCAGTCACAACTGGCACTAGGAATGTATTCCAGTCACAAAAACTATTGTTGTTTTTTTTGTTTGTTTTGTTTTTTACACGTCTCTTTTTCATTTTCACTCAGAAAATAGGAGTGGCAGCTAGAGCCCTTCCTCCCTTTTCAAAATTCGTCCATCTACCATGCCTTCCAGATCAGGTTTACAAGCTAAACACAAAGCAGCTGAACACAAGTAACTTACCACTAAACTTTCAGGGCAAACATAACTGTTTGATCTGGCACAGACAGACTTTCCCCTCCTCTCTTCCTCCCTGTCTAAGTGGGGGAGATGTACCTTCCGTCTTCAACACATAAAGTACATCTCAAAGCTTATCAACTCACCCCAGTCTTCATCACTTATCCGAACAAATGAACGATCTCTTAGAATTCTAGAAAACATCATTAAGAGAACAAAAATGAAAAATGAAACAGTGTTTATTCAGAAGTGACATGCCAAAGATGTACAGACAGTAACTTCAGGTTCACTTACCCAGCATTGTTTATGACAATATCTGCAAAAAAAGAAAATTTAACTAAATGAGTGTACTGACAAAATATAACCTTACTTTCATCATTTTCCAATTAAAAAAACAAAACAACAAACAAACAAACAAAAAAAAAAACCCAAGCAACCACATATAGAAAAATTAAAAACTGCACATGCCATGTTCTATTCCACAGCACCCTCTTCTAGTTAAGAAAATAATTGAGAAAAGACAAAATATTTGAATACTGGCAAATCTCAGCATAATAACAAAACGAGCTAACTCGTTTTGTTATAACGTTATAACATTAACATAACGTTATAAGTTATAAAATAACTAAACGAGCACTCTAAAAGAGCTTTAGAGAGGAAAAGCTGACAAGTGCTGGCTAACTGGGAATACATTTCCTACAGGATGCAGTCATCCTGCTCAGTTTTACAGCTTACTTTATACTCCACAGTGCTCCAGATATCAGTTTGTACTACCATCTTTGTCACAGTAATCTCAAATGAAAGCTAGAAGCACCACAGCGTTGCAGAGCCACTTCAACAACTTGGATCAAAACCGACTTTTGATCAAGTATTTAATTTCGCTCTTCTTTCTTTTTGATCATATATAAATTTTAGCCATATAAGAATGGGCTAAAATAACATGAACATCACGAGTAAGCAGTGGCAATCACATGCAAAACAGGATTTTTACTTTCTAGACAAAATACTTCAATAGTTTTTTTTTTAAATTTCACTTGGAGCATTTGGATCTTCACATAGGCAAAGAAGCTTCCAGAAAATAAAAGAGCCTCTCTGATTCTTCAGCTCAGCTATTTATTCAGTGTTATGCAGCTAGCTATAATAATTGACAGGAGGTGTACTTTGAGACAGAAACTATTAACCATTACTTAAGTAAAAAATTTGGCAGGGCAGGAAAATGGGAATCCTATGCTGAGCCTTAGAATTGTACGAAAAAGTATCAAAAACTGAGAAAAGATAGCCATTTAGATTTAGAAAGCAGCAAGTCTTAACAGTCTACGGAGATCAAGAGCTTTCTTCTAATGTCAAGCTGTACTTCATACACTTGTTAACTGCAGTGTTTATAATGGTTCTGTACTCACAAACAAGTTAAGACAAGAATTATGCAACAGTACCTATCCTCCCAAAAGCCTCAAGTGCTGACTTCACAAGCTTTTCACCATCTTCCACTGAATCTGTAAGAAAAAAGTAAATTCCAGTAAGTGAGCTAGATGCATTGCACTTCCAGAATATTAATTCCACATATCTCAGAAGATGAATTGCATAAAACCTCAATATAAAATAAATCTCGTCATCGCTTGCACGTGGCCTAAAGCATACTGTGCTCAGTAAGTCTTAGTGATGCAATCTTTGGCACTGCAAGATAAACAAGCCAGACAAGTAAGAACTGTCCATACCATACTTTGCCTCTGACAACTGCAGGTAGATAGGTTTTCAGTGATCCAATGTTGAGACAGCACATCAGAAAAAAAGGAATTGCTAAAAGAATATTAACTAGAAAACTGTTTATGCATTTGCTTTTAACACCTCGGCTGCCTTGCTCCAGCTTTCAGTCCATCCATTTCATTCATATGGTATTGGCAAGCTTAAAGCAGTCTTTTATTAAGCATTGTGAACCTTCCTTTTAAGACGACTACTGTGCCTACTGACAGACCATTGAGCTAGTCTGGAAGAACAACATACCATAATTGGGTACTGCTTTCCCACCATTTGCTCTGATTTCACTGACAACTTTGTCAGCAGCTGAGGAGCTCTTGCCATATCCCTTGAAGTCACCTCCAAGATCATTCACTGTGTAAAAAGGAAATATTGATTTTTGATTGTTAATACTCAACATTTCTGTTCTCTGCTTATCTCACTTACACAGTTGAAGTTCTAAGCGATGTTAATAAAATCTGCTGCTCTGGATCCTACAGAGAATTTCAGATTATCACAGAAGAAGAATAAGTGGCATTACTGGCTCACAGGGGAAAAAAAAACAAACACAAAGTAGTATAATGTACACAATCTTTTCTTTTTAAAATAACACATGAAACAACTTTTCTTTTTCTTTCCACCACACACAGTGCTTACTTGCTTTGTCCAGGCCACCTCTCTGTGTTGCTGTATTTCAAAAACAAGGACTGGGATAGCGCACCAATTACAGGCAGTTAATTCGGGTCTGTCATCAAACTGCCACATCTACTGGATGAACTGTAAACAAGACTGGGAAGACTGTGTGCCTTTTTAACACAGTGGGTGAAGCGTTACTAGCAACCTTCATTATAGAACAGGTGAAGGAGTCTGAACAAAAGGAGAACAGCCTGCCCCAGAACTTCAGATCCTGGTTCTGCAGGGACACGAGGGCCATCTGAAACATCTGGCTGCTCTGTACAAAAGGGTGAGGGTGCACATCATTAATGGTAGCCGTGCTGTAACAGTTTGCTGCATCTGCGTGTCCCAGAGCTCCACAGAATTCATGCACATTAGATTTGGTCAAAAAACTTTAAAAAAAAAAATCACTCTTGCAACAGGTCTGAGAAGAAATTGCAAGACAAACAGAACAGACTATGGATTAATATGCAACATCAGCCTTTGGTTGTGGTGAACTTCAGCTCTGTGCCCTCCACTTTTGCAAAGCCCTCAAGCAGCCAGCTATAGTGAAATTTGCTTTTTGCTGGTCTTGATGCTCAACAACAACTGTAAACCTGCTGTATATTCACTGTTCCTCTTTTCCCTCCTTTTTATATTCTGCATTTGAAGAGGAATGTACGTTGCAGGGCATGTAATAAAATCATTCTCCATTTCTCAAAGCAAAAAGGCCTCATCCAGAATCCTGTATTAAATTCTTTGTGCAACACTTCAGAGAGAGATGGAAACACTGGAGAAAATCCAAGTGTGTGAAAAAGAATGCCGAATCCTAGCAGAAATGAGTCACACAAAGGGTCAAAGAAAGAAAAACGCACAGCTAGAAGCAGGAAGAATGAATACAGAATGTGCTGATATGCTCAAGTACGTTACAAAACTGATGAAAAAGAGGAAGGACACAAAATCTCCAAACTAAATAGATCATTATCTGATATTTGGAACTTGCAGCCAGCAGACCTCAGCTGAGGGAGGGAAGATTGAGGTTGGATGTCAGGGCGTTCTTTACAGAGAGAGTGGTGAGGTGCTGGAACAGCTGCCCAGAGAGGCTGTGATGCCCCGTCCATCCCTGGAGGTGTTCAAGGCCAGGTTGGATGGGGCCCTGGGCAGCCTGGGCTGGTAAGAAATGTGGAGGTTGGTGGCCATGCCTGTGGCAATGCGTTGGAGCTTCATGATCCTTGAGGTCCCTCCCAGCCCAAGTAATTCTATGATTCTGTGGTTCTGTGAGGCACTGAGGAAGTCACCTTTAAGTGTAGCATTAGAATAGGCAAGGTAGGCAGACCATTTAGTCCTCAACTTCAAAGATCTTTAATTTGACATTACAGAAAAATCAGTGAGGATCAGAAGCAGGAATTCTACCACGTCTTGTGTAAGAAGAGTGGGTAATTTTGTGCTAAATGTTTATACACAGATGTTCTGTTAGTCTCTGAAAGGCACTGCAACTCTCCTTCACTTCAAAAATAAATTTCTGAGAACATCTTAATTAATCACTTTGGGAAATTTGCCAAGTCAGGGAAGTACCTGGGGCTGAGTGCAGGCAATAACACAAGTGAAGCCATAATGAGTACACAAGGAAGAAGAGAGCTATCCTGGGCTTTGGAAATGATAAAATAACTCTGAAAGTGTAACACAGGAAATAAAACAACACATAAACAACTTTATCTAGACTCAAGCTTAGCATCTTGTAATTTTCAAATTAAAAAATCCATTTCAAAACCCAGACACTGCAGAAGTTGTGACAGAGTATGGTTATATCCTGAACTTCAGAGAGTTCCTCTACTGGTACACTATTAGCAGAAGCAGATCTGTACAGTGAAATAGTTGGTGCTGAACACCTGACATCCCAAGTACACCCTTTTGACAAAACAAACCATTTAACAACAACTATCTGTAAGATGGAGCTATAACTCGGATGTTCATTTGGAAGAACTTGCACACTGCTAAATTTCATCTTCTGCTTTGGTTTCCAAAGGAACACCATTCCTCCACTTCAATACCATCCCACAATGCAAATGAAACAGACATGGTAAAGAAAGATGCATGTAATTGAACTAAAACAGCAGCACAGAAAAGCATGCAGACTGCAGATACACTGAAAGGAAGAAATACCAGGATCTGGACATAATTCAGCATGTGAGACAAAAAGCATTCCCCTCTTCATGCTTATGTCTTTCTGATAGGGACCATGAAAAATACCAAGCATGACAAAAAATTGACAGCAAGCAACCTTAACAGTGAAGGAAAATGGAGGATTCCACTTGGTCACACTTGTCAGTCAAACCTGGCAGCAATTCACACAACAGAAGATTACACACAGATTGAAACTGGACAGAAAAAGCTCCCAAGCTGAGACCCCACTACTTCTCTGGAGCATTTGCCCACTGTTTTTGCATACCTTCTTTTCTGTAATTAAAAAAAAAAAAAATGTTTTCAAGAGAAAAGGCATAGGTCAAGCTGAGTGGTGCGTTTGATACGGTGGAAGGAAGGGATGCCATTCAGAGGGACCTCGACAGGCTGGAGGGCTGGGCTCGGGTGAACCTAATGAGGTTCAACACGGCAAAGTGCAAGGTTTTGCATTTGGGCCGGAAGAACCCCAGGCACCCGTACAGGCTGGGAGGAGTGGGCCTGGAGAGCAGCTCGGCAGAGAAGGACCTGGGGGTCCTGATGGACGAGAGACTGAACATGAGGCAGCAGTGCGCTCTGGCAGCTCGAAAGGCAAATGGGATCCTGGGCTCCATCAGGAGAGGGGTGGTCAGCAGGGACAGGGAGGTGATTGTCCCTCTCTACTCGGCTCTTGTGAGGCCCCATCTGGAGTACTGCGTCCAGGTGTGGAGCCCTCAGTACAAGAAAGCATTGAGATTTTGGAAAGGGTCCAGAGGAGGGCGACTAAGATGATCAGGGGGCTGGAGCACCTCCCCTATGAGGACAGGCTGAGGGAGCTGGGCTTGTTCAGCCTGGAGAAGAGAAGGCTGCGGGGTGACCTCATTGCAGCCTATCAATACCTGAAGGGAACCTACACCCACGAGGGGAGTAAACTCTTCAAAAGGGCTGACAACAGCAGGACTAGGGGAAATGGATCCAAGTTGAAGGAGGGAAGATTTAGGTTGGATGTTAGGGGGAAGTTCTATACAAGGAGAGCGGTTAGGCCCTGGAACGGGCTGCCCAGGGAGGTTGTGGATGCCCCGTCCTTGGATGTGTTTAAGGCCAGGTTGGACGGGGTCCTGGGCAACCTGATCTGAATGTGTGTGTTTGGTGGCCCTGCTAGGCAGGGGGGTTGGAACTACATGATCCTTGAGGTCCCTTCCAACCCGGGTGATTCTGTGAGATTCTGTCTCAGTCTCATACCTGCTTTTTTTTAAATTAGATAAATTCAGAAGCTTACAGAAGTAATTTCTCAACTCTTTGGAGTCAGAATCATAAGAGAAAAAGAATAAGAAAAATAAATATAGTCATGATAATAAAAGAGCACTCCTCTACAAGCTGAAGTGAGGTTCAATTTACAATAAGGACCAAGAGCCTTCCTTTACAATTAATTCATATCATACTGATTTAGCTACTGTGCAATAAGGCCATGAGCTAAAGCAGTATTAGCTGTTGTTGGGTAATATAATACACTCTCTTTCAGATCTTTCTGGAAAGTCTAAAACATTACTAACTGTACACAACCAACATTATTAAACATTGTGACTATTTAGGACCTAATTCATGTTAAAGGAGAACTTGTGACAAAGTATTCAAGTTTCCAATAAATAAGGTCAAAAGTTTTTTAAAAAATTTAATCATGACAATAAGTATAGTCAATTTTTATCAAAGTATCTAGACTGAGATTGGAATGTTCATTTGAAAGCCGCAAAAATCATCCAGCAAATTCTTGCCCACATTCAACAAGCTGTTCAAGTATTTAATCTTGACCTCATCAACAATATCTGTAGAAATTCACTCACAGGCAGTGAAATGGCAGAGGCTAACTGCCCAAGACCGTAACAGCCTTTAGAAGTGGCTTCTGACATGACATTTGGCAGAGCTAAAGAAGGCGGAATACCATAAGCACAAAACCCTTTACAGGGAGGTGTTTGTTACTGTTATTTTATTAATGGCTCCTTTGTAATGTTCTGCAGAAGGAAACAACATAGCCACTTCCAGCATATATGTTACTTTCTGGGGCTACCAGTACTGCACTACATTCTGATGTATTTACTCTCCTAGGAGAAGGTAGCAGAAGACACATAGGCACATTTCTAAGTGGTCGTATTAAAAGTTTCAGAACCGTGCTCACCTGAGATAATATTCTCCTTGGCTACAGGGTAGCATGAAGACTAGTATATATAGGATGAAATTCAAGCCAGGATGATTATCTGATTCAGATTGGCTCTCCAGCAAAGATAAGCCCTTGGACAAATTTAGGCAACTTGTTCCATTAAAAATAATAACCCTTAGAATCTAAACAGCAAGAGATAAGACAAAAAACTATAAGAAAGCCTACTGTCACAAAGGGCATGGACAGCTGAATGCCAGCTATGGGAAAAAGGTAAAGGTTAGTGTCTTGATTAAGTTACGGTAAAACTTACCAACCACTGAAGCTCCTCTTTCGGCAAAAGCAAGAGCGTAAGCTCTGCCCAAACCTGGTTTAAGAAAGCAGAAGTTAAAAAAGTGTCAGTTTGTCTCCTGAAGCATAATTCTAAAAAATCTAAACAAAATTACAACGCGTGGAGAAAAAATGCACCAGATCAAGCCAAAAATTCCGCAGGTTTTACGTAAAATTTTATCTCCCATTAGAATTGAACTTTCACATAATTTCAAATCATAGAAGTTAATTAGCAGATAAACTCTTGACAGACAAGAGGAAAAAAAAAATTGCCCATGATTACTCTTTGTTACTGCTCTCAGCATAACCATGAGGGAACGCTGCCTGCTGTGACAGAAACATACACTGGTAAGGCACAAAGTTTAATGACTTGACACAACCACACAGGAGGGAATGTTTTGAGTTAATTAATTACATTGTAAGAGAATTCCAGAATTATAGTTAGCCTTTAAGATCCAAAGAACTTTACAAACCAAACTGTGACTGAAAGATGTACTGACAAAACCCCTCTAGGTATCTGGGTACAAAGCAATCTCACAGTACCACAGCTAGCTAGGTACACAAAGCTCACCTAGCCTAACAATAGAACATAATTTTTGCCTCACATGCAAAAGCAAGCCCATTGTACTTTCACTCTGATTTCATGCTAAGTGGGCTAAACATTAGTTATTTGTAGTGACAGATGATTCACGTACACGGACTTTATACCCCTCTCAGTCAAAAGTTATTGAAATTCATAATGCAGACTCCATTTTCATGCAAAAAAAAAAAAGCAATAATCAGAAGATCATAAAACAAAGAGTAATATGCTCCAGTGCACTCAATTGGCAAGAAAGAGCAAAGCATTTAAAAACAAAAAATAATCTCAAAATAAAATTAATTAATTGGTTTTAACTGCAGAAACAAATGACAGCGCTGCACAATAGGCAAGCACAAGGACTTGCCCAGAATGAAAGCAAACTGAAGTATCTTAGATGCCTGTGTGTGTGAATACAGGTCCCACTTTGAAACAAACTACTGGTGCAGATGTTTTAGATAAATTTTCAGCTCTCATCCGTTCTTTGCCATTCAAAACAGCCAATGTCAACAAACAAGGCAGTTAGCAGACTAATATAGACTCATAGGATATTCTGATTTCTAAAAGGCCACCTACTCCAACTCCCCTGCAATGAACAGGGACACCTACAGCTACCTTACAGTGCTCAGAGATTTTCCATGCCAGGTCCAGCCTGACTTTCAGTGTCTCAAGGGATGAGGCATCCACCACATCTCTGAGCAATATGCTATCTACAGTACTCTAAACTAGACAGAAACAAACCAAGAACTAACTTGACATTTAACAGGGTTTCCATTTACCTTTGCTTGGATTTAATCATCTACTTATCAACAACTCTTGTGAAATAAACATCCAAGGACAGTTTTTTTCTGTTTACTAACCATTTACAAGCAGCTGAAGTACAAAGGTCATTGTACCCATTGTACCCAATTACTTACAACAAGCAATTGTTGCTCCACACGCTGCTTTCTAGAAGTTTTGCTACTGAGAAAGGTGTTTATTTGTTTTGTTTTTCTGTCAGCTAAGAGCTTAACCTCTACTGCAGGGACTTTTGTACAGAGAGAGAGGCACACCAATCTGGTAAAAGGTGAAAGACACCACACAAAAACATGACCTCCCTCAGTTTTTGTCAGCGTCAGCCCCTGTGAGCAACACAAATCAATCACTTACTACTTTTCAGCTGATTTCTCATTCATGGTCCAAAAGATGTCACAAGAATCACAAGAATCACAAGGTTGGAAATGACCTATAAGATCATCCAGTCCAACCGTCTCCTCATCACCATTGCCACCACTAGTACTAAACCATATCACGCATAAACCATATCACACGTCAGATCACCCATGCCCCCAGAATAATCCCATTAAAAACAAACAAACAAAAAACGGGAAAATTTCACTGTACATAGACAATCTTCTCAGAGGATAATGGAAAACGAAGTATAACTACAGATTTTGTCACTAACTCCTCAAAACTCATGAGGTTCAATGAGAAGTGTTGGTCCTGCACCTGAGGAGGAATAACTGCAGTACAGGTAAGCCCTAGGTAGACAATGTGGCCAACTGACCACAAGCCAGCAGCGTGCCCTTGTGGCCAATAAGGCCACAGGTATCCTGAAGTGCATTAAAAGAATATGGCCAGCAGGTTAAAGGGAGGTGATCCTCCCCCACTACTCTGCCCTGGTGAGGCCACATCTGGAGTACTGAGTCAAGCTCAGGGCTTCCTAGATGAAAAAAAGACAGGGATGTTCCAGAGAGTCCAGAGAATATGATGAAGGGTCTGGAGAGTCTCTTGTGAGGAAAGGCTGAAGGGGCTGTATAGCCTAGAGTACACTCAGAGCGTATCCTATCAATGCTCATAAATATCTAAGGTGCAGAAGCACAGCTTTTCAATAGGACAAGGAGGAATGGATTTAAGCTGAGACAGGAGCGATTTAGGTTAGGTATTAGGAGGAAGTTTTTCACTCAGAAGGTGGTGAAGCACTGCAGGTTGCCCAAGGAGGCTGTGGATGCCCCATCCCTGCAGGCATTCAAGGCCAGGCTGGATGTGGCTCTGGGCAGCCTGGGCTGCTGGTTGGCGACCTGCACACAGCAGGGGGTTGGAACTGGATGGGCGCTGTGGGCCTTTGCAACCCAGGCCATTCTGATTCTGCGAAGCCAAGCTCTTTCCAGTGGTGTGCAACCACGAGGAGCAGTGGGCACACAGATAGACCTGCACATGAAGAAGAACGCCCTTAAGTGTGACAAAGCACCGGAACAAGTTTCTGTACAGACACTCAGGGCCCGTCCGGACGCCTTCCTGGGCAACCCTGCAAGGATCCTGCTCTCTTTTGACAGCAGGAGTCACGGCGGTCACCTCTGCGCAGCCTTGGCCGCGCCGCGCCTCCCCCGCACCGGAATCCAGCGGGAGCACCCGCGCCTCCACCGCCTGCAGGGCACCGGCCAGGCCTCGGGCTCCTCCACGGCACGGCACGACATAACGTCGCTCACCTCCTCCGGCGCCGGTCACCAGCACCACCCGCCCGTCAAACCGCAGCCCCGCCGCCATCGCTGTCCGCTCAGCTCGCGACCCCGTACACAGAACGCGGTGCCCAGAACGGCCCGGGGAGCAGCGACTCGACCGGCTCCGCGCAGGCGCATCTACCGCCCCCGAGCTCCACGGCGGGGCGGGGCGGCCGTGTGGGAGGTGCAGCTCCGCCCGCTGTGGCTGCGGGGTGGCTTGAGGAATGCCGGAGCTGAGGTCGCCCGAGGGGCTCGTCTGGAACGCGGGAAAGAAATGAAAAGCAAACAAACAAACAAACAAACAAAAAAAACCCACAAGAACCCAACAACAAAAAAAAAACAACTTGAATTCGTCGGTTGAGATAAAACTCTTTATTAAGACAGAGGAAAGAAAAATATTGTGGCTACATATATATATAAAAATATATAACAGGTGATGCAGAAGTAATTGCTTGCCACCCCCCAACTGATATCCAGGTAGTCCCCAAGCAGTGGAGCAGAGCAAGATGAACTCCTCCCCCTTCAAAACTCCTTCTGCTTGGTGTCATATGGTGTGGAAAATCCCTTTGGACACTGTAAGCCAGCTGTCCTAATTCTGTTTCCTCCAAGCTCCATGGGCTCCTGACTGCGAATGGCTTTGGCTCTGTACAACACTGCTTAGCAGCAGCTATAAACATTGGTGTGTTATCAACACTGTTTTTCTCCTACAGCATCATAGTGGACACTGAAGAAAACAGAATCACAGAATGACTTGGGCTGGGAGGGACCTCAAGGATCACAAAGCTCCAGCCCCCTGTCACATGCAGGGCCACCAACCTGCACATTTAATACCAGCCCAGGCTGCCCAGGGCCCTTTCCAACCTGGCCTTAAACACCTCCAGGGATGGACGGGGCATCCACAGCCTCTTTGGGCAGCCTGATAATTAAAACAATTCTGTCCTAGGTGTAACGAAGGCAGGGATAAGATATTTTAACTTGCTTTCCTTGTTTCTTTATTTGTTTCTTAGTGGCCCTGCATGTGGCAAGAGGGTTGGAGATTCATGATCCTTGAGGTCCTTTCCAACCTTGGCCATTCTGTGATTCTGTGATTCTGTTTATCAACATCCTATTTTTTTTTTTTTTTTAATTAAAAAGTAAAAATAAAAATAAAAATTGAGAGAGAGAATCTTCCCCTAGTCATTTTTGCCCGAGATGAGGGATGGAGACTGGAAAGTGATCTCCCTGTCTCTGTCTTGACCCAAGCATCTTTGTTCTTTGTCTCTTTCCTGTTTTAGCGGGCAGTTGGTCGGGCAACCCATGAAAAGACTTCAGCTAAGGAAGATAAAAACTAAGTCTCCAAGAATCTAGACTCTCCAAGAATCGCTGCTGTGAAAATATGCTGAATTTGGCAAACAACTTCCAACTTCCTGCATTCTCTTCATCTTAAAAAAG
The DNA here is from genome assembly GCF_019232065.1 of Centrocercus urophasianus. Classification (NCBI taxonomy): domain Eukaryota; kingdom Metazoa; phylum Chordata; class Aves; order Galliformes; family Phasianidae; genus Centrocercus; species Centrocercus urophasianus. The sequence continues at coordinate 7,658,524 of NW_024884878.1, forward strand.
GATTATTTTTCTTGGAGATTATAGTGATCATAATGTAGCCACACTCACAACTTTCATCAATCCTAATCAGATTACTTATTCATTGATACCTAACTGCTAAGTTAAAATACAGATGGGGAAGGTTGTTGTTTCTTTGTTATTGTTGTTGTTGTTGTTTTGGTTTGGTTTTTCTCCTTGTTTCAGTCATAAATTGACAGTCTGCCATACCTTATTGGAATTCAGTGTAAATACACTTGGATGCAATTTTTCATTTCCAGACAGCTAATTCATTTCCTTTTAAAATAATTCACATCCATTTTCTGCTGGTCTGTTTCATTGCTTTGGAAAGTTGGTTTAAGGAAATCGCTGAGCACTGGCTGAGGATATAAATGAGTTCCATAGAAACATCAAGCATATTTACTTCTAAATAACCCTGCAAAATGAACAGCTTCCCTTTTACAGGCTGGAAGCCACAGAAGGATATGTAACACAAATGGCTGTGGGACTCTGTGTATCATTTAACCTCTGGTCACCTGAATATTTTTTCCTTAAAATTCACTTTTAGCAGCTGCTGGTAACTGTGTATTTTGTGAAACCAATCACCTGCATTAAATAGGAGCAAGTATACCTGTCCCTTGTACCACTGTAGGTAAGACATGCTGTAAGACTCGTTCATTCAGAGTGTAACTGTATCAGCTTTGGAGCCCAGCAGCAGATCCACGCAGGATTTTCTATCATCACCTACCCAACTCTGAGCTGATGAAACATGGGCAGGGATCTCACAGAATTCTTTCTTCTTACTTGCTCACCCTCCCAGATGACTGAGAGCATCATCAGCCTTAGTCTCTAGAAGATGTAAACTCCCTGGAGGTCAGTGTTAGGAGTGCCCAGTATTCAGAGCTTCAGATAAACTTATTTCACTGGGGAAAGCAGCAACACACTCCCTCTGTGCAGACAAATCTTACTTAATGGTAACACTTGCACAGTTCACACTGTTTCCAGAGCTAGCAGTAAGATTTTTAACTGTTGTTGCACATTATCTCCTCTGCTATTGGTATGTCATTGTGTACCCTGAAAGAATTGATAGTTACCTGCATGATAGCTACTGTAAGACTTCCAAGAAATAAGAATTTCTGACCTCGGGTAGTCAGTAACATTCGCCATTTTAGAAATAGTAGGAATGCAGATCTGTTGCCTGTGATGTTAATACATAAAGTTCTGTTTGAAGGGCGGAGTTAGACCGAATTAAATCCTACAGTTGCAATTTATAGTTTAGACACTAGAGGAAGCACAGTGCTACAACGCTGAGATCCATACATTTACAGATAAAATGTTAGTAATGACATTTGCATCCAACAAACACAGAAAAGATCACATCCAAGCATCACTGCTTCTATATACACTGGTTTTGCTTAGCCAATAGGTTTGCTCCCATGATAGCATCCTCCTGCATATATAGGCACCTACTGGAAACTACAAGTAAATAGAACAGCTGTTAAAAGTTTTAAGTGTGAGAAATATTGTTGAATTTTGTGCATAGAGAGTCTCTTGCAATAAATGCATGTTGTGCTGACACTGTACTAATCATAATAAAATACAACCAGAAGTAATTCTACTTCCAGAAATTGTGTTTCCTTTTAATGCAGCTCAACACAAGAACAGATTTTCCTATAGCATGAGGATCAGTGCAGTCAGCTGTCTAATACATGAAAATATTACTGACTGAGTCATTTTGCAATTGCTGTTCAAGAGGAAGTAACAGATTGAGCTCCTGTGAGCTTTGGCTCATTCTTGATACTGTCTTTATTGTTGCTGCATTGTGTGATCAGGCTTCCACTGGGGAGAGGAGAGGAAAGTTTCCCAGAGCAAGATTGCTTCTTGCTGCCACAGGAGCAGTACAGTGCACAGAAGAGAGACTTGCACACATGTAGTTATAGTACTATCTCTTGAACACTATGCACTCTTTCCCAGGTTTTCATCAGGGTGCCAAGGGTCACATTTCTGCGCTATCCAGCAAGTTTATGAGACCATTTCTTAGGGAAATGCATAAAAACTAACAGCAGAAATATCCAGCTTAGTCAACTGTATATACACTTCTAGAAACCTCTAGTTAAGGCTGAAAACATTAAGACACTCAATAGGAACTAACTTAGTCATCCTTACACTATCAGCAACATTTGCATAATCCTTAACGTAGAGGATGTGGTGTCCAAAACGGTACAGTTCTGACAACAAGGCTATAAACTGGTCCTGAGAGGCTGGTTTTGGCTTCTTTCATGATCTTAACGAAGGCATTTGGGTTCCATTTACTTCTGTTCACTTTTTATTAGATAATGGGCAGGAAGAGGACTCTACTCAGGAATTTGCCTGGAAGTTAGTTATTATTACATGCCTCTAAATAAGATCAGGCCTTGAGGTACTTCTTACAGCATAATTTTTTCTTCTTGTGACTAACATGCCTTGTTAACACCTCAGGATGTTCTATAGCTTTCTTGTTTTGATGTATGTGCTGTAGCTAGAATCACAGAGTCACAGAATAGACTGTCTTGGAAGGGACCTTATGAACCATCCAGTTCCAACCTCCTTTCCACAGACAAGGTTGCTGCCCACCAAGTCAGGTTGCCCAGTGCCCCATCCAAACTGGCCTTGAGCACCCTTCAGGGATGGTATATCCACAGTTTCTCTGGGCAAACCATTCCAGTGCTTCATCACACTCTGAGTAAAGAACCTCTTTCTAACAGCTAATCTAAACCTCCCCTGTTTGAGTTTAAAGCCACACCTCCTTGTCCTACCACCAGCAGATCATGTATAAGGTCAATCTCCCTCCTGGTTATAAGATTCCCTCAAGTACTGGAAGGCCACAGAGAGATTTCCTGGAGCCGTCTGTCCTCCAGGCTGCACAACAATACTCCCTCAGCCTTTCTTATAGCAGTGGTGTGCCAGCCCTCCAGTCGTCTTCCTGGCCCTTCTCTAGGCCTGTTCCAATAGCTTCACATCTTCCCTGTGCTGGGAGCCCCAGACCTGAACACAGTGCTCCAGATGGGGCCTCACGTGGGCAGAATAGAAGGGGACAATCACCTCTGTCTCCCTGCTGGTCACCCCTCTTCCTATGCAGCCCAGGATACTGTTGGCCATCTGGGCTACAAGCACACTGCTGGTTCATGCCCACTTCTCAGTCTCCAGAGCCCCAAGTCCTCCTCCTCAGAGCTGCTCTCAAGTTCTTCTCCCAGTCTGTACAACATATCTGGGATTTCCCTGACTCAAGTGCACCACTTGGCTTGGTGACATCTGCAAATTTGCTTGATACCATTCTCTGTGTTACTGATAAAGGTGTTGAAGAGCACCAGCCCCAAGACAGACCGCTGGGGGACACCACTACTCTCTAGCTTTGACCTCACATACAGCCACTGACCATAGCCTTCTGGCTGTGACCATCCAACCAATTCCTTATCCACAAAACAGATCACCTTTCAAATCCACATCAGTTTGGAGATAAGGATATGGTGTGGGACCACATCAAAGGCCTTGCACAAATCCGGATACATAGCATCAATTGTCCTTTCTTTGTTCACCAATGCCTGCTATGCTGTTAAAGAAGGCCATTCTTCTTCTTTGGTTTGGTCAGGCACAATCTGCCCTGGCAAAGCTGTTTTGGCTGTCTCAGAGCACCTCCTCATCTTGCATGTGCCTTACCATATCTTCCAGGAAGATCTGTTCCACAGTCTTCCCAGACATAGAGGTGATGCTCACCAGCTTGTACTTACTTGGGTTGTCCTTTCTCTCTTTCACGAAAATTGGAGTGACACCTTTGTTTTTCCAGTCATGAAGGACTTTGCCTGACAGCCATGACTTCTCAAAGTCTCTCAAATGAGAGAGCGTCTTGGCTCTCAGCCAGTTCCTTCAGGACCCTGGGATATATTGTCACCTGGCCCCTCTACAGACTTGTACACACTCAGCATCATGACATGGTCTCTGAACTTGCTCTGGTCTACAGTGGGAGGGATTTTTCTACCCAGTGCTAGCCTGGAGATTCAAGGACCTGATGATGTGGGAGGGACATGAGGAGGGACACGAGAGACATGGGATTCAGCAAAGACCTGAAACTTCAGAACTGTAAATAAAATTACATTTTCCTTTACAGATTTCTCTGTGTGTGTCTGGAAAACATAGTAGAAAGAATCATAGAATCACAAGGTTGGAAACGACCTGCAAGATCATCTGGTCCAAGCCCCCTCCCATTCCTATCAGTGCCACAAGCACTAACCCACATCTCGCAGCTCCTCATCCGGGCGCCTCTTGAACACTGCCAGGGACGGCGACTCCACCACCTCCCTGGGCAGGCATTGCAGTGCCTGACCACCCTCTGAGAGAAAAAGTTTCTGCTAACATCCAACCTAAACCTCCTCTGGTACAACTTCTGGCCGTTTCCTCGGGTCCTACTGTTTGCCTGGGAGAAGAGGCCAGACCCTTTTGCACCACAACCTCCCTTCATGCAGTTGTACAGTGCAATGAGGTCTGAGCCTCCTCTTCTCCACATTGAACAATCCCAGCTCCCTCAGCCGCTCCTCATAAGACTTGTGCTCCAGACCCCTCACCGCTTTCGCTGAAAGTGTACTAAAGTGAAAATTTTCAGTTTTATGTTTTTTAATTACCTCTAAAAAAAAAAAAAAAAAAATCAGTATACAAAGAGCCACTCAAACTGCAAATGAATTTGATGGGTTCCCTTAACAATGGAAAATAATTTGTTCCAAAAGTCATCTGAGCTGTCAGAAAATGGAAATGTCTCAGTGCAAAGTAGTACCACCTGTAGCCACAGTGAGGTGATGTTAGGTGGAAAATTGGATGGAGTAAAGCTGTTAAGCCACAAATGAATAGCAAACTCAGTGTAATTTTAAAACCGAGTTTTAAAATGAGTGAGTCATAGTGGGAGAGTAATAGCAGGATATCCAGTTTCCAAACTCATCTAGACAGTGTTTAAAGTGGTTGAAACTGATAACAAAATAAGTGAGTCAAAAAGGACATGGTTTTGTCTCTTAGTAACCAGCATGATCTTCATCATGAATATTTGTCATTAACCCTTTTACTGGCATAGCAGGCTTTAAAAATTGCATGAAAATTCTCTAGAAATAAAAAATCCCAGGCATTAACCCTGCAACACTGAGAATAATTTGTTTTGTTTTCTGTTATGCCTCTTTCCCAGCAACAGGTGGGTTGTTTCATAAAAGGTAAATTTTCACACTGCGTATTAAAACAAATTTAATGTCCATTGTACAACCTTCTTCCAACTAAGAGGCTAAATAGCTGGAAGTTTGTATTCTTTTACTTTGTCTTTTTTTTTTTTTTTTTTTTTAACTCAGGTTTGTATGTTTTGTGGACACTGCAAGCCTTATAGCGTCATTCAAAATGTTTCCTACTGTCTACTGCCGCTGAGTGTGAGCAGAATAAGACTGTTGACAAACCTGCTTTTACTCTAAACTTTTTGATATTGCTAAAAGATACTCCTTGGTCATAATGCTCATTTTTAAGAACTTAATTTGCTTTCTAAACGTTTCTGTTCATGGTTTAGGGGACGATCAGATGTATATTGATTCCATGCTAAAAATGGCACCTTTCAATAAGCAGTACAAAAGCGCGGCAGACAGAGATGGTAACACCCCGTATGTTATAACAGCCACATAGCTGGAGAGGTCCCAAGTGTTTTTAATATAGATGCTTTCTGCTCTACAAAACCATTGTGCAGTTTTACCATCATTCCCATTTTCTCTCTCACTGCAGCCCAGCACTGGCTGTCAGCTCACAGAGGTCACCGAGATGTCTCAGCCTTGGGCTCGTCACTAAAGCTCATCTTACAGGCAAATGCCAGGATGGCACCCTGTTACTCTCTCAGTAGAAGTGATCAGATATAACGATTTGCTTTGATTAGATGTACTATTTTATGTGATATAATCTCCCCACTTAGGAATTTTCAAAGCTAGCACATATAGTGATTCTGTTTATTCTAGAAATATCAAGTATATGATTCCCACTCTAACTTGTCTCCTCCTGTGTTCATAAGTCTATGCTGGCTTGTAAGTGGGGTTTTCTTTCATCGAATCCAACATTTTTGACACTCAAAAAGTAGCTGTCATGACGTGATGTTCAGGAGCAGCACATTGTGCAGCTAGCAGGGGTGTGTTCTTGTGAGCTAATTACAAATGCAAATGGAGATGTTTTTACAGCTTTTGTCAGCCTGCATCACAGGAGGTGTCATGCCCTTGTTCTGGTAACAAACACTAATTTTTGGATTTGTTGCCCATACTGCTCAATTAAACGGGAAATCCACTCTGGGAGTGGAGGCAGAGCACTTGATTCCATGAGAGACTCAAGGTTTAAAGAAGCCCGAAGCCCAGAGTCAGTCAGAGGTTGGTGGATTGCTGAGCTTGTATGTAGTAACGCGTTGCTATAATGAACTCATTAAGCAGAAACTTGTTGCATGTGCAAATTCGTAGCTTTGAAAATATATGCTGGGGAGATGCCAACAAAAGGTTGCTGCTATAGCACAGCCCTAAATTTCACTCTAAATGTTTCTTCCTTGGAAATACATCGATCTCCTTAAAGGAAAGAAAAGGGAGACAATGAAAAACACATGGACTAAAATAAGAGCTAAAGAGACAAGCAAATAACCATGTGCAGCATTCTCTGAAAATCTGCTGCGTGTTGGCTTTACTACAAAGTTATGGGTAAAGAGATCCCACAGATTCTGAGATGTGGGGGTGGTCTATTGTGAAATCCATAATCTCACTGATGGCCAGGGTGTATTTGTCTGATCTGGCTGGTTGGGTGGGTGTCCCTTTCTTCCCTCACTGCTTTATAAAACCCTCCCAGAGCTGTGCACTGGGTCAGAGAGAATGAATTCCCTGATAGAGATGCACATTCATCAGTCAACAGCATACAGTAACTGTGCTGCCCTGCTAGAACCTCCCAGCAAGTTCTGTAATTTTGTGAGATAAATCTTTTACTTATACAGATGGATATAGATATACATAGATATATAAATCTATATAGATATAGATTTACTTATATAGAATAGATGGAAGAGTTGAAATTCCTCCTGAGAAAACTGATTCAGAGCAGTTGCTTCCTGAATTAATGGCCAAATTGAGCTCTGGGACAAAAACTTCCAAGAGGTTCTGTTGTTAGGATAAGCCCAAGCAGATACTCTACTGAACAGAAAATCAGTACGAAAGATAAACTGTTCTCAAGCTGTGCCTCCAAAAATTAGCTCTTTCCTCAAGATGCCTCCAAGCACATTCCAGGGTTCTTGTTTCTGATGTTATTACAGCAGGGTTTTGGGGTTTTTGTGTGTGTGTGTATGTGCACACTGCACAAATAAATGTCTAATCTCCAGCTGTGGCAGACTTCCATGTGTTTCTCAGAAATACCCAATCCACCAGCTTCCACCTCAACCACCCCAAAAAGGTACATGAAATCTGAGCAGCCCCAGCTTAGATCAAATGTATTTTGTAATGAGGATTCCTCCCCAGCCTGAAGAGCAGTTTTAGTTACAATTAAATGAAGTATGGAACAGTTGATTAATTGAGAAGCAGGATGGGCAGGTGGAGTTAAGTTAGTAGTTACATAAATGCCTTGTCCTTCAGAAGACATTACTCCTCCTCAGCCCTTGCTTTGTTAATCAATCAGAAGTGAAGTGGGATATCCTAATTCCCCAACCAGAGTTCTAAAAGAAGCAGAAACTACTTCTCATCAGTAACATTTTGTAAAGGGCTTTCTTTCCTGTTTCAGCTTTGGGGTAAAATGTAGATTGCAGTGCCATAGGGTACTGGAACTGCAAGATCAAACATATTGTCTTACTCACCCAGACAAAGACAGATGCTTACTGTAGGCAGACCTTATCGCAGTGAAGAAAGCAAGGCAAAGTTAATGAAATCTTGGTGTCTGATCACAGCCCTTTCTCCCATGAAAGTGCTGAGCTTTCCTTTCCCCTTTTCCCTAATAGTTTCTCTTTTGATGGCACAGCCAACGTACCTTTGGGAGTGTCCGTACCATTGAAATAGAAGCAGTTTATGATTGATGCAGATAGCTTTTGAGTTGGGCAGATTCCCTTTAGTTCCAAGAATGAGATCATTTCGCCGTTGTTGAATTATCAAGATCCTTGAGATGCAGAACCAGCTTGCTTGAAATGAGCAGCTAATTTCACACCATGTCCCAGGACCAAAGCACTTCCCCTGGCTCAAATCACTGCCTCAGTCTGCTCTACTTCTGCAGTCTCTCTGAAGGTCTAGCAGATAAGACATAATATAGACACTGACTCTATAAAATAAAAACAACCCTCAAACAAAGAAAGCCACAGTATCTCAAATCCAGACAGTGAAGTAAACTGAGAGCATCAACTAAGCACCTCTGTACTGGGGAATCTGTGTCTCTTCACATCATAAGAACACCTAATTTAACACTTAATTTAACACTGCAATACCAACAGCCAGGAAACATTCTCCTCAGGACTTGAGCCAATCCCAGATACAGAAACTGATTCATCAGATGAAGGGAGACTAAATTCTACTCACAAAGGCCAAGCAGTTTTTCAGCACTATTTCAAAATGCGTAGAATAAGTCTGCTGCCATTCCCTTGGTGGGGGACAGAGGCACTGGTGTTGTAATATGGGCTGATTTCTAACATCATAATTCTGTATTTAAAAACTTCACACAGTGCAAACGTAACAAGATTCCTCATCCACTACTGGCTGTGGCATGGCCAGAAGAATCAAAGATAAACTCTGAAAAACTTGATACAAAATACTGCAGAAAGGCTGCTGCAAATGAGCTCTAAATTACTGTGCTTACAGTGAGTGGGGCTGCCAACAGGAACTGGAGGACAAGTGGGTGAAAAGCCAGCAGTCTTCTCTCAGAACAATTTGCATGTATCACAACCTTCAGAATTGCAACTGCCCAAAAATGTCTTGGCAGATCACAAAATGCCCATTAAAAAAAAAATAAAAATTCTTGGAACAAATGCATTATAGAGGGCTGCTTTCTTTTCCTTTATTTCAGCTCATACTTACGTGCAAAATAAAAGCACTTTCTAAATCCAAATATTTAATTCAAATCAAAACGGGAAATGCTTTGTCCTGAAGCCAGCAGGAAACACAATCTTAAAATCCAGCACTAGGATTCTTAACCTAGAAAGTGGAACATCTTATGTGTGATGGTAACGGTAATTTATATCTCACAGCAGCTGTAGGAAGCTCCACCTCTGTCCTCCACCTACAGCAGCATGATGTTCCCACAGGGGAGAACAACAAACAGCAAACAGATTGTGGTTGCTTGGGAAAACTGGGCAAATAACTTACTCCTCGACTCTATTATTCTTAATTGCTACAGTCTGCTTCTTTGCTTGGCACTGCACGACTGTGGGACACCTCGAAGGTACGAGCTGCCTCTTTTCAGTTTGCTCCTTAACAGGAGTAAATGCCAGAAGAGACACTTCTCGAGAAACTGGGGTGCAGTGAGAGCAAGCAGAAAATTATGGGCTGTTAGAAGACGTATTTCATTCCCTGCATTTTCCAAACTCACCAGAAATAGTGGGTAATGGTGAAAGCACGAATTATATAAAAAACAGAAATTGCTAAATTGAGAGTTAGATTGCTCTTACAGATTTTCAAATTACTTTGAGAAGGAAACCACTATTTAGGCCTGCTTTTTGCATTAAGCGTGTAATCACTTCCATCTAACGTTCCCCTTAGATGTATACATAATATAATAGGGACAAAATGAACAAGGAGGAAACAGATAATTAGACATGGCTGAAAAGCAGGTACTCCTGTTTCCTAGTAGTCAGAATAACAATGTAAAGCAAAGCTATGGCAGTAGGTCAGTGCATGATGAATGTTCATCAGTGTGTGATCACCTAAGCATGGAGTGTGTGACTTCCCTCTTTTTCCTAACACTGTCATCTTTAACTGTGATGGAGTTACAAATATATGACCATGAAAACAAACACGTTCCAGTTTCTTGAGGGGTTACACGCACGGGTCCAGCTTACCTTTCAAGTCACACTGCAACTGGAATAGTGATAACTACCAGTGCTGGAAAGCAGCTCCATCAAACTGGCATTAAAATGAGACCACTCTTTTCTTGGGACAGTGCAATCCATTTCTAGGGGGAGATGAGAAAAAACAATTGGCCATCTCTTCACCTTTTTATTCTATAGGAATTTAAGGGAGGGGCTGAATCTTATTTTAGAAGAGACACGATTTGTCATTTTCCTAAACACAAACACTTCCCAAAAGCTTCCAGACTCCTGCTGATAACTTCTGTCCTTTCCAAATGGAGAAAAATCTCCAGAGAGTAATTCCCTCATCATGCCTAATCGTATCTTCTGCATCCACACACGTGCTTTACAAACATGGTAAAGGGACAATCAGAAGTTCTCATGAATCACTGTTAAGATGACACACATAAAATGGGCACAGTAACCATCCCGTCTCTTTTTAATCTGTGTTGGCTGAAGGAACAATAGTTTGATGATTCTTGGCAAATCACTATTAGAAGTGATGGATCAATTTTACTGCACATGATAATGACATTATTCTATCTATAATCAAACAGCACTACTGGAAGCTCTTCTTTTTTAAGCCCAGCCAGATGTGGAATGTACCAAATCTGTGCTAGAGGGTTGACGCAAGGACATCAAGTGTGTGACTAGGAAAACTGCTATCAAGTTATCTCTGAGTTTTGATACTTAAAGTCATTATTTATTTATACTGCAGGAAAAATAAAAGGACTGCAAAACAGATCAGCTTAAGTGCTATGCCATGCTATTTATGAAAGCAAGTCTTTGGAAATTCAGTATCGTATTTCCTTATGATGTTGTAGCCCTACTGAGGTAGGACTTCTGGTAGGCTAACGTGCAATGTGTTTACCACTTCAGTAAAACAGGAGGGACAGACCTTAACTGACACTCAGATGTCAAACAAGTAATCTAACTCTTCTCAAACTTTGAGGCACCATTCTTACATCATTTCCACGTTACTCCAGCCAAGCAGTGCGGTATATTAATCAGCTCTCCCTTTTGTATTCTAATGACTTGTACAGAAGGAGTTTGTGTTCTGAACGCACATTTCTCTGGCAAATCTCTAGTGCCTTTCTGGGGATATTCAAAGCCTAGTGACGGAGTGGATAGGATTTAAAGTTAACTCTGCATTCTGAAAATTGACAAGTGATGCTGAAGCAATATGTCAGAAACTGCAATGTTCTGGTTGCCTGCACACTTCGAGTACTTTCTTTGTAATTCAAATTGCAACAGGAGGGAAAAAAAAAAACATGAAAAGTTCAGAGTGCAAATATTCTTTGGTTTACTCATTAAAACAAAAAGACACAGCAAACAGCAAAAAACTGGCAATTAAATAAAATGCAAATTCTTTATATGCTTCCTAACAAAAGTCTTCAGGTGTTTGAAATGTATTAACTTCATACTTTTAAGTACATTACAGTGTACAGAAAGTCACATTTATTTACCCCAAGGGCCAGGCAGGGAGAAGATGAGGGAGGAAGAGGAAGAATGAAAGGTAGGAGGGGAGGTGAGAGTAGAAATTGATTCAAGATGTCACTCCTCCAGTAGTTCAAGAGCATCCAACCACAAAATGATTTGTTTCTAGATACACTGTAAACAAAGCAAACTGGCTTGGAATTTATTTTTCAGATCATTAAGATTTGTGAATGTACATAAGCCCGATGCATAAAATAAGCTGACCTGCACCTCTGCTGAAAGAATTATGCCACACTAGCAGGATTCTAACAATCTTAAGGAATTGCAAAAGTAAATCACTGTGTTTCACCTTACAGTTTCACATGCCTGTACTGCAGGTTTTGTCTAGCGCATAGTTTTCCCCCACTCAGGCTACTTCACTGTAGCTTATTGTTCCTGAAACAATCAAAGGAAACAAAGCATCTGGGTACATCTGCAGGAATCACCTGATTGCCTTTCAGACATTACTGAGCTGCAGATACACCAACCAGTTCAGACGCTGTGACAGCATCACTGGTGTTATGCAAAACTGAATATTTTGCAAGAGCAAACTAGGAAGCCGTGATCTGTGCAGATTGCATTAAAGAATACAACTGAATCAGATATAAATGTTACAAATAAGTTGAAGAAATTATAGAGTGTACCACAACACCATGTTACCAGCATTACTGGACTCTGATGGTTTATAAATACATATGTAAATATCTGGATTGTCTGACAGCAAGCTAGTTTGTTTTCTGTATCTGTCTTGCAAGACCTGTTGTCTATTTGGACCTTTCTATTCTATTCTATTCTCTTTATCCAGCTGTTCCCACAGGCAAAGCACAGTAAAAGAAGGTAACGTGCCATCTTTCTTCCAGATGGACTGCAAATAGCAATAGATAGCTCATAAGAAGTAATCAGTTTAACAAAGATTATTTTGAAATATCTGTCACAATATAATAGAAAAAATCCCCATTTTCATGCTCCCTTATTCCTTCATAAATCAACAGTGTTCCGTCTACAGATAACACACGGGCAGTCAACTTTAGCACAAGGGCTTATATGTTCCCCTCATCTAGCATTCTGTTGACACCATCACAGAGTTTCTGCAAATGAAGTTTATAAGGTCCAAAGGGATTATACAAGGCAGCCAGAAATTCACAATCAGAGAAGTGATCGAACACGTTGTTGACACGTCCGTGCGATTTCGCAGTCAGGTGACGCTGAATGATCTGATGAAGCAGCTCTCTACAGTCATTCAGCAGTTTGGACAAGAAATTCCTGTCAAAGGTATAATCCACCTGATGGAAACTGACCACCGTCTTCGCCAGCTGATGAACTTTCTTCTTGAATTTCTCCATCAGTGCAATTTCATCTTGATTAAACTGATTGTTCCTGTAGAGAATTGCCAATTTGAGGACTATTTTGATGAGATTTTTAATGATCTTCTCAGCTTCTTTCTTATTTTGCGTGTACTCCTTCGTCACTCTGTAGAGCTCATCTAAAACATCGCTGCTGGTATCATCTATCAAAGTAGTTGCTATTGACTTGGATACCATTTTCCCAAGGATCTTCTTCTGGGCCTGAATGGCCAAGCTTTTTGAATTGAAGACATCCGTGGCCACTGGGAGGGAAAAAAACAGATAAATATGCAGTCAATACCTCATCACACACATGCTATTTGAGGAGTACTTCCATGTCTGCCCATTCATCTTACTTCTCAGTAATTACAGCAGAAATAATGAAATCTTACTGAGTACAGCTGCAGAAAGATGTGTCAGTCCCTAGTATTCTGTTGTTTTAGGTTTATGCTCTTTTAGATTGTTACAGGATTGAGAAAACTGAAGAAAAAAAAAAAAAAAAGAACTTGCTCAAAAGTATTTTCTCTATACGGATTGATGGAGTATCTGATTAGGACAATAAACCTACCCTATGCGATTAGATGATCTGTAACTTTTATCTGATTTTCAGCCCTGTTTTTGGCAAATTCCTGCCTGTATTTTGCAGGGGAGCAGCTATGACTGGACACTAATGGGAATAAGAAACCATGAGTGACAACAATTCCCAGTGCTTTTGCATTAGAAATGCTAATTCCCCGTGTTTACTACTGTACATCTCCCTCCTTCACATTTCATGTAATCAGTGCATTTCAGATCCCACATATGTTTTATGTAATACACGTCATGTAAACAAAAATCCTGGTCAGTATGGGGATTCTCTGAGTGCAGTCCGAGGCTGCTGGTTTTCAGAGCAGTAAGTGCATGCAGTACGTACACATAAGCTCATCCGTGTCTTATGCTGACTGGGGAAACAGCCACAGAGGATGGGTTAATGGTTTCCCCCCACACTCTGTAATGCCACCTCATTAAGGAATCCTTTTGTGAACATTTCAGTAGATCCCAGAACGCATTTCAACCTTCAAAACTATCAAATCTATGCTTATTTGCACCTCCTGTAGCAGCTCAGGGACAGAACACTGCCTTCCTGCATCCCCATCAGGCCCAGCTTCAGCCATTCACGTGTATTTCACACACCTAAAGTTTACTTTGTAAACACAGGGTCTGAAAACGCTTTCTTTTTTTGTTTTTCTTCTCTTCTTCTAATGAAAACAAACTCTGTAGACGCCAAACAGAGAATCCTTGAATTCTAAAATAGTTTCTTTTTGACTGTTTGTGCTTGGGCAATCGGGTGGGCTCCACCCAGGAAGGGAAAGGAGGCCGTCCTCCAGGACAAGCAGACACAAACTCCTACTTCTTCTCCAACCTTAACTGAAAGTATTTGATAACTGCAACTCCTTTATTAAACAGTGAGCAATACAGCACTAGCCAGCTGCTTCTTCCCTGTGTGATTACACGTTTTCTAATTTAATGGGAGAATGCATGAGTTTCACACTTCAGCATCTCAGTCAATCCAAAAAAGACCTGAGGGCTGCTTTTGTTCCCTAAGCACATTTTTCCTCACCACCTTTGCCAGAAAGAACGAGCACACCTTTTGCAGCCAAACACTTCAGTCAAGCTGAGTTTAAACAGAACGCTCACAGGACTCCTGCACACAAGCTTCCTCTTAAGAACAGCCATTACTTACTTGTTCTGCAAATGGAACTGCAATTGTCAATGTGGACGGCGCTATCCGAGGAAAAACAACTCTTATTTCCTCTGCTAAACGTAGCACATGCTTTCTCACGCCCTTTGCAGTCAGAAATGATCACGGAGCAGACACACTTTCCTCCCTCTCTCCATATCAGCCGCTCTTCTCAGCCACCTTTCTCGTCTGCCCGAAGCGCTTCATTTTACTTTGGCACCTCAGAATGCAAAAATATGTCTCAGTGGTTTCACTTCCTCTAACAGAGAGCTGGAAGGAAGTTGCAGTGCTGAGCAAGCAGCACGGCACTGCTACCACTAACCGGGAGCCGGGTGGGTGGGGGGAGAGCAGCCCAACACGAGGTGACGGCCATGGCCTTGGTGCTGTGCTACAGGTCGCTGTGTGTGCGCTGAGGGTGCACCTATGGCATGGGCCTTGCTGCAGTAAGGTCACCTCCCTCCTGGCTGGCAGCTGGGCAGGTCATCTCACTAAATTTAAGCATCTCACGGGCTGCTTTTCTCATGATTCCCTGAAACTCCTCTGGGAGGCTGCCCTGTGAGGTGGAGGTGTCCCTCTGCACCGGAGGGCACACTGAGGAGAGCAGATCCAAGGGGGAAACACAGGACCTTAGGGATTACAGGGACATCAGAGGAGCAAACAACTTTCTAGAGACCGTCTTCTGCAAAGCTGAGAGCTTTGTCATTACAAAGCTCAATTTTTTTTGCAAACAACAGTATTTATGCTTGACATCAGCTATTTGGTGAACAAAGAAATACTGCATATGGAGCATTCCAAACGCGTTTTCCTCCAAATATATCACTTCTTCCCCCCTTTCCCTCCCTCCCCCCCTCCCTTTAAAACCATGCTGTAAATGTGAACTTTTAATGAAAATGAAGAATTCCATCTTAATGAGCTCTCGGGAGCCCGGTGTGAAAGCACTAAGGAGGCTGTCACAGCACGATGCTCATTCTCTCCTGATGTGGAGGGCAGTATTTCTCCCTCTGTATTGTGGCAAATAGCTATTACCAAACACCCTATTTCTCAACTTATTTATGCTTAAAAGAAAACATATTAAAAGAAACAACAACATAGAATCAGATGACTTCATTGCTTTAAGCCAAGACAGAAATTATTTTTTTCCCGTAAGATAACAAGAAAGTGTAGATGCAATGGTGCCAGCAGATAGGTTCTGTGTACTCAATCTCATGCATATTGACAATGAACGCTTAGTCACTGAATGTCTGTAAGCTTGCTGTCATAAGGATAGATATTTAAATAAATAACAAAACCACCCAACAAAGACTTCCAGTGAACCCTGCTAAATGCCATGGGCAAGTTCAGGATCTGAACTTTCTGACATGGGTTGCATTTCTGATTTATGTACTCAGCATGCTGGTGTGCAGAATTTGACTGCAGAGCTGTCACGCAGTCACGTGAGACTGCTTTCACTTTAATGGCTGGCGGGGCACATCCTGCACTAATACTCTGTCAGCTCCAGAAAGCACAGGAGACTTTGGGTGAGGAACACAGGACACTTCCAGGAGAAAAGAGACATAGCAGAAAAGAAACAGCACCAACCGAGCACTTCAAGCACCATTTGAAAGACTGCACCACACAGTTTTGAGAAATGTGGCAAGTGATTTCCTGCCTGGCTTCCTGTGTGGACAAGCATGCTTGCCTCTGCACAGGCTGCAGCTGAAGCAAGAAGCCCATGCACAGAACAGCAGCAGCATGCCCCACGGCGGAGCACTGCTTCCCCAGATGCCAAGCTGGATACACAGCCCTATATTTTCCAAATATGTGTGACCATCAGTGATGGTCCTCCAAAGTCCCAGAACTGTTGAGACATTGGGGACAGAAAAAGTAGCAACTTTTCCTCTGTCTTCATGATCTTCCCATTTAATTTAATTCATAACTTGAGAGTACTGCAATGCCAGAACAAGAAGAAAAGGAAAGACCCACTTTCCAGTTGCAGAAGCACACACTTCAGAAAACAGAAAACAAATTTTCTTGGTGTTTTTTTTTTTTTTTTTTTTTTTTTTTTTTTTTTTT